>NC_041393.1:576969097-577017453 GCF_002162155.2 Triticum dicoccoides
CATTTAGTACGCGTTTACATTTATCGGAGTACAAGAACTTTTTAAAATATTAATAGTTTTTAATAGATGTGATGAACATTTTTTATTACACGACGAACATTTTTTTAGCTGAACCCGTAAAAATGTATTCTTGTGTATTTTTATAGATTTTAATTACAACAAAAGACAGTAGAAGCTATCCATCACAGACACAAGTGGGTAAGCTATCTAAAAGGTTCTGCCCAAGCTGAACTAACTATATTTCTTCTTGGCTCGAAGAATTGTTCATTAAACCTCCTAATCAGCTTCTAATCAGGGTTAGAGAATCGCGTGTAACATTCCTAATCATCTAAAACCTAAACCTAAAAGTTGGGGGAAATGGGATATTTCATGTATGTGGTTATATTAACCTAAAGGGGTCCTCTCTCTTGTACAATACAACACCCTATCCTGGCTATGGATCATAATTCCTTCTCTTCATTGGACCCCATTCCAAATATTGTTCAAGTGAGCCGCAATATCATTCCCACATTTTTTAGAAGGGGATTTCTAAACTAAAATTGAGCATCTAAATACTTTCTAGTGTAGTGGTTGAAGATAAGTGATGGGTTTATCCCCATATCTGAACGCCTTTGCATTTCTTATTTTCCACATGTTAAAAGAGCAACGATAAGAGCAAAGGAGCAAGCTTTAATGGGAACTATGGTGGGATTTTTCAACGATGAACTAGTCGAAATTGATTCAAGAAGAGGGACATATGGTGGCCGGGGAAGGTAGACCTCCCATTGATGATTAACACCATATTATTCACTTATGTATCAAAAGGACAATTCTCAAAAATCATTGTATTTCAACTTCTTCCACACATAATAAGATTGCACATGACATGTTACTATCAATGATCATACATTAACCTAAACCCATCCTAACACCAAAGAGATTACACAATCTTACTTAATGTAAAGTTTTGTTTTTTGTAACCGACATGAAGAAAGAGCATACAAACATATGATGTACAGTGTGAAACACATTACCGGTGGGCAACAGATAAAGACATGAGTTCCCATGAACAATTTTTTATCAATGACGCCATGAGAAACAAATATTTTTGGATCAGTATGTTGGATGAAAATTATTGTAGCAAAGTGATTTAAGAATTCACATCTTCACCATGCTACCTTCCAAATAGTACTACTGCATTTCCTTTTTATTCTTTCATCAATCTTATCACACTACTGCAGGATGCTGCTACCGCGACACTACAATCAGAGACCGTTCAACGAAACTGTGTGCGATGCATTAATCGCAAACCGTGGTGTAAGAAAACTATCAAAAATGATACGAACTGTTTGCGATGGAGAGACATCAAACATGATTCAGATTAGAGTTGCATGTGCGATACGTGGCATACAGTTGATCTATACAAACTGTTTGCGATGAGCATAACAATAGAAATGGTCCGACAGATTAAGGTGTGTGTGATATACGACAAATAGTTCACTCAGATAAACTGTTTGTGATTAGGCAACACAACAGAAATAGTCAGCCAGATAAAGGTGTGTCCGATATACGGCATACAGTTCACTCGGATGAACTGATTGCGATGAGCGAAGACAAAAAAAATGGTTCAAGTTAACAAGATGTGTGTGATACATGGCAAACAGGTCCATCAGAAATGTGTGCGAAGACTGATAATAACACAAACAATTGTTGCTAATAAGCAATGTGTGTTGTGGGCAAACACTTGCTGGTATAGAATTGTCAGCGATTCATGAAATCATCACTGACGGGTTCCCTAATTTACTTCGTGTGCGATTTAATTCCCTAATCTTCTTCTTGTGACACTGCTGCTACTACTTTGTGGCTCGATCCCTCGTCTGGGGCAGGACGAAGGAAGTTCCTCATGTCAATGATCTGCCTGTACATCCCGTAGCTTGTGTACGCGTCTTTGGCCGCATAGTTGACGTGTTCTTCATCTCGTCTCTGCTCCTAGGCACTGTCTCAAGCGATCTTGTCCTTGTTGCTGTCATCCTTCACCTTCATGTAGTAGGGGTTGATGATGGCCGAGGCAAAGTCAACAAGGGAGTCCTGATTGTTCTTTGTGCTGCCCCAAACCGTGTAGTGGTCAGGGATGTCGACAAGATTCCGGCAAGCCAAGCTTGAAATCTTGAGCGCTTTTAGATCGTTGTTGGTGTCCACCGTATTGTAACTATAGTCGAGGTTATTGATAAACCGAGCGAAACACTCACAAGGCCTTGTGGCCAGGTGGTAGTGGTAGACGAGGATGCCATGGCGCACGCACAACTAGGCGACAACAACCTTCTGATCATACCCGGCACGACCGCCAGTGAACTCAAGGTAAAAGCCTACCACTTGGTACTTATCCTCTGCAAGAAACTTCTACATAGTGTGGATGGAACTCTCCACCGAGACCGGCTCGTTCGTGTACACCACCGAGAGGTCCTTCCCCCACACGTGGGTGTCCACTACGTGAGGCGTGGTGAACTGCCGCCCGTTGTCATCGTCAGCCGCTGGGAGCGCCATTGGAATCACGGGGAGCGCCATTGGAGCCACTGGATATCCTCTCTGTCAGTGTCGTCATGGGTGTGCTTATTTTGTCGTGAGGTGTGAGAGATGAAAGGATCGAGAAGAGGTGTCTAAAGGGGGGGTGATTAGACCCTCAACAAGTAAAGGTAGCAGTTTTTAAGTTTTTCAAGTTAAGGTTGGAGATTAGTACAATTCAAGCATTCACAATATAATTCAAGCAAGCATGGCAAGAGTATATGAGCAGCAGAAAGTAAAGCATGCAACTTGCAAGAAAGTAAAGGGATGGGATTGGAGTGTGCAAACGCAATTGGAGACACGAAGATTTTTGGCGTGATTCCGATAGGTTGTGCTATCGTACATCCACGTTGGCGGAGACTTCAACCCACGAAGGTTAACGGTTGCACGAGTCCATAGAGGGCTCCACCCACGAAGGGTCCACGAAGAAGCAACCTTGTCTATCCCACCATGGCCATCGCCCACGAAGGACTTGCCTCACTTGGGTAGATCTTCACGAAGTAGGCGATCTCCTTGCCCTTACAAACTCCTTGGTTCAACTCCACAATCTTGACGGAGGCTCCCAAGTGACACCTAACTAATCTAGGATACACCACTCTCCAAAAGGTAATATATGGTGTGTTGATGATGAACTCCTTGCTCTTGTGCTTCAAATGATAGTGTCCCCAACACTCAACTCTCTCTCATAGATTTGGATATGGTGTAAAGATGATTTGAGTGGAAAGCAACTTGGGGAAGGCTATAGATCAAGATTCTTGTGGTTGGATTGAAATGTCTTGGTCTCAACACATGAGTAGGTGGTTATCTCTCAGAAAATGAGTAGTGGATGTGTAGGCATGTTCTGATGGCTCTCTCACAAATGGAGAAGGCTGTGGAGGGGTATATATAGCCTCCACACAAAATCTAGCCTCTACACACAATTTACCAAACTCGGCGGGACCAAATAGTGAAACTCGGTTAGACCGATCTGGTTCAAAATGTGAACGTTAGAGTTTTCGGTGGGACTGACAAGGCCAACTCGGTGAGACCGATGTGCTAGGGTTAGGGAAAAACCTCATCTCAATGAGACCGATTGCATGAACTCGGTGAGATCTATTTCAGCAATAAGCAAACAGAGACTTGGTCAAGCAAACTCGATGGGACCGACTTCATATCTTGGTGAGACCGAAATAACAGCAATAGGTAACAGAGAGTTTGTAGGGCCATCTCGGTGAGACCAAGACCCCATCAGTGAGACTGAACTGATTAGGGTTTCTAGCAGTGGTTATGTCAAGTGAACTCGGTGGCGCTAGATAGATCAAATCGGTGGGGCCGAGTTTGACTTTAGGTTTAGGACATATGTGTAAATGAGAAAGTGGTTGAGGGCTTTGGAGCATATCACTAAGCACTTTGAGCAAGCAAGCTATTAAGCAACAGCTCATACCCTTTTAATAGTATTGGCTTTCCTATGGACTCAATGTGATCTTGGACCACTAAAATGAAAATGTAGAGTCTTGAGCTTTTGCCAATGTTTGTCCTCAACATTTTGAAGGGGTTCTACATCCTCTTGTCCTGCCACTCCATTGTTCAACTCATCTGAAATATACTAGATAGAAGTATTAGTTCAACAAGAGATATGTTAACATTAATTACCAGAATCACCCAGGGAGCACTTGTGCTTTCAATCTCCCCCTTTTTGGTAATTGATGACAACATACATCAAAGCTTTAGATAAATATATGAAGTGTAACAAGTAAAGCTTTGGAAGAATATGAAACATGCATTGGCTCCCCCTACATGTATGCAATCATGTGAAGATAGATTATAATAGTGTGTGAGTGCATAAGCCTGTCAGAGCAAGCAATGAGTTACATGTATCTCGACTATATGCATCAGAGCAAATGATGTGAGGTGCAGAAAATATACTTACATGTTCATGAGTCCTTCTTGCAAACAATATGTACATCAGCAAGAGATCCTCATGCACATGATTGTGATGCATACTTACCTTGTGGTCTTGAGCTGGCTTTGGAAGAGATGAACCTGAGATAACAGGGTTAGATAACACAGGAACATCTTCTAAACAGAGCAAGAACAGGAAATCACAAGAGTACTAAGACTGGGATGGCATGTAGTGAGTGAGTACTTAGTACTCTATTGGGATGTTGACATGTCCCCAAGTGATAAAGATATGCAATGAATTCCAGAGACTTTCTTCCCTTAGATATCTTTCTCCCCCTGAATCTGATATTTGATAATGGGAGAAGATAGGGTAATAGAAAATCAGAGCAAATGAAAAACAAAGCAAAAGACACAAAGAAACATCTTCTACTAACATGTCTTTCCCCTCTTAAAGACATGCAAATTCTCTCCTCTTTGTATACCAAGCATCTGGGAAGATTAAGAAGTCTTTCTCTCCCATAGGGTCTCTCTCCCCCTTTGACGTGATTAAGCTTTGATGTGATCTCTCTCTCCCCCTTTGGCATCAATTTCCAAGAAGGGATCTTCTGGAGTATAAGTCAAATAGGGTTGGTCCTGGAGTCACATGACAAAGCAACATGTAGGTTGTGATGCAGGCAGAGGATAAGAATCATCGAGTGGAGCTGGATCACATATGCAGGATGCAAATGGAAAAATGTTTCCTCAGTAGTGAAATCGGTAACACCGAGTCTTTTTCTTTGGTGACACCAAGTTGTTTCGTTCTAGCCGATAAGAAAAAACCCGGTGAGGCCCAATTCAACACATATTTTTTTGTCATCTCAGCTCACTAGGCAAATAGGATCTCACAAAGATTTACAAGGAATTAACTAAAGGATTTACAATGAATTAAATGCAGAAAATGCAGAAAATAAAAGAAAAGAAATCTAGATGAAGTTTTTTTGAAAGGGGAAACAAACATGCAAGAGAAAAATGCAAGAACTCAGAGAAACACTAGAGAACTTCATCTAGAATTGGTCAGCGACAAAGTCACCTATGTTAGAGTATATTGACTTAGGAGTCAAGTGAAGACACTTGATCATATGTCATACTCATCGTTTTAGCTCAAAATGGGGTTGCCATTTTTAGTTTAAGCATTTTGATGTATTCACATATCTTGAGTTGCTTTGACCCATGTCTTGGGGTAAAGCTTCTCTAAGATGGAATGACATACCTTGGTGGTGGTGTTGATCTTGATCATGTAGGTGAACTTGTGTAAGATGCTCAATGTTGATGTAGTTCATCAAGAGTTGGCAGCACCGCTTGTAGTTTGAGTTCATCTTCCTACATGGGTTAGCTTTGCAAGGAAGAGCACTTGTGTATCCAAAGTTACAATCATGAAGTTTGATACCAAATGAAATTTGATATATAGAAATTGTCAAAGGATATATTGAACAGATTCATGCTTCCTTGTCTTCAACCACCATATTGTAGAGACTTGGTGATGTAGAGATTGCTTAGGTTGTGATTGAGTTGCAATCTCATGGAGTGGGGCTTATCCAAGTACCTACAAGTGTTAGATAGCATGCAAGGGTACAAGTATATCCAAGACATATGATCATCATCATAAGAGAAATACCAAGGATTAGTCATATGAAGGCTCATGCCTTGCATGCATCTAAATGGAGTTTCTACTCCAAGTCTGAGGCATCAATGATGTTCAATTCACCTCTCAAAACGGCAAAATACTTTCTCATCAAGCGATTTGGTGAATATTTCCGCCAATTGCTTATCGGTATGAACATGTTTAAGATTGATACCTCCCTTAGCAACATGGTCTCGAATGAAATGATGACAAACTTCAATATGCTTAGTTCGAGAATGTTGCACGGGATTATGAGCAATCTTAATAGCACTTTCATTGTCACAAAGCAATGGAACATATCTCACATATATGCCATAATCTTTAAGAGTTTGGGTCATCCAAAGTAATTGAGCACAACATGAACCGGCGGCAATGTATTCTGCTTCGGCGGTGGATAAGGATACCGAGTTTTGTTTCTTGGAGGACCAAGACACAAGAGATCTACCAAGAAATTGACAAGTACTCGAAGTGGACTTTCTATCAACCTTGTCACCGGCATAATCCGAATCGGAGTAGCCAACAAGATCAAAAGAAGACCTCTTAGGATACCAAATGCCAAAGTTTGGTGTGTGAATTAAGTATCTCACTATCCTTTTCACATCCTTAAGATGACATTCTTTGGGGGACGCTTGATATCGTGCACAGATGCACACACTTAGCATAATATCGGGACGGGAGGCACATAGATATAACAATGAACCAATCATAGAGCAGTAAACCTTTTGGTCAACCGGTTCGCCATCCTTTGTCAAGTCAAGATGTCCACTAGTAGGCATGGGTGTACTCATACCTTTGCACTCTTGCATGTTGAACTTCTTGAATAAGTCCTTGGTATACTTTGTTTGAGAAACAAAGTTACCCTCCTTTGTTTGCTTGATTTGCAAACCAAGAAAGAACTTGAGTTCACTCATCATAGACATCTCAAACTTCTCCGACATTAGCCTTCCAAACTTTTCACTAAATGAGGGTTAATTAACCAAATACGATATCATCCACATAAATTTGGAACACAAATATTTCACCATTAACCCTTTTAGTAAAAAGTGTAGAATCATTTTTTCCAATCTCAAAGCCTTTTTCAATAAGGAACTTAGTCAAGCATTTATACCATGCTCTAGGAGCTTGTTTAAGACCATAAAGAGCTTTGTGAAGTTTGTAAACATGATCGGGTTTCTTGGGATTAATAAAGCCGGTAGGTTGTTTAACGTAAACTTACTCCTCAAGTTCACCATTAAGAAAGGCACTTTTAATGTCCATTTGATATAGATTGATGTCATGATGATTGGCATAAGCAAGTAAGATGCGAATGGATTCAACTCTAGCAACGGGGGCATATGTCTCACCATAGTCCATACCTTCGACTTGAGTATAGCCTTGAGCAACGAGACGAACCTTGTTGCGTACAACTTGTCCATCTTCATCTTGCTTGTTACGAAACACCCATTTGGTTCCAATGACATTGTGGTTCTCATCGGGCTTTTCAACCAACTTCCACACTTGGTTCCTGTCGGTGTCAAAACCGGCGGATCTCGGGTAGGGGGTCCCGAACTGTGCGTCTAGGCGGATGGTAACAGGAGATAAGGGACACGATGTTTTACCCAGGTTCGGGCCCTCTTGATGGAGGTAAAATCTTACGTCCTGCTTGATTAATATTGAAGATGTGTGTTACAAGAGTGGATCTACCACGAGATCAAGGAGGCTAAACCCTAGAAGCTAGCCTATGGTATGATTGTTGTTCGTCCTATGGACTAAAGCCATCCGGTTTATATAGACACCGGAGAGGGCTAGGGTTACACAAAGTCAGTTACAATGGTAGGAGATCTACATATCCGTATCGCCAAGCTTGCCTTCCACGCCAAGGAAAGTGCCATCCGGACACGGGACGAAGTCTTCAATCTTGTATCTTCATAGTCTTGGAGTCCGGCCGATGATGATAGTTCGGCTATCCGGACACCCCCTAGTCCGGGACTCCCTCAGTAGCTCCCGAACCGGGCTTCAGCGACGACGAGTCCGGCGCGCATATTGTCTTTGGCGTTGCAAGGCAGGTTCTCCTTCAAACTTCATGTTCCTGTCGAATAGTGTCCGACTTCCTTATAGACGTTGCGCTCCTTGGCTTCTGCGCCCAGTAATGGCCTTCTTCCACGTGTCGGACGAATGCAAAAAGCTAGGGTATTTTTACATATTACCCCCTAACCGTGCGAACAAGCCGCCTATAAGAGAGGCGAGGATCTAGATCCAACTCACACCATCCTCCCTTCGCAAGTTCTCATCGAAGCACTTTTGACAAAAAATCCATTCCATCATGGATAGTCGACGCGGCTCCTCCTCTCGCGCTCTCAGCCCTAAGCCAGGAGATTGGGGGAGATGCTCAGTTCCACACAGTGATCTAGTGGCACTCCAAGCCGAGGGATATCTTCCCCTAGCTTTCATGGTTCCGGTTCGAGCCGGACTAGCCACCTTCCAGGGTGGAAAGCAGGAGGAGAGCGTTCCCAACCCCTCCAAAGGGGAGCGGGTATGCTTCATCCCTTATTTAATAAGGGGACTTGGATTTCCCATACATCCATTTCTCCGGGGGCTCCTGGAGTTCTACGGACTCCAGCTTCACCACCTTACACCTGCCTCCATTTTGCAGATCGCGGGCTTTGTAGCTCTTTGCGAGCTGTTCCTGGGCATCGAGCCCCATTTTGCACTGTGGAAGAGATTGTTTTGCCTCGTACCCCGTTCTCACGAGGGGTCTATATATCAAGTGGGCGGAGCCGAAATATGGCGCATCGCCGGGACTGGATATCCATCCGGCACCCCGAAGAAGGCGTTCGAAGACTGGCCTTCGGAATGGTTCTATATGGAGGACGCTCCTATGCCGGATCCAGTTCGGATCAGCCTCCCGGAGTTCAGCAATGCCCCCTTGAAGAAATGCCTGAGTTGGCGCCCACGGAGCCCTCAACGGGAGGATGATGGGAGCGTCCATTATCTGATGGGCCGGATTAGGTTACTGGCCCACTCCGGACTGACCATGATTGGAATCATGGCCACGTGCATTATGCGAGGGGTGCAGCCGCTCCAATATAGGGGCCAACCCATGTGGGACTTCAACGGGGAGAACGACGCCACCTGTCATGGCCGCAAGGGGCCAGGATCGGCCGCGGATCTGGTGAAGATCCTGTCCGTCTTGTACAAGGGGGAGAAGGAAGACTTTCTCCAGACGAGCCCGTTGAATGGGTTCTCCATGAATAACCCTCGGAGCTGGGTAAGCGAACGTTTATTCATTCGACCCATGCTTTCGAAGTTAAATGCCTTACTCTATGATTTTGACGCAGGAACTGCGTCGGGATGTGGAGCGCATACACAGTCCGGCTCCACAACCCGAGGATCCGGGAAGATCCCTTGATCCGGCTTCCGAAGAGGATCCGTACATAAAGGTGGATTTAATTGACGGGGTGTTCCACCAGCTCAGCATAGATAATGCTTTGGTCGCCATTACGGCTGACTACCCTGGTTTGTGTCCGGCTTCCCAGGTGAGTACGACCGAAGTTCTGACACCGTTGCTTTGTTAATGCTCATTTCTGACCACCATGCACCGATGGTGCTCGGCAGGCGGTGCCTTCACGGCAGGAAGCCGGGCCTGCGGCGACTGACCAGACGAGGTCAGTTCGGCCCAGCAGGTGGAAGAGGAGTGCGGCGCGAACCGAAACGTCGCCGCAAAGGTATGGCGCACCATTGTCCTTTAAGAGAAAAATTCCTGGAGGCATATTAATGCTCATGATTCTTCCAGGAGAAAAAGCGCTCGCCGGACTGAGTCCGGAGAGGGTGCCCACCAAGCCTCCGCCAGCCAGGCTCCAATGCCTGGTCCGGAAGGTGAGGCTAGCGCAAGGCGCGAGCCGGACGCTCCTCCAACGGAGGATGCCGACAGGTTGTCCGCCACCAGGTCTGAGGTGGAAAGCGCCATGAATCATAGGCGCCGCCGGACAATTCTTCGTGACGCGTGTTTCTCCCCTGAGGCGTTAAATGCCTTTAATGCGGGAGACGCGCACCTCCGTGCTGCTCAAGATGGTTTAAAAAAAGCCACAGAACAGTATGTAAAGGACATACGGGTGAGGAATTTTAATGGCTATATATGCCAGTAGCCCCCGAGACTTAAAGTAGTTAAACTAACTGATTTAAGGATCATTTGTTATGCAGGATCTTACTGAGAAGAATACCCACCTGTCTCAGGAGCTTCAAGAGTGCAAGGCCCAACTTGAGGCCGCACTAGCCGCTGCCGGGGGATCCACGGAGACCCCCTCTGGTAATTCATATTTTTGAAAAGAGAAGTAGTTAGCAAAATGCGGTGTGTGTGTATAGTCTGACAATAATATTGCAGAGGGCGCTGGACTAGATCCGGACAAGCAACAGCTACTGCGCCACTTGAAGGCCGGCGAGAGGGTGCTTACGAAGGTGCAGCAGGAGAGGAACAAACTCCAAGATGCCCACACCCAGCTTGGAGAAGAGCTAAAAGGTGTTCGGGCCCAGCTGTCTGGCTCCTTGAAGGAGAATCAACGGCTTCGTCGTGGCATCTATAGTAAGTGCTTGAGCAAACTCTTTTGAAAAGAAGAATTTGGCGAGGAAGTCGATGAAATGCCTGGTTCAATGGGTGATCAACTTCCCTAGCTGGTTCAACTACTCGCACGTGTCCGGCAGGCGATGAGTGGCGTCGTTCAGGCTTTATGGCCTTCCGTCTCCCTACCCAAGGGCCTTGGAGAGCTTGCTGAGCAGCTTCAGGGAGCACGGCGACGCCTCCGTCTGTGGAAAATATCGGCCTGCCGTCAGGGCGCCAGGGAGGCCTGGGCCATGGTGAAGACGCGGTACCCGAAGGCTGACCCAAACCACATGGCCGAGGTCGGACCTGCGGGGCCTGATGGGAAGGAGATCCCTGTGAGCTTGATGTACGGCCAAGTAGAACTGGCCGTGAAATATTCCCAACAGGACTGTAAATTAGACAGCCTGTTAGATGGGATTGAAGAGGAGTACAATCAGTCGGTTTGATGATGTAATTTGAAATGACATGTAAAATGCCTTCTAGCCGGATTGTAGATCGTTTGTCTTTGCGGACCTTTTCGCTTCGACCTCCGGACCCAACAGTCCGGAGTGTGTCCGAATACCCTTACGGTTATAGAAGAACCGGGGCATGCATGGAGACAAGGCGTCGGGGTCATAATTGCTTTATCAGACAAGTGCCCAACTAGCTATGTTATATTACATGGTTAGTAAGAAACATCTTTCAGGGAGAATAGTTTCGTTAAGGGTTCCTTTCCCTGGGGAGGCATGCCCTAAAGTGCATGTCCGGACTGCGAAAATAGCAGAAAAAGCATCTAGGGGAAAATAAATAAGTAATTAATAAATCATCTTTCAAGTCACCGACCGAATATTCTCTTAAGAACGCTAGCTTTCGGCTTCACCCAGTCTGAGGTACACATCCGGCTGACGCGACAGTAACAATCGCAGAGGTGCTCCCTTTACCACCTAGACGAACAATCGGGAAAGTAGGGGTAAGCACAGGAGCCAGGCAACCCAGCTTGGCCAAAACTTAAGTCATATCGATGCATATAATGGTGAATAAAAGGTACATGCGGAAGTATGACACATGTGTTGGGCATGAAGCCCGTATAAATAAGCTTCTGTTAAAGAAGCCCCCAGGTATAACGAGTGCGAGTAGCTCATCGAGTAAGTGCGAACAAAGCGCAGATGAGCCCTCGAGAGGTTTGAGCTGAAGAAAGGAGAGGAGAAAGGAGGGAAAACAAAGACAGCGAAAAAATATGAAAGGTGGACGGAGGAAGGAGACGAACCCTTAGTCCGGCGCTAGGCATAAAATCTTCGGAGACGGGCTGCGTTCCATGGGTTTGGCTCGAGTCGGTTGTCAGATGCGTTGCGTAGACGATATGCACCGCCAGTAAGGACTTGGTCAATGATGAAGGGACCTTCCCATTTGGGCTTAAGTTTGTCCTTTTTCTTGTCCGGCAGGCGTAGAACTAGCTCGCCAACGTTGTAAGTTTTGGCCCGTACTTCTCTGCTTTGATATCTTCGAGCCTGCTGTTGATAAAATGCGGAACGGGATTTTGCCACGTCGCGCTCCTCCTCTAAAGCGTCCAAACTGTCCTGCCGATCTAACTCGGCTTCTCTTTCCTCGTGCTTGCACACGCGAGGTGAGTCATGAATTATATCGCAGGGCAGAACTGCCTCTGCGCTGTACACCATAAAAATGGTGTGAATCCGGTAGTTCGGTTTGGCGTGGTCCGCAGCCCCCAGAGTACGGAGTCGAGCTCCTCTACCCAGTGCGTGTTAGATTCCTTGAGGGACCGCACTAGTCTGGGTTTGATGCCGCTCATGATTAGACCGTTTGCTCGCTCGACTTGACTGTTAGTTTGAGGGTGATAGACTGAAGCGTAGTCGAGCTTGATGCCCATGTTTTTGCACCAGAGTTTAACCTCGTCGGCTGTGAAATTCGTGCCGTTATCAGTGATGATGCTGTGGGGGAAGCCGAAACGGTGTACTACCCTGGATATGAAGTCTATCACAGGTCCGGATTCTGCCGTTTTAACCGGCTTGGCTTCAATCCATTTGGTGAATTTGTCCACCATGACAAATAAGTATTTGCGCTTGTGTTTTCCCCCTTTAAGGGGGCCAACCATGTCAAGCCCCCAGACCGCGAACGGCCAGGTGATGGGTTTAGTTTTGAGAGCGGTGGGTGGCATGTGGCTCTGATTAGCAAAGAGCTGGCAACCAACGCATCATCGGACTAAGTCCTGAGCATCTGCCCGGGTTGTTGGCCAATAAAATCCTGTACAGAAGGCCTTGCCTACAAGGACCCGGGCTGCGGCGTGGTGCCGCCGAGTCCGGCGTGAATTTCATCCAGGAGATTTGGCCCCTCCTCTTTGGAGATACACCTTTGAAGGACTCCGGTTGTGCTTTTCTTATAAAGTTCTCCCTCATGGACCTTGTAGGCTTTAGACCACCGAACTATGCAGCGGGCCTCGTTTTGGTCTTCGGGAAGTTCCTGCCTAATTAAGTAGGCTAGGAATGGTTCCGTCCACGGGGAAATTATTGCCATTATTTCATGGGCTGAAGGTGTTATTTCATTGGCTGAGCCGCCGATCGTGTCAGAATTGTCTGAGTTAGGTGATGCAGCTGGCTTCGGATTGTTATTTCCAGACTCCTCTTCCCATAATACGGATGGTTTAAATAGTCGTTCCAGGAAGATGTTTGAAGGGATGGCGTCACGTTTTGCGCCGATGCGTGCTAACATGTCTACTGCCTGGTTATTATCCCGGGCTACATGATGGAATTTGAGTCCTTCGAACTGAGCTGACATTTTTAGGACGGCGTTGCGGTAGGCTGCCATTTTCGGATCTTTGGCGTCAAAGTCTCTGTTTTCTTGGGATATTGCGAGCTTTGAATCCCCGCGCACCTCTAGGCATTGAATGCCCATGGAGATTGCCATCCGGAGGCCGTGTAGAAGGGCCTCGTATTCGGCTGCGTTGTTGGAGTCCATGTACATTATTTGAAGTACGTATTGGACTGTGTCTCCAGTTGGGGACGTCAAGACGACACCAACCCCCAAGCCAACCAACATTTTGGATCTGTCGAAATGCATGATCCAATTGGAGTATGTGCCATACTCTTTAGGGAGTTTGGCTTCGGTCCATTCGGCGATGAAGTCAGCCAGGACTTGCGACTTTATAGCTCGCCGAAGTTTCTAGGTTATGTCAAATGGTAAGAGCTCAATGGCCCATTTTGCAATCCTGCACGTTGCGTCGCGATTGTTTATAATATCGTTGAGAGGTACATCGGAGGCCACCGTTATGGAACACTCTTGAAAGTAGTGTCACAGCTACCAGGATGCCATGAACACCGCATACGCTATCTTTTGATAATGTGGGTACCGGGACTTGCATGGAGTTAAGACAGTGGATACGTAGTACACTGGTTTTTGAAGAGGGAATCTGTGCCCTTCAGTTTTTCGTTCGACGACGAGTACTGCGCTGACAACTTGATGTGTTGCTGCGATATATAATAACATAGGTTCGCCCAGGTTGGGCGGGGCCAGGACCGGATTTGTTGCCAGTATGGTCTTGATTTCTTCGAGTCCGGCCGTGGCGTCATCCGTCCATTCGAAGTGTTCGGTGCGCTGGAGGAGGCGATAGAGGGGCAGAGCCTTTTCTCCCAAACGGGAGATGAAGCGGCTTAGAGCCGCTACGCACCCAGTTAGTTTTTGTATTTGCTTGAGGTCTTTTGGGATATCCAATTGTGACAGAGCTCGGATCTTGGCTGGGTTGGCTTCAATTCCTCTACCAGATACAATGAAGCCCAAAAGCTTTCCGGCTGGTACTCCGAAGACACACTTTTCCGGGTTGAGCTTAATGTCATAATCTCGGAGGTTGTCAAATGTCACCCTCAAGTCGTCTACTAGAGTTTCGACGTGTTTGGTCTTGACGACCACATCGTCTACGTATGCCTCTACTGTTTTGCCTATCTGGGTAGCCAGACATGTCTGAATCATGCGCTGATATGTTGCGCCAGTGTTTTTGAGTCCGAAGGGCATTGTGTTGAAGCAGAATGGCCCATATGGAGTGATGAATGTCGTTGCGGCCTGGTCTTTTTCCGCCATCTTGATTTGATGGTATCCGGAGTATGCATCGAGGAAGCACAATGAATCGTGCCCTGCGGTAGCATCGATGATTTGGTTGATGCGAGGGAGAGGGAAAGGGTCCTTTGGACAGGCCTTGTTAAGGTCTTTGAAATCGACGCGGAGGCGCCAGGATTTGTCCTTTTTTGGTACCATTACTAGGTTGGCTAGCTAGTCCGGATGTTTTATATCTCTGATAAATCCGGCTTCTAAGAGTTTGGCTAGCTCCTCTCCCATTGCCTGTCTTTTGGGTTCGGAAAATCGCCGAAGAGCTTGTTTGACTGGCTTGAATCCTTTTAGGATATTTAGGCTGTGCTCTGCCAGCCTGCGTGGGATTCCTGGCATGTCTGAAGGGTGCCAGGCAAAAATGTCCCAATTTTCCCGAAGGAATTCTCATAGTGCGGCTTCTACATCAGGATTTAATTGTGCCCCGATGGATGCCGTTTTTGTGGGGTCCGTTGGATGGACCTGAAATTTGACTATTTCGTCTGCTGGTTTGAAAGAGGTGGACTTGGACCTCTTATCGAGTATCACATCATCCCTATCCACCGTGGAGCACAGCGCAGTTAATTCCTCTGCCGCTAGGGCTTCGGATAATGCCTCTAGGGCCAGTGCGGCTGTCGTATTTTCAGCGCGGAGTGCTGTATCTGGATCACTGGCGAGATTGATTATTCCATTGGGTCCGGGCATTTTGAGCTTCATGTACCCGTAATGGGGTATAGCTTGGAAGATTGTGAATGCTTCTCGCCCTAACAAAGCGTGATATCCGCTGCCGAATGGGGCCACTTGGAACGTGACCTCTTTGGACCTATAATTGTCCGGCGAGCCGAACACTACATCTAGTGTGATTTTTCCCGTGCTGCGTACTTCTCGACTAGGGATTATTCCCCTGAAGGTTGTGCTGCTTCGCTCAATGCGGCTCCAGTCAATTTCCATTTTTTGAAGGGTTTCCTTATAGATGAGGTTTAATCCGCTGTCGCCATCCATGAGTACCTTGGTAAGACGAAAGCCGTCCACTATCGGCTGAGGACCAATGCGGCTGGTGCTCTAACTGTTTGGAATTTAGGTTCGTCGCTGGCATTGAAGGTGATAGCCATGTCGCTCCATGGATTTGTTATTGCTACTTGGTAGACTCCGGCAAGGCTGCGGATTGTTCGTTTCCGCATGTTATTTGATGCGAAAGTCTCGAAGACTGTTAATACCATACTGGTGCTGCTGGGCTGGTTGATCGGGGCTAAAAAGCCTTCGCCACTTTTGGCCACCTGCCGTAGTATCCAACATGCTCGAAGGCTATGTGTTGGAGTGGCGCCCTCCGTACTGTGGATTTTGCAGGGTCCGTTGAGCCATCCCTCCAGTACGGTTCCATACCCTTTATGGGGTTTTTGCTTTTTGGTTTTTAACCCAGGTGCTTGAGTATGATGCACCCTTTTATTTCGGACTGGGGTTGTATTCAGTGCCGGTTGTCCCAAAACCTAGTTTCGGTTTTCCAGGCACTTTCCATCGCGCAGTATTTTTGTACAATGGTCGTTAGGTCGGCGAACCGTGTAACTTCGCGACGACTGATGGCGTTTATGATTCCCTTGTCCGTGCAATTGTTGCAGAAGATTGAAATCGCGCTTTCTTCACGGCAGTCCTTTATCTTGTCCATAACCAGGAGGAATCTGGCCCAGTAATGATGTATTGTTTCATCGGGCTCTTGCCGTATTTGAGATAGATCGCTTATGTTTGGGTGGGCGGGCGGAATCAAGTTCGGAACCCCGTCCAATGTGAGGCTCAAAGGCCACGAAGCTTCCGGATTCAGAAGCTTGGTTTGCTGGACGCTTTCCCACAAATCTGGTCCGATGCCTGACTTTAAGTTCAGTATTTGATTAGCGTCCGTCCCTTCACGGGAATCCGGCATGGAGGGATCGGGAATCCGAACATAGTTGGTTTTTATCATAAAAGAAGAGTCGCCGCATTGTTCCTCTACCACGACAACATGGTGGGTAACCTGGCGAGAGTTGATTTCTCTCAGATCGGTTTTAAGCCCAATCTGATCGTAGTCGGTAGCGACTCCCAGGGCGGCGATGCGATCCAAGAGCTCGTTTACAGAGGAGAGCTCAATCGGATCTAGCTGCTCGGCGAATTCCAAGCTGACGCGAAGATCACTTTTAATGACTTGAGAGGTCATTGTCGGAGCGGTGGCCGGACAGGCGGTCATAAGAAAACCGCCTAGCCGGATAGTCTGGCCAGTGGCCAAAGCTCCCTTGATGACGGTGCCGTCTTTAAAGACGGGAAAAGGCATCCTTCCTGATGGTGACGGCATAGAGGAACTCTCAATGAAAGCACCAATGTCGGTGTCAAAACCGGCGGATCTCGGGTAGGGGGTCCCGAACTGTGCGTCTAGGCGGATGGTAACAGGAGACAAGGGACACGATGTTTTACCCAGGTTCGGGCCCTCTTGATGGAGGTAAAACCCTACATCCTGCTTGATTAATATTGAAGATGTGTGTTACAAGAGTGGATCTACCACGAGATTAAGGAGGCTAAACCCTAGAAGCTAGCCTATGGTATGATTGTTGTTCGTCCTATGGACTAAAGCCATCCAGTTTATATAGACATCGGAGAGGGCTAGGGTTACACAATGTCGGTTACAATGGTAGGAGATCTACATATCCGTATCGCCAAGCTTGCCTTCCACGCCAAGGAAAGTCCCATCCGGACACGGGACGAAGTCTTCAATCTTGTATCTTCATAGTCTTGGAGTCCGGCCGATGATGATAATTCGGCTATCCGGACACCCCCTAGTCCGGGACTCCCTCAGTTCCTCTCGAAATTGTGTAGGTCTTCATGCATGGCGTTCAACCAATCCGGATCATCCAGAGCATCTTCGACCTTCATAGGTTCAATACTAGAAATGAAAGAGTAATGTTCACACAAGTTAGCCAAACAAGTTTTAGAGCGAGTAATTCTTCCGGTTTGAATATCATCAAAGATTTGTTCAATGGGATGATCTCTTGAGACTCTTGCTCGAACTCGTGAGAGCTTTTGTTTGGGTCGGTGTCGTGGAATTGTCATGACAGATGTCCTAATGTCAGGACTTAGTCGTGGAGCCATCACAACTAGGTTAGCTTAAAGGGGTTAAACGGGACAAAGGACACATGAGTTTATACTGGTTTGGCCCCTTACGGTGAAGGTAAAGTCCTAATCGAGTTTGAGGTGGTATTGCTTATGTCTCGATTACCAGGGAGCGAATACGCTTGACCTAGCTTTCGATCTCTTGTTTCTTTCCCTGAACTGCCACCGGGTCGTGCCTTTATATACATAGGTTGAAGCCTTGCGGCTCACGGAGTCCCGGCCAGCTCATAGACAACGTGTCCGGCTCGGTGACTAAATACACTTGCCTTACAACATAAGCCATACACATACGGCGGTTTACCCCTATGGGCCTTAAGTCGCCCTTGGGCCCTTGCTTCGTGAACCGCCGTCTTAAATATCCTTATGGGCTTCATATTGATGAACCGCCATATGTATAACCCGGCCCCTCCTGGGCGGGTCATACCTAAGATTCATATCCTCAACATTAGGTCTCAGATTGATTTGAACTCGTTCATGTCAATCTTCAACACTTATAAAAAATCCTTCCTTCTTTAATCTTGCGGGATCTCATAACCCCACATGACTTCATCTCCTGCGATTATTGTAATCGGCCGTGACGTCATCTGTCATTAATATCACAAAATACCCAATATATCTTAATGGATCCTTATCTTTAATGGCTATACCGAAAATTGAGGCGCCCGAACCACCGGATAATCGTTCCTTGAGCTCCTCGTTTTTCGCGCCCACTTGTTACCCTTCTCCTTATAAATAGGGTCAAGTGGCCCTTCTCTCATTTTCCCCTCTTTCCTTCTCGTCTTCTTCTTTAACTCGGACCCCTCTGCTGCCTCGAGCTTCACCGCCGCCGTCCTCCGCCCGCTGCACCAACTCAGGCTGCCGCATAAACCTGACTAGTCCAGAAAACGTCGGCGCCTCACCGCAGTCCATCTGTGTCCGTAAGTGCTCATCTCCCTTCGCGTCAGATCTTCATTAGGGTTAGCCTTGTTCTTCAGTGTCCTTCCCTGTTCTTTGCTTTCCTCTTCAACCCAAGTAGCTTCTGATCTGGATATAGCATAGGACTTGCACGGTGGCAGTTTTAGCCTCTGTTTTTAGTATCAGAATACTATTTTCTTCATAGAAGATCTCATCGGAGCACACGAACTCCTCTGCTGCTGTTACAGGTTTAGAATTTTACTGCATTTTCTGAACTGCCACTGATCCAAAGTTATAGCTTCAGTCTGTGAAACTTGTTTGTCCATTACTGAACAAAAAATTCCTTCTTGATAGATCTTAACTATTAGTATTGTCATGGCGGCTTACATCACCAGTTATAGCTAGTCATATATCATTAGGGCCCCTTTAAGTCGCCACTCTGTACTGTAGAGTTTTACCTCCGGCTTAATGAATCAACTTAAACCGACAAAATTGTTCTTTCTTTTAGGCTTCTTTCTTCACAATGCCTCCGAAGACATCCACTTCGTGTAATTGGGTTCCCTCCACTGTCACTGAGGACACGCTCACAGACTTTGTCAAAACCGGCTATTTACGAGAGAAAACTGTCATGCATTATCGCGCCCACAATCTAGAAGAAGAAAGGCCTCAGCCAAAAGATGATGAGGTCATTGTTTTTACTGATCACATGAACTTGGGCTTCTCACCGCCCGACTCTAAATTTTTCCGAGATGTTCTGCACTTCTTTCAGCTTCATCCTCAAGACATCGGACCCAATTCCACGTCAAACATCTGCAACTTTCAAGTTTTCTGCAAAGTATACCTTCAAGAGGAGCCCAGTGTTGAACTGTTCAGGGAATATTTTTACTTGAACCGCCAAAATGAGTACACGAACGGACCTAGCTTGGAACTTGGCGGAATCTCAATTCAACAAAGAAGAGACGCCATCTTCCCATATGCTTGCTTGCCGAGTCACCCCAAAGATTGGAACCAGACATGGTTTTACTGCAAAGATACCTCTCCGGCTGATGAGAATCCATTGTCGGGTTATCATATTCAGTGTCTTGATTCAAAACATCCTCTTCCTGAAAAGCTCACCGCTGCTGAACGTGCAAAGCTCGCCCCCACTATTGCAAAGGTCAAGGCCCTGCTGTGAAATGGGTTAACTGGTATTGACTTGGTTCGGTGCTGGGTTGCTTGGCAGATCATACCCTTGAGTCGCTGATCCGGCTTAATGTGTACTTACACAGGTGGAAAAAAGGATCCACTGCGCCACAGCTCCAGGCGTTTCACTGATGATGCAAGCAATGAAATGACAAAGAGCCTTCTGAATGAAGATCCGGAAGACTGCAGCAAAGTGGGTCTGAACCCTTTCTGCAAACTTAACCCGCCACTAGATGTGAGTCTTTAAATTACTTACTTTTGCCTTCATCATTTAAATATTCTATTAACTCAACTTTGATGACTTTCGCAGGCTGACTCTGATTTTTGGAAAAAGAAATATGACCATAAAGCTGCCAAAAAGGCCAGGGCTGCCAAGAAAGCCACCAAGAAAACCGCCAAGAAGAATAGGAAGAAAGCAAGTACTTTTGAGCTGTTTGAGCTTGACGACAACTCTGAGTCAGAGGTAGCTCTTGATTCTCTTGGCTCCTTTTTCAACTATCTTAGTGACATTGATCATCATCAGGATGACACGAGGTCCAGTCAAGCTGGCGAAGAAGAGGTAACTATCATTTCCTCCGACTGCGAGCCTTTGCCAAGACCAAAAATTCGAAGAGTAACACGGAAAGTAAGCTTTTCACACCCCTTAGCTCATCTCGATCCTCACTTTCTTTTGAAGCAACAGCAACACGAGAGCCGGTGATAGACTCAGACTAGTGGAGGTGAAGAATTATCTTCCGGCTTACCGAACACTCCAAGGTAACGTCGAAACAAGGTCATCCCAAATTTAAACTCTTTTTATCCTCTGGCGGGTCTCATCCACCGACCACTTAATTCTTTCAATTCAAATTATCAGGAGGCTTCTTGATCCTCTTCTGGTGACTCAATACAGCCCCAGCTGCCGGCTTTCAAAACTGCTCCTGGGTAATAACAATTTACTTATTATTTGCTCCTTATGCTCCTTTATATTTACACTAACCTTTCATGACGCATGTAGTGGAAAGGCCGAGCCTAGCAAGAAGGCAAGGGTGAATAAACCGGCTGAAGACCCCAAAGTTCCTGAACCGGAGCAACAGATTCCAGCATCTGACACCTTCGTCCCACAACCAGAAGAACCTGTTCTTGACGTCCCACCAGAAATTCCTGACTCTTCTATTAACCAGACAAATAACAATCCTTTGAATATTGAATCATCAAGCCCAATTAAACCAGCTGAGACACATGATGATGATGTGATGATTACCAGCACTGGCTTCAGAGAGCCGGGAAGACCTATTGACTTGGCCAAGCACTCCGCTAAAGAAGAACATATTGAGAGGTGAAAAGTGAGACTTGATGTTGCCAATTACTCTCAATTGAGTGTTAGTGAACTATTGTCTGGCTATCTCAATCAAGTACACACCAGCCGAGACCTTGAAATTGACATGGTGAAGCAGATGCATCACAAATACGAGGTATCAACTCCTTTTTTACCGAGTTATGCATATCCTGTTAGCCCCCAAGTCTATTGTGTATGATAGGAATGAATATGCTGTAGACTTAGAATAACCCTGAATATAAAGAGCATCTTTGTTAGAACCCTTCAAAACCCGGCTTACACCGTCCGGGTTAAAGCAGATTTATGTAGGCCCCATGAGCCGGCTGTGATCATTTGCGACAGAAATGGGTCATCATAAAGTAGCAAAAAGAAAAACGGCTGGCAAAGTGCTTGGGACTTATTCACATAAGCCATTGCATGATTAATTTTTTCGGCAGACATTAGACCCCAAGTGCCAAGTGTTGTTGCTTGCAAAAGGCTTGGGACTTCATTTCTATAATCCAAATCTGAACATGATTTTGACCCGGTGTATGTACATACCACCACTGCTCAACTTCAATCACAATTAACTAACGTGAAAGCTCGGCTAGAACACCAAGAATCTGAGACCCGGAAAGCAAACTCCAAATTCCAATTTAGCCTGGTTGAAACGAAAAAACTGAAGACCAGCTTTGAAGTCGAAAGAAACACCTGGGCTGAGGAGAAAACTGCCTTAATACAGCGGGCTGAAGAGGCGTAGGCGGATCTTCAAGAGGTGACCTCTGAGCTTACTAGCTTAGAAAACCATGTATCCCAGATGGTTTCTGCTATCTTTGGTGAGTCATCTTTCTAATATCAAATTTTAACCTTTTCCTTGACTGTATAAGCCACCTCTAACCAATCCATGTTTATTATTCAGGTCCCAGGAGCAACAATCTTAGCCAAGAGATGCTTGTGAAGCTCAAGGCTGTTTATACACTTGTTGAACAGTTATATACTGGAACTCAGCATGCACTGGCCACAATTTCTCCGACTAATCAAGCACCTACTCTCTCGAGTAATGTCTTGAAAAAGCTTTCTGTTCTGCCTGAGAGGATTAATGATATGAAGCGATCATCTGCCAGAGCCGGTGCCGTGACAGCTTTATGCCGGGCCAAAGCATGGTTATCAGAGCTAGACCCGACCGATATATCTGCTGGGTATCCAAGCTTAAAGGAGGCTGGTACTCCCTTTGAGAAGAATGACTTTGCTGCCTACATGAAGGAGATACGTCTCATGGCCAGCCTGGGTGCAAACGAAACGGATCTTTCAAGATATCAACCGGCTTATGACATGGAGAATCAGAAGCTGCCCATGCCGGCTTATAAAGTGATGGATCTAATTCCCCCAATCCGTAAGCATACTTTCGCTCCTGAAGCTGAACCGTCCGAGGTTAGAGATGATGAGGCTGAATTCCACACCTTGTGTGGCATTGATTGGTCATCACCCAACTTCCAGGCAACAGAGGAGGACGAAGAACTGGAGAAGGATGATCCAGAAGCTTCAAGTCATCAGGGCCAAGAAGATTGATCCGCTGGGCGGTTCATATATTTGATCTTCTGAAAACACTTAATCATTTTGGCTCATTGAGTCATGTAATAGGCTAGTTAAAACCTTGCTCTGTCGTGCCATCATGCACATTTGTGTTTTGCCCAACACTATTTAATCCGCCACTTGGAAACTACCATTATATCCTTATGATTTCGTTGATTTATGCAGATGAGATTTAGTCTTATCCTGCACACAAGTAGCTCACAAGAGCCCTGGCGGTTTACCGCAGGGCGGGTCATAATACCCCATATAAAACCACTGGTGACTAAAATAGTTCATGACCAGGGCCGGCTTAAACATAATCATGTATAATTATCAGAAAAATATCATACCCATGATATTGAATCATACTGCTGGCTTATGATGCTAATGCAGTAAGGGGTAATATCCCAAATCTTAGAAGCACATCGCTTCTCAGCACATAAAATCATTATACACTGGCGACTAAACATCCAAATCGAACTCACGAGGGTAGTAACGCTATGTTCTCTCTGGTGAATACACCTATGTTTGAACAAGAAGCCCCCACGTGCTTTGTAATCATGGCGTATGAACTGGACCAAAAGGGTTATTTCACAGCTATGCTTCGAATACGAGCAGGAAGCCCCCAAGTGGTTTGTGATCATGACGTATGAGCCGGACCAAAAGGGTTATTTTACAGCTATGCTTCGAATACGAGCAGGAAGCCCCCAAGTGGTTTGTGGCATTGAGCCGATCAAGAGGGATATTTATAGCTATGCTTCGAATATGAGCAGGAATCCCCCAAGGGACCATAAGTTTTGGCATTGCGCCGATCAAGAGGGATATTTATAGCTATGCTTCGAATATGAGCAGGAAGCCCCCAAGTGACCATAAGTTTTGGCATTGCGCTGATCAAGAGGTATGTTTATAGCTATGCTTCGAATACGAGCATGAAGCCCCCAAGTGACCATAAGTTTTGGCATTGCGCTGATCAAGAGGGATGTTCATAGCTATGCTTCAAATACGAGCAGGAAGCCCCAAGTGATCATACGTTTTATGACGAAAAATACTCATTATTCTTGGAAATGAAATGACAGAGGCCCTGCTTTATCAAGGATGCCGTCTTTATTATAAACATCATAATATATGCATTGTCAAACTATGTACATTGTAAGAACCGGTGGCTCAAGTGTAGTAAGGCCAAAGATGAGCAATATTCTTTGGCCGGCGGGTCTCCTACTCTGACTTACGTGAGTCCTTGTGGTCTCGGATATCGATAGGGTAGTATGACCCATTGTTTAAATTCTTGCTGACCACAAAGGGTCCTTCCCAAGGTGGGGATAGCTTGTGCATATCAGTTTGGTCCTGGATAAGCTGGAGCACCAGGTCACCTTCTTGAAAGGTTCTAGTCTTAACCCGGCGGCTATGGTAACAGTGCAGATCTTGTTGGTAAATCGCCGAGCGTGCCACCGCAAGGTCACGCTCCGCATCTAACAGGTCAAGTCCATCCTGACGTGCTTCTTCATTATCAGCTTCAATATAAGCCACCACGCGGGGCGAGTCGTGACGGATGTCTCTAGGGAGAACTGCCTCTGCTCTGTAAACCATGAAGAAAGGCGTGTAACCCGTAGATCTGTTGAGGGTAGTATTGATACTCCATAGCACTAAAGGTAACTCCTCCACCCAACAGCCCGACGTCCTCTGCAAAGGAACCATAATCCGGGGCTTGATGCCTCTCAAAATTTCTTGATTGGCTCTTTTAGCTTGACCATTGGATTGGGGTGAGCTACTGACGAGACGTCAAGTCGAATATGCTCACGTTGACAGAACTCTTTCATAGCACCCTTGGATATATTAGTGCCATTATCAGTTATAATGTTGTGGGGAAAACCAAAGCAAAAAATCACCTTTTTGATGAATTGAACCGCTGTTGCCGCGTCACACTTACTGACCGGCTCTACTTCGACCCACTTTGTGAATTTGTCAACCGCCACCAAAAGGTGGGTCTTTTTATCCTTGGACCTTTTAAAAGGCCCAACCATATCAAGCCCCCAAACTGCAAATGGCCAAGTAATTGGAATCATCCTCAATTCTTGAGCCAACACGTGAGCTCGCCATGAAAATTTCTGACAACCATCACATTTACTGACCAAATCCTCTGCATCAGCATGAGCCGTCAGCCAGTAAAATCCATGACAAAAAGCTTTAGCCACGAGAGATTTAGAACCGACATGATGACCACAATCTCCTTCATGAATCCTGTGAAGAATTTCACGACCCTCTTCAGGAGAGAAGCAACATTGAAATGCCCTAGTAACACTACAATGGTGCAGCTCGCCGTTAACAATTGTCATTGACTTAGACCGCCGGGTTATCTGTCTGGCCAAAGTTTAATCCTCTGATAACTCGCCCCGGGTCATATAAGTCAAACATGGAACTGTCCAATCAGGAATAGCGTGAAGAGCCGCCACCAATTGTGCTTCCGGGTCAGGAATAGCCAGATCTTCCTCTGTATGCAATTTGACAGAAGGGTTATGCAGAATGTCTAGGAAAGTGTTAGCTGGCACCGGCTAACACTGGGACCCTAACCGGCTTAAGGCATTAGCCGCTTCATTTTTCCTGCGACCAATGTGTTCCACTTGATAACCCTTGAAGTGTCCAGCAATAGCGTCAACCTCGCGGCGATAAGCCGCCATGAGTGGATCCTTAGAATACCATGTGCCTGAAACTTGCTGAGCCACCAAGTCTGAGTCGCCGAAACATCTCACCCGGCTTAAACTCATCTCCTTAGCCATCCGGAGACCATGGAGAAAGGCTTCATACTCAGCTGCATTGTTAGTATTGGGAAACATCAACCTTAAAACATAAAAAAACTTGTCACCTCAAGGGGAAGCTAAGACCACTCCAGCCCCCGAGCCCTCCAATTGCCTATACCCATCAAAGTGAATAGTTCAATATGTGTTATCTGGCGTTTCTTCAGGCATCTGTAGCTCTGTCCAGTCATTGATGAAATCCACAAGTGCTTGAGACTTGATGCCGTGCGAGGCATATACTTCAAACCATGAGGTCCAAGCTCAATGGCTCACTTGGCTACCCGACCTGTGGCTTCTCTATTTTAAATAATATCCCCTAAGGGTGCAGAACTAACCACAGTGATGGGATGACCCAAAAAATATTGCTTAAGCTTCCGACTGGCCATGACCACCCCGTATACGAGCTTCTGCCAATGCGGATACCTCTGCTTGGACTCAATAAGCACTTCACTGATATAGTAAACCAGACATTGAACCGAATATTCCTTGCCTGCTTCCTTCCATTCCACCACAATGGCTACACTGACAACCCGGGCATTAGCAGCCACATGTAATAAAAACGACTCCTTATCAATAGGAGCGGCGAGGACTGGCGGCTCAGCTAGCTGTTTTTTCAAAGCTTCGAATGTGTCATTAACAGCATCACTACACACAAAGTCATCTGTTTTCTTCATCATCTGGTACAGTGGTATAGCCTTCTCACCCAACCGGCTTATGAAACGGCTTAAGGCAACAATACAACCCGCCAGACGTTGAACATCATTGATACACGCCGTTTTTGCCAAGGAGGTAATTGCCTTGATCGTCTCTGGGTTAGCTTCAATGGCTCTGTTAGAAACTAGAAAACCCAAGAGCTTGCCTGTTGGCACACCAAAAACACACTTGGCCGGGTTAAGCATCATCTTGTAGACCCGGAGATTGTTGAAGATCTCCTTCAAATCATCTATCAAGGTTTCCTTCTCTCTGGATTTTACCACAATATCATCCACATAAGCATGAACATTTCGGTCAATCTGATTGTGAAGGCAATTCTGAACACATCGCTGGTAAGTCTCCTGGGCACTCTTGAGCCCAAAAGGCATCGACACATAGCAGAATGCTCCAAAGGGAGTGATAAAAGCTGTCTTCTCCTGGTCCTTAACTACCATCTTCATCTGATGATAACCAGAATAAGCATCCAAAAAACTCAAACGCTCACAACCTGCCATAGCATCAATGATTTAATCAATACGAGGGAGAGCAAAAGGATCAGCCGGACAGGCCTTGTTTAAGTCCGTGTAGTCCACACACATACACCAAGTGCCATTCTTCTTAAGCACCAACACCGGGTTAGCCAACCACTCCGGATGAAAGACTTCAACAATGAACCCAGCGGCCAAGAGCAGGGCCATTTCCTCACCAATGGCCTTACGCCGCTCCTCATTGAAGCAACAAAGGAATTGTTTGGCCGTATTAAACTTTAGATCAATATTAATAGTATGCTCGGCGAGTTCCCTCGGTAAACCTGGCATATCAGAAGGTTTCCATGCAAAGATGTCCCGGTTCTCACTGATGAACTCGATGAGCGCGCTTTCCTATTTAGGATCCGGGTTAGCACTGATACTGAACTGCTTGGATGAATCGCTAGGAACAAAGTCAACTAGCTTAGTGTCATCGGCTGACTTAAACTTCAACACCGGATCAAGCTCTGTGGTTGGCTTTATCAAAGATGTCATATCTGCCGGATCAACATTGTCTTTGTAGAACTTCAATTCCTCTATTGCACAGACAGATTTAGCACAAGCAGCGTCACCTTCTTCACACTCCAAAGCTATTTTCAGGCTTCCATGCACTGTGATGGTCCTCTTGTAACCCGACATCTTAAGCTGCAGATAACCAAAACAAGGCCATGCCATGAACTTGGCATAAGCCGGCCGTCCAAACAAAGCGTGATACAGGCTTTTAATCTTGACCACTTCAAAGGTTAACCTCTCAGCCCTGGAATCATGTTCATCCCTAATGGCCACTTCCAGCTCAATCTTGCCTACATGATACGCCGACTTACCAGGCACCACTCCATGGAAAACAGTATTGGATGGCTTAAGATTTTTGTCACTCAACCCTATGCGACGAAAATTATCATAATAAAGAATATTAATGCTACTACCCCCATCCATGAGTACCTTAGTGAATTTGTATCCACCAACTTGAGGCGCCACCACCAAAGCCAAGTGACCCGGATTATCAACCCAGGGTGGGTGATCCCCTCGACTCCACATAATGGGTTGCTCAGACCATCGCAAGTAATGGGGAACTGCCGGCTCAACGGCGTTCACAGCCCTTTTATGAAGCTTCTGATCTCGCTTGCATAAACTTGTGGTGAAAATGTGATACTGCCCACTATTCAACTACTTCGTATGACTTGGATATCCAGACTGCTACTGCTGCTGACCCCCTTGACCAGATTGTTGATTGTAACCCTCCTGATTACCGTGATGGTTTTGGTGACCCTGGAAGCCGGAACTAGAACCGCCACCACCGTAACCCGGGCCATAAGAACCGCCACCACCAGAACCTGAGCTGTCGCCCGGCCCATGGTTGTTCTGGAATAAATCAGAATTTTTGAACTCCCTCATGATTTGAAAATCTTTCCAAAGGTGAGTGGGTGGCCTTTCCTTTGTGCCATGCTTTGGGCAGGGCTGATTCGGTAACTGCTCAAGATTGATACCTGATCCACCTGACCGAGGAGGTGGCTTCCCCTTATGATGCTGACTATTATTCTGTGTACTGGTATTGGCCACAAAATCTGAATTACTATCGGCCTTGCGCTTACAGTTGCCCTCCCGTGACTCACCGGGTTATGCTGCTGACCCTTGGTGTTGCCACTCTTTGTTCCCTTTCCCGACTTTTCATCATCAAACTCGGGGTCCTTGGTACTATCAGAGTCGACATATTTAACTAGAGCCGCCACAACTCCCCCATATCATTGCAATCACGCTTCATCCACCCTAGCTTCTGCTTAAGAGGCAAAACACGGCAGTTTTTCGCTAACATTAGAACTGCTGAACTGACATTGATGTTGTCCGATGAGTGCAGGATAGCCTTGACTCGACGCACCCAATGGGTTGCTGACTCTCCCTCTTCTTGGACGCAAGCATCCAAATCCACAATCGACGTGGGCTGTTTGCATGTATCTTTAAAGTTCTGGATAAACCGGGCCTTTAGCTCGTCCCATGACCCGATGGAATTGGTAGGCAGCCCTTTTAGCCAAGTACGGGCCGTCCCATCTAGCATCACGGTGAATTATTTGGCACACACAACATCACTGACCTCCAACAGTTCCATGGCCATCTCATAACTCTCAATCCACGCCTCAGGGGCTAAGTCAGCTGTGTAATTAGGCACCTTACGAGGTCCTTTGAAATCCTTATACAGACACTCATTCCGTAGAGCCAACACTAAACATGGTACACCCGTGGTTCTAGAGGTCACACCTGCCTCTACAGAAGTCGTCGGATAAACTGGAAGATGTTGTTGAGCCGCCTGCTCAGCTCCTCGACACGCCCTGTCGTGATCGACCAAATCATGAGCGACATCACGCGCCAGGTCATGCCCACACGGCTGGTTACGGCGCCTGTCATTGCTTGAAACGGCCGGTGAGTCCATGTGTTTGCTATAACTCCGGCTTGGGCGAGGGGTCAAATGTATCCTCTCTCGACTATAAGAATATGCTTCCTGCTGTATCAATGTTGTTTGAAGAAGTTCTCTAGCCCTCCGCGTCTCAATCACCGCTGAGGAATTGCCTTCAACCGGGAGAGTCGCCAATCGTGTTGCCGCAGCGATCATGTTATCCAAAGGGTTGGAATAATGACCCGGTGGTGTTGGCACATGACGAGGTGGAGTATTATTTAGATGAGGTGGCTCTGTCACGCGCGGTTGAGTCGAGCTCCAGCCCCAGGCGCTTCAACCTGGTTTATCTCTGGTTGGTTACTGGTCCCCGCTCCAGGCGTGCAAAAGAGGTTCCTTGCCTCGTAAACCGGTGGCAGACGACTCCGGTGCCTTCTCCTCATGATTTCGTTTGAAGCTTCTGATCCAATGAGAGCCAGAAGGAACTAGCCTGGATCTGTTGTGCCTAAGCATCGAAAATAGCTTATTCTGCAGTCATCCTTGCATTCTCTGCCGCCAGGTCTTCCTTGGCTTGTGCTACCTCGTCACGTAATTTTTCAACTTTCGCGTTATGCTGAACTTGATTTGCCAGGTTAACCTCTGCTGCTAACAAGGCTGTCAGATTATCCAGTAAATTAGTTAAAACCTGATCCAGCAGGCGCGCAAGACCTCCTGCCCCATCTTCCATCGCCATTGCTGACCCAGAGACCATAGCTGCCACAGTCGAAGAATTCTGCCCGGGCTGTGTACCGGCCATGAAGATTGCCACCCTATTCGGTGGCTCATAGGGGTCCAGAATATTGTCGCCACGAAGGCACGTTTCATGGCGGGCTGAGCTCGAGCGGGTCGTGCATGCTGAGCCGTCTCGATGATGTTGGTGCAAATGTCCGGCTCAGGGTCGGCTCGCCGATCTTGCCGATCAAGACATGAATTCCACCGAAGGGGACCCGGTATCCGTACTCAATTGAGCCGGCTTTGGGGCCCCAGCCCGCATCGTTGATGTAGAGCTTGCCGCGATGACACTTGGTCATCCGGGCCACAGCGTATCCCTTGATCCCTTTGAGGCTGCCCTTCAAGAACTCGAAACCACCATTGATGACCAACAAGTGTAGGGGATCGCAACAGCTTTCGAGGGTAGAGTATTCAACCCAAATTTATTGATTCGACACAAGGGGAGCCAAAGATTATTCTTGAGTATTAGCAGTTGAGTTGTCAATTCAACCACACCTGGATAACTTAGTATCTGCAGAAAAGTATTTAGTAGCAAAGTAGTATGATAGTAATGGTAACGAAAGCAAAAGTAATATTTTTGGGTTTTGTAGTGATTGTAACAATAGCAATAGAAAAGTAAATAAGCGAAGGAAAGTATATGAAAAGCTCATAGGCAATGGATTAGGGATGGATAATTATGTCAGATGCGATTCCTCATGTAATAGCTATAACATAGGGTGACACAAAACTAGCTCCAATTCATCAATGTAATGTAGGCATGTATTCTGAATATAGTCATACGTGCTTATGGAAAAGAACTTGCATGACATCTTTTGTCCTACCCTCCCGTGTCAGCAGGGTCCTAGCGGAAACTAAGGGATATTAAGGCCTCCTTTTAATAGAGAACCGGACCAAAGCATTAACACATAGTGAATACATGAACTCCTCAAACTACGGTCATCACCGAGAAGTATCCTGATTATTGTCACTTCGGGGTTGTCGGATCATAATACATAATAGGTGACTATAGACTTGCAAGATAGGATCAAGAACACACATATATTCATGAAAACATAATAGGTGCAGATCTGAAATCATGGCACTCGGGCCCTAGTGACAAGCATTAAGCATAGCAAAGCCATAGCAACATCAATCTCAGAACATAGTGGATACTAGGGATCAAACCCTAACAAAACTAACTTGATTACATGATAAATCTCATCCAACCCATCACAGTCCAGCAAACCTACGGTGGAATTACTCACGGACGACGGTGAGCATCATGAAATTGGTGATGGAGGATGGTTGATGATGATGATGGTGATGAATCCCCCTCTCCAAAGCCCCGTACGGACTCCATATCATCCCTCCCGAGAGAGATTAGGGCTTGGCGGCGGCTCCGTATCGTAAAACGCGATAAAACTTCCTCTCTGATTTTTTTCTCCGCGAGACAGAATATATGGAGTTGGAGTTGAGGTCGGCGGAGCTGCAAGGGGCCCACGAGACAGGGGGGCGCGCCCAGAGGGGGTGGGCGCGCCCCCACCCTCATGGACAGGGTGTGGGCCCCTGGTCTTGATTCTTTTGCCAGTATTTTTTATATTTTCTGAAAGTTGTCTTAGAGGATTTTTAGGTTAATCCGAGAACTTATGTTTTCTACACATGAAACAACATCATAGTAATTCTGCTGAAAACAGCGTCAGTCTGGGTTAGTTTCATTCAAATCATGCAAGTTAGAGTCCAAAACAAGGGCAAAATTGTTTGGAAAAGTAGATACGTTGGAGACGTATCAACCATGCGCTGGCCCCATGGTGGGCGCCAACTATCGTGGAATTGTCACGACAGATGTCCTAGTGTGAGGACTTAGTCATGGAGCCATTGCAAGTAGGTTAGCTTAAAGGTTTTAAACTGGTCAAAGGAGACAAGAGTTTATACTGGTTCGGCCCCTTGCGGTGAAGGTAAAGGCCTAATCCAGGTTGAGGTGGTATTGCTTATGTCTCGATTACCAGGGAGCGAATACGCATGACCTAGCTTTCAATCTCTTGTTTCTTGCCCTGAACTGCCGCCGGGTTGTCCCTTTATATACACAGGTTGACGCCCAGCGGCTCACGGAGTCCCGGCCGGCTCATAGACAACGTGTCCGGCTCGGTGACTAAATACACTTGCCTTACAACATAAGTCATACACATACGGCGGTTTAACCCTATGGGCCTTAAGTCGCCCTTGGGCCTTGGGCCCTTGCTTCATGAACCGCCGTCTTAAATATCCTTATGGGCTTCATATTAATGAACCTCCATAGGTATAACCCAGCCCCTCCTGGGTGGGTCATACCTAATAGTCATATCCCCAACATTAGGCCCCAGATTGATTTGAACTCGTTCATGTCAATCTTCAACACTGAGAAAAAAAATCCTTCCTTCTTTAATCTTGAGGGATCTCATAACCCGCCATATGATGTCATCTCCTGCTATTATTGTAACCCGTCATGATGTCATATGTCATTAATATCACACAATACCCAATATATCTTAATGGATCCTTATCTTTAATGGCTATCCCAAAAATCAAGGCTCCCGAACTGCTGGATAATTATTCCTTGAGCTCCTCGTTTTTCACGCCCACTTGTTACCCTTCTCCTTATAAATAGGGTCAAGTGGCTCTTCTCTCATTTCCCGATATTTCCTTCTCATCTTCTTCTTCCGCTCGCGTCCCCTCTGCCGCCTCGAGCTCCGCCACCGCCGTCCTCCGTCCGCTGCACCAACTCAGGCTGCTGCATCAACCTGACTGGTCCAGAAAACGCCGGCGCCTCAACGCAGTCCATCTGCGTCCATAAGTGCTCATCTCCCTTCGCGTCAGATGTTCGTTAGGGTTAGCATTGTTCTTCAGCGTTCTTCCCTGTTCTTCGCTTTCCTCTTCAACCCAAGTAGCTTCTTATCTAGAGATAGCATAGGACTTGCACGGTAGCAGTTTTAGCCTCTGTTTTTAATATCAGAATACTGTTTTCTTCATAGAAGATCTCATCAAAGCACACGAACTCCTCTGCTGCTGTTACAGGTTTAGAATTTTACTGCATTTTCTGAACTGCCCCTGATCCAAAATTATAGCTTCAGTCTGTGAAACCTGTTTATCCCTTACTTAGCAAACTTTTCCTTCTTGATAAACACCGTATGTGTGAGAGTTTGAGCCATAACTGAGTAGGAAACCTTCATGAGATTTAGGAGAAAATTTCAAACGACGATGCTTATAAAAAATGTAGCACTTTGAGTCGAATACTCGAAAGTATCCAACTTGGGGTTTTTTACCGGTGAGAATCTCGTATTCCGTCTTGCCGAGTAGCTTGTGAAGATATAGACGATTCGTTGCATGGCAAACTATCTCAACCGCTTCTGCCCAAAAGTGTTTTGGCGTCTTGTACTCATCAAGCATCGTTCTCGCCATTTCGATGAGCGTCCGGTTCTTCCTCTCAACAACTCCATTTTGTTGAGGCGTGTACGTAGCTGAGAACTCATGAGAAATCCCTTCTTCGTCAAGAAAGGTGTCCACATTGGCGTTCTTGAACTCCGTTCCATTGTCATTGCGAACCTTCTTGATCTTCACTTCAAATTGATTTTGGGCCTTCCTAACGAATTTCTTGAAGATCTTTTGGACCTGCGATTTATCATCAAGAAAGAACACCCATGTAAATCTTGAAAAAACATCAACAATGACCAATCCGAATGAGTTACCACCGAGACTCTTGTAGGCATTGGGACAAAAAATATCCATGTGAAGTAGGTCGAGTGGTCTTCTAGTGGTCATGATGTTCTTCACGGGATGACTTCCTCCAACTTGTTTTCCTACTTGGCAACTGGTACAAAGTCTATCCTTGTCAATCATAACATCTTTAACACCAAGGATATGATCACCTTTAATAAGCTTGCCAAGATTTCGCAAGCCCACATGACCTAATCGTCTATGCCACAACCAACCTCTAGAAGATTTAGCAATTAAGCAAGTTCTAGTTGAGCCTTTTTAGTGAAATCAACAATGTATAGATCACCTCTATGTATGCCGGTAAAGACCATAATATGATTATCTATTTGAAACACTTGACAATCTACTTAAGTAAATATGACATCGAAACCGAAATCGGCTAGTCTAGATACATAAAGTAAATTATAGCCAAGAGATTCAACGAGCATAACATTTTGTATGGAGTTGTCTTGTGAGATGACCACCTTACCAAGGCCAACCACCTTACCCTTTGAGTTATCACCAAAAGTGACATACTTTCGAGGGCCATCGTTTTCAGCAAGCTCACAAAACATATCCTTGTCTCCGGTGATGTGATCGATACATCCACTATCAAGAACCCATTTCCTCCAGCCATGTAGCCGCGAAGGTTAGCCATAAGACCAAAGTGTCTCATAGACTCATCGAGATTATAGTCACTATCATCATCCTCATCATAGTATCCATGTTCAACATCATCTTATGGTTGAACATTTCCTAGAGAGAGTGATTCATTAGTTTTGTGATCATGACAATGTGCATCTCTATGAATTCTAATGACTTTGGAAATGATGTTGCTAATGATTCCAACATCTCCTTTGGCACGCATAAGGCCACAAAGCTCAAATAGACAATCACCAAACTTAGGATCATTCAGACTCATCTTATTCAAAGCAATAGACTTGTGAACAATCTCATCTAAGTTTTTCAAGGAATAGTTTGGAAATAGTTCCTCAAGAAATCTCCATATAGTGTAAGCACATTCAAGAGTAGGCAAGCAAGCAATCAAATTTCTAGGTAACCCTCTAGTCATAAGATTGACAGTTCTAAGATTGCGAATCATGACAATAGACTCATCAGGGGTAGGATGCAAGGGGTCAACAAGGGGCGCACAAGGAGTAGTGATGTACTTGTTCAAGTGATATTTATTGAAAATCTCAAGCATCTCATTTTTCCAAGCATTACAGAACTCTCCATCAAGCATAGGCACTCTACGTCTAATACTCCCAATCCTAGACTCATCCATCTTCCTCCAAAGGTGTTTAAACCAAAGCAACGGAGACCAAAGCTCTGATACCAATTGAAATGGATCGAGAAGAGGTGTCTAAAGGGTGGGGGGTGATTAGACCCTCAACAAGTAAAGGTAGCCATTTTTAAGTTTTTCAAGTTAAGGTTGGAGATTAGCACAATTTCAAGCATTCCCAATACAATTCAAGCAAGCCTGGCAAGAGTATATGAGCAGAAGAAAGTAAAGCATGCAACTTGCAAGAAAGTAAAGGCATGGGATTGGAGTGTGCAAATGCAATTGGAGACACAAAGATTTTTGGCATGGTTCCGATAGGTGGTGCTATCATACATCCACGTTGGTGGAGACTTCAACCCATGAAGGGTAACGGTTGCGCGAGTCCATGGAGGGCTCCACCCATGAGGGGTCCATGAAGAAGCAACCTTGTCTATCCCACCATGGTCATCGCCCACGAAGGACTTGCCTCACGTGGGTAGATCTTCACGAAGTAGGCGATCTCCTTTCCCTTGCGAACTCCTTGGTTCAACTCCACAATCTTGACAGATACTCCCAAGTGACACCTAACCAATCTAGGACACACCACTCTCCAAAAGGTAATAGATGGTGTGTTGATGATGAACTCCTTGCTCTTGTGCTTCAAACGATAGTCTCCCCAACACTCAACTCTCGCTCACAGATTTGGATATGGTGGAAAGCTGATTTGAGTGAAAAGCAACTTGGGGAAGGCTAAAGATCAAGATTCTTGTGGTTGGATTGGAATGTCTTGGTCTCAACACATGAGTAGGTGGTTCTCTATTTGAAAATGAGTAGTGGAAGTGTAGGCACATTCTGATGGCTCTCTCACAAATGGAAAAGGGAATGGAGGGGTATATATAGCCTCCACACAAAATCTAGCCGTTACACACAATTAACCAAACTTGGTTTGACCGAATAGTGAAACTCGGTCAGACCAATCTGGTTCAAAATGTGAATGTTAGAGTTTTCGGTGGGACCAACAAGGTCAACTCGGTGAGACTGGGTTGGGGCAAAACCTCATGTTGGTGAGACCGATTGCATGAACTCGGTGGGATCGATTTCAGCAATAAGCAAACAGAGACTTGGTCAAGCAAACTCGATGGGACCGACTGCATATCTCGGTAAGACCGAAATAACTGCAATAGGTAACATAGAGTTTGAAAGGCCATCTCGGTGAGACCGAACTGATTAGGGTTTCTGGCAGTGGCTATGTCAAGTGAACTCGGCGGCACCGGATAGATCAAATCGGTGGGGTTGAGTTTGAATTTTGGTTGAGGACATATGTGGAACTGAGAAAGTGGTTTAGGGCTTTGGAGCATATCACTAAGCATTTTGAGCAAGCAAGCCATTAAGCAACACCTCATCCCCTTTTAATAGTATTTGCTTTCTATGGACTCAATGTGATCTTGGATCACTAAAATTAAATTGTAGAGTCTTGAGCTTTTTCCATTGTTTATCCTCATCATTTGGAAGGGGTTACACATCCTCTTGTCCTGCCACTCCAATGTTGAACTCATCTGAAATATACAAGATAGAAGTATTAGTCCAACAAGAGATATGTTGACATTAATTACCAAAATCACCCAGGGAGTGATACGTCTCCAACGTATCTATAACTTTTGATTGTTCCATGATGTTATATTATCATTCTTGGATGTTTTACAATCATTTTATAGTCATTTTATATCATTTTTTGGTACTAACCTATTGACATAGTGCCTAGTGTGAGTTGGTGTTTTCTGCATGTTTTTTCTATCGCAGGAAATCAATACCAAATGGAGTCCAAATGCAGCAAAACTTTTTGTGGATTTTTTTAGGCCAAAAGACATCCAGTGGGCTAGGAACGCACCTGAGGGGAGCTCCAAGGGGATCACAACCCACCAGTTCGCGCCTGGGGGCCTAGGCGCACCCCGGTGGGTTGTGCCCACCTCAGGTGTCCCCTGAACCACCTCTTTGTTCTATAAATACCCCAATATTCCAGAAACCCTAGGGGAGTCGACAAAAATCAATTCCAACCGCCGAAAAGTCTAGAAACACCAGATCCAATCTAGACACCATCATGGAGGGGTGCATCATGTCCATTGGTGCCTCTCCGATGATGCGTGAGTAGTTCTTTGTAGACCAACGGCTCCATACTTAGTAGCTAGATGGTTTCCTCTCTCTCTCTCTCTCTCTCTCTCTCTCTCTCTCTCTCGATTATCAATACAATGGTATCTTGGAGATCCATATGATGTAAGTCTTTTTGCGGTGTGTTTGTTGGGATTAGATGAACTTTGAGTTTATGATCAGATCTATGTTTTTATCCATGAAAGTTATTTGAGTCTTCTTTGATCTCTTATGTGCATGATTGATTATAGCCTCGTATTTCTTCTTCGATATTTGGGTTTTGTTTGGCCAACTTGATCTATTTATATTGCAATGGGAAGAGGTGCTTTGTGATGGGTTTGATCTTACGGTGCTTATCCCAGTGATAGGAAGGGAAACGTGTCGGTGTACTAGAGTAGGGGTACCCTAGTACCCCGAACTTGTGCACGAGCAGTTGCAGCGCCCCGCGGCAAGAGCTTGCCGAGTGACCGCCAAGATACTCCGGGGCTCCTTGGGAGCCATTCAAGAACAAAGTATTCGAGTAAAGAAGACAAGGCCCCGGCAAGAGGAGCTTGCCGGGAAGGCCAACCGAGGCATCTCAAGGAACTTGCCGCAATGCACCATGCGTCCCGGCAAGGCCCGGTGAGCGACAAGCTTCCGGGCGCGACAAGACCATGACCGCGGCAAGACGCTTGCCGCGGCAAGAGGCCACTCTGTGCCCACGCTCCAGCGCATCCACCAACGTGTCGCCCTGGGGGCCTTTCCAGGCACGCGTGGCGGAAGGCTGTGCAGCCAGCGGTAAGCGGTGGCATGCGATGCTGACAAGATCGCCATCGTGGCAGGCGGTGGCGCCCCTGACGGTCCTTTTCTACACTGTTTAGGCGACACAGACGGGCATTTAATGCCCTTGTCCCCTGCCGTCAGGGTTAGGTAGAGAGCACTGTACAAGTAGCTGTACCAACCACCTCTCTTTTTACATTTTTACCCTTCTCTACATTGCCACCTGTCGGTGACCCCTTAAGCATATAAAAGGAGGCCCATGCGCAACGTAGAGGGGGTTCGGAAGGTTCAGATCATTTCGAAGCCAGAAAACACTTAGCTCTCTAGAGCAAGAACACAATACAATCAAACAAGCAGCAGTAGGAGTATTATCTCTCCGGAGAGCTCCGAAGCTGGGTAAACTGCTCGTGTGCTTCGCCTCGATCTGCTCTTCGTGCGACCTCCGCCCCCCGCCGAACCGATAGGGGCTCGGTCCGCCAGTCCCATAGGTGTTCGTGGATTAGTTTCCCCGACATCTTTGGCGCGCCAGGTAGGGGGCGTCGAGATTGTGTGAACCTGATCCGGCGTTCACACGAGCTAGATCTTCATTTTCTTCATCAACATGCCACCGAAGAAGAAGGCTTCGGAGGCAGCTGCTCCGTCCGCGTCGATCTCACCGCCACCGGAATAAATGGGTGGTGAGGTTGACGTTGGTAGAAGAACAGACATCGACGAGGAAGCTTGCGGTGCTGCCAGGTCCAAGGACAAGGCTGCATAAACATTGGTGTCTTCGCATCCGCCGCGTCCCTCTCAGGAGGCGCAGGACCGACAGCGTCATGGTATTCGCGGTACCATACGCTTGTTGGACCAACATAAAGCTGGTGGGTCTCGGGGCGCTCAAGACCAGCATGCACACCAACATGCTGGCACGAGTGAGGCACGGTCGCTTGGACAGGATACTACTCCTTCTAACATAGTTAGGAGTCCGAGCACATCCCGCTCCTCGCGCCGTTCGCCACTGCCGCCCACCACTCTAGCGGAAGCTTTAGCGCGAGCTCAACTGCTCCTGGATTACCCTCCGACGTCGGACAAGATCGACAAATGGAGGGCCACCATTCAGAGCCTCATCGGCTACGCCAACGGCGACACTCCACGGCAGCCGAATACATCGCTGCCGCGGCAGGACTGCCAGGCACGAGCCGGTGGCGACGAAACTGGTGGGGGTGCAACCACCGTGCACTCTCCACCCCGAAGGCCAAGATCGCCGACTCGCCGGATCCACCCCGACAACGACTCCACCTCATCGTTAGATCCACGAGCTTGTCACGATCAGCGCCAAGTTCTTCACGATAGACAACAAGAAGACACTCGAACTCGCATCAAGCGCCGAAGGGAAGCGCGACGTCAATCCGACAAGCGCGCTGGGCCCTCTTTTGACATGCATGCGCCAGGGGAACCAGGTGACTTGCCGTACGCCGTAGGTTGCCCTGCGTTCACTCGTGAGCTGGGGCAAGTCCAGTGGCCTAGCACGAAGAATTTCAAGCCAGATGTACCGGAGAAGTACGACGGCAAGACGCATCCGTCAGAGTTCCTCAGCATCTACACCATTGCCGTGCAAGCTGCCGGAGGGCGGGACGACAAGATCCTTGCCAACTACTTCCCACTGGTGCTCAAGCCCAATGTCAGATCCTGGCTCATGCACTTGCCGGACAACTCCATATCCTCTTGGGCTGACCTGTGCCATCAGTTTGTCGGCGCCTTCACAGGCGGCCACAAGCCTCATGGCCAAGAGAGTGACCTTCACCTGCTCGCCCAGAAGGAAGGAGAGCCCCTGCATAAGTACATACAGAGATTCAGCAACGTACAGCACAACATCCCAGACATCCACCCTGCCGCGGTAATCAGCGCGTTCCATCAGAACGTGCGGAACCGCAGGATGCGGGAGGAGATGGCGATGTGCAAGATCACAGACGTCAGTGAGCTATATGCCCTGGCCGACAAGTGTGCACGTGCTGAGGAAGGGAGGAGACTCCCCGGAGAGAATATAGGAGCAGGAGGATCTGACAGTAAGGATACTGCCCCGGCAAGGAAAAACCTGCGGCGGAATAACAGAAAGAAGAAAGGCAAAGAGGTTCTAGTTGTCGAGCAGTCCGGCAACGGAGGTGGCGCCAAGAAAGCCAAAGCTGGTGGCTCCGGCAAGGAGATTGCCGCAGAGGCTGTGGCGGTCGCCGACAAGCAGGACGGCACTAACAAGCAGTACTACAAGATCCACCGCACCAAGGGCCATGACCTTTAGAGCTGCAAGAAAGTCGAGCAGCTTGTCGAGCAGCAAAAGGCTGAATACGAGCGGCGCGACAAGGAGAAGGCCCAGGAAGGTGCTGGAGGATCCGGCAAGAAACGTCCCGGCCGAGGAGGACGCCGCGGCAAGGCCAAGCAGCGGCAAGGAGATAGACCTCCCCGCGGCCGCGACAAGGATGAAGATGACGAGACTGATGAGCAGGAGTTCCAGAAAGCCACAGAGGTCCTGTGCGTTGATGGCGGTGCTTCTCTGCATACTTCACACCGCCAGCTCAAACAATGGGTGCGGGAAGTCAATACGGCAGAACCACCCGTCGAGTCGCGCAGGCCTCTGAAATGGTCCAGCACGCCTATCATCTTTGATATTGAGGACCACCCAGATCGCATAACTACGGTCGGGTGCTTTCCGATGTTGGTTTCACCAACTATCCGCAACCTCAAGGTCACTAAGATGCTAGTTGACGGCGGGGCCGGCTTGAACCTGATCTCCTCCATAGTGCTCCAGAAACTCCAGATCCCTGACAGCGAGCTCGAAGAGACCGACACGTTCCAAGGAATCAATCCGGGAAGGAGCAAGCCGAAAGGGAAAGATCACGTTGCCGATAACATTTGGCAGCGAGCTGAACTTCAGGACTGAGAGGGTCACTTTTGACGTTGCTGACTTCCCATTGCCTTACAATGGGATACTCGGCCGTCCAGCACTTGCCAAATTCATGGCAGCCTCTCACTATGCATACAACGTACTGAAGATGCCAGGCCCGATAAGCGTCATCTCTGTCCCTGGCGACAAGAAGGATGCTCTTATCTGCGCCGACAAGATCTACCGGGAAGCAGCAGCCACAACAGATCGCAAATCACTTGCCGCTGAAGCTCCCGGGGGGAAGAAGAAGACCAAGTCCAGCAAGAGTTCTGATGCCCACTCCGGCAAGCGCACCTCTTCAGAGTGCTGCGCTACCGTCGAGGACGCACCATCGAGCTCCACCGGCAAGTGTAAGAAGGCAATGGCAGCTCCACCAGAGACCAAGAAGGTGTCCGCCAAGGAGGACGGCACTGGTGGTACCTTCACCATCAGTGCCACGCTCGACCCTAAATAGGAAAGCGCGCTCGTTGCTTTCCTACGGGCGAACGTCGACGTGTTTGCATGGCAACCGTCTGAAATCCCCGGTGTTCCCAGGAAAGTAATTGAGCACCATCTTGCCGTCTGTCCTCATGCGCGGCCCGTCAAGCAGAAAGTCAGGAAACAAGCGGTGGAGCGCCAAGAATTCATTGCAGAAGAAATCAAGAAGTTGGAAGCAGCAGGCCTTGTCAGAGGAGTGCTCCATCCTACGTGGTTGGCCAATCCTGTTGTTGTACGCAAAGCCAACGGGAAATGGAGGCTTTGTATCGATTTTACCGATGTCAATAAAGCTTGTCCCAAAGACCCATTTCCCTTGCCGCGCATCAACCAGATTGTTGACTCCACAGCCGGTTGTGACTTGCTTTCATTTCTTGATGCATACTCAGGATACCATCAGATCTTCATGGCAGAAGAGGATGAGGAGAAGACCGCATTCATCACCCCATGTGGCACGTACTATTTCGTACGGATGCCTTTCGGTTTAAAGAATGCTGGTTCAACATTTGCAAGGGTAGTCCATCACGCTTTTGAGCCGCAAATGCACAGAAATGTGGAAGCCTACATGGATGACATAGTGGTCAAGAGCAAGGACAAAGCGACCCTGATCCAAGATTTAGACGAAACATTTGCAAATCTGCGCAAGATCAACCTCAAGCTGAACCCCGAGAAGTGTGTGTTTGGAGTCCCCTCCGGCAAGCTTCTCGGGTTCTTTGTGTCTCAGCAGGGAATTGAAGCCAATCCTGACAAGATCAAGGCCATAGAGCAAATTGAAGAACCAAAGCGCGTCAAGGATGTACGAAGACTTGCCGGTGGCGTGGCTGCTCTCAGCAGGTTTATCTCTAGATCTGCTGAGCGTGCCCTGCCGTTTTTCAAAATATTGAAAAAGGCAGGTCCAATGAAATGGACTCCGGAAGCGGAGGCTGCACTGCAGGACTTGAAGAGATACCTGTCCTCCACTCCAACACTTGTCGCACCTAGGGCACAAGAGAAGTTGCTGCTGTATATAGCGGCAACCAATCAAGTGGTTAGTGCTGCGTTAGTGGCAGAGAGGGAGGCAGATGATGAGCCAGCAACCACGATAGATGCATCCAGTGACAAGCAGGGGGCTTCACCGGCAAGCTCTGGTCCGGCAAGCTCTGGTCCCGACAAAGATGGATCTGCACAGACGCATAAGGATGTGCAGAAGAAAATGGTGTAGTGCCCAGTTTACTTTGTCAGTTCCCTTTTTCAGGGGGCTAGGACAAGGTACTGTGCAAAAGCTGCTTTTCGGTCTTCTCATGGCCTCGAGAAAGCTGCTCCATTACTTCCAAGCACATGAGATCACAGTTGTCACTCGCTTTCCGTTGAAGAGGATACTCCAAAACCCAGAAGCAACAGGCAGGATTGTCGAGTGGGCACTGGAACTGTCAAGCTTTGGCCTCAAATTTGAAAGCACTTCAACTATCCAAAGCAGAGCATTGGCAAAGTTCATAGCAGAGTGGACGCCAACACCAGATGAAGAGATTCCAGAGACGAGCATCCCCGTCAAGGAAGCAAGTAAATAGTGGTTGATGTACTTTGATGGTGCCTTCTCACTGCAAGGCGCCGGTGCGGGTGTGCTGCTTGTCGCACCCACCGGAGAGCACCTCGAGTACGTAGTCCAGATGCACTTTCCCAAGGAGCAAGAAACGAACAACACTGCAGAGTATGAAGGCTTGCTTGCTGGTCTCAGGATCGCGGCAGACCTTGGGATTAAGAAACTCATTGTCAGGGGAGACTCACAGCTTGTCGTCCGCCAAGTGAACAAGAATTATCAGAGTCCGTTGATGGAAGCTTATGTTGATGAAGTGAGAAAGCTAGAAGAGCACTTTGACGGCCTACAGATGGAACATGTTCCAAGAGCTGAGAATGACATTGCTGATGGCCTGTCAAAGTGCGCCGCACTTAAGTTACCTGTGGAACCAGGGATCTTTGTGTTCAAGCTGACTCAACCGTCTGTAACACCATCAACTGGACAGAGCAAGAATAGAAAGTTGATTTCTGGTGACTACTTTCCGACAGAGCTCCCCGAAGCCGCCGCCAATAAGGTCCCCAAGATCAACACCAAGGGTGCTGAGGAGCAGTCTGCTCCGGCAAGCCTTATGGTTTGTTCCATCGTAGCAGACGCTCCCGACAAGCTTTGTTCCGGCAAGCTTGCCGGGGAACATCAAGCTCCGGCTGAGCCGCAGGTTCTCGCTGTAGAAGCGGATGTTCCCACAGCAGCAGATATGCCTTTAGTCCTTGTTGTCGAGCTGCAAGCTCCAGCATGGGCACAGCAAATTGTCCATTTCCTCCAGACAAGAGAACTTCCCGAAGAGCAAGAAGAAGCGGAAAAAGTAGCCCGGCAGTCAAGTATGTACCAGTTTGTCGACAACATACTGTACAGAAGAAGACTCAACGGTGTGAAATTGAAGTGTATTTGCCGGGAAGACGGACAGAAGCTGTTGGCAGAGATACATGGAGGCATATGTGGTCACCACATTGGCGCAAGAGCACTTGCCGGCAAAGCTTTCTGGCAAGGTTTCTTTTGGCTGACAGCCCTCCAGGATGCAACTGCACAAGTAACCAAGTGTGAAGCGTGCCAGTTCCATTCCAAGAAGATTCACCAGCCAGCTCAAGCTCTCCAGACGATCCCTTTATCCTGGCCATTTTCGGTCTGGGGGCTCGATATCCTCGGCCCCTTTCCCCGAGCTGTCGGGGGCTTTGAGTACTTGTACGTTGCAATCGACAAGGTCACAAAGTGGCCGGAAGTGGAACCAGTGAGGAAGGTGACAGCACAGTCAGCAGTCAAGTTCTTCAGGTCGATTGTTTGCCATTTCGGGATCCCTAACAGGATCATCACCGACAACGGCACACAATTCACGAGCCGCACCTTCATGCAGTATGTCCAAGATCTTGGCGCCAAGGTCTGCTTCGCTTCTGTTGCCCATCCGAGAAGCAACGGTCAAGCGGAGAGGGCAAATGCTGAAGTGCTGCGTGGGCTCAAGACCAGGACTTTCGACAGGCTGCACAGGTGCGGAAGAAACTGGATCGAGGAGCTACCGGTGGTTCTTTGGTCGATCAGGACGACGCCAAATCAAGCCACTGGCCAGACGCCTTTCGTTCTAGTCTATGGAGCAGAGGCAGTTCTCCCCACGGAACTCGTATACGGGTCACCTCGAGTGCTCGCTTATGATGAGCTTGAGCAAGAGCAGCTGCGACAAGATGACGCGCTGCTCCTTGAGGAGGACCGTCTTCAGGCTGCTGTACGAATTGCTCGATACCAGCAAGCTTCGCGCCGCTACCACAGCCGCAAAGTTAATGCCAGAAGCTTCGAGGAAGGCGACCTTGTTCTTCGACGTGTTCAGTCCGCCAAGAATTCCAACAAGTTGACGCCGAAGTGGGAAGGCCCTTACCGGGTGAAACGAGTCACTAGGCCCGGCGCTGTCCGCCTTGAGACTGAAGATGGCATTCCGGTGAGCAACTCCTAGAACATTGAGCATCTTCGTAAGTTTTACCCGTAGGGCGCGGTTGCCGGAACCTGTTCCGGCAACCACCTTTTGTACAAGTCTTGCCGATGTTGCATGTAATCCTTTGTACAAAGCCGGGCACAGATCCCGTGCATAAGTAAAGCCTTTTGTTCAAGTCTTGCCGATGTTGCATGTTGCCATATTTATATTTTCTCTTCTTTCTTTTTCTCAAACAAAGGAAAAGAAGGTTCTGTCAGGACCCCGATCCTAAGTCACACCGATCTAGCATGTAACACATCATATTACTTTGCGGCCTCACGCACGGTATTCCCACGGGTGCCACCTTACCTGGCCCGGGACCGTTTGCGCCTTTTGGCTCAGGTATATGACAGTGTCGCTAGCATCCATCTGACAAAGAACCCGGGCTGACATGGCTAGTCGTGGACCCAAAGTGGCACTAACTTACAGGGACAGGCATCCATGACCCAACATCGAACGTGTCAGTCATCAGCGAGTGAATCCAGGCTGTAGCACTGGGCTAGCAGGACTCCGGTGAACCGGGCTGTGGGGGGCTAACAGGACTCCGGTATTCATCGCGTGACATTTCCCCGAAGGGACAGACACAGGAACAAAGAAGGACACATGCCGGCCAGCCTAAGTGTTCCGGAGCAGTAGCAAGCTACCATGGCTCAGTGGAAACACTAGGAGACATTTCCCGGTAAGAGAGGCTACTAAGGATAAACAACTAGATAGCCAGATCCCACACATACCAAGCATTTCAATAACATACACACAATATGCTCGATATGTGCAAATACAACATGGCATCACAACATGACTCTACAACTCAAGTATTTATACAATAGGCTCCGAGGAGCGAGATATTACAAACATGGGTCTCATGACCCAACAATCAGAGCATACAAGTCAAAGCACATGCGGAAGCTATCATGTCTGAGTACAGACATCTATAAATGAAAAAGGCTGAGAAGCCTGACTATCTACCAGATCCTGCCGAGGGCACAAGATCGTAGCTGAGGTAACAAGCTAAACGTCGAAGTCCACGCGGAACTACTAGTGAGACCGAAGTCTCTCTGCAAAAACATAAAATAGGCAAATGTGAGTACAAATGTACCCAACAAGACTTACATCAGAACTAACTACATATGCATCATTATCAACCAAGGGGATGGTGGGGTTTAACTGCAGCAAGCCAGCTTTGACTCGGTGGCTATCCTGAACTACGACTGCAAGTAACTCTTTTGAGGTGGCGCACACGAGTCCACATATTCCCCATATCAATACACCACTATGGATCCGCTCCCGTCTCCCTACGAGAACGCCATCCATAGCACTCACGCTTATCTTGCGTATTTTAGAGTATCCACTTTCACTTGTCTATGAACTGATATAAGCAACCCAGAAGTCCTTTTCCGCGGACACGGCTATTCGAATAGATGATGTTAACCCTGCAGGGGTGTACTTCTTCATACATGTTTCCACCACTTAGCGTCTGCACACGACATGTGCTCGGCAGACCTCAAGCGAAAGCCGACGTGGGTGTAGACCACGACCTACCTAAACACTCAAGTCTCTAGTCCAGGTTTATCGCCTATTCGGGTTCCATCCATGAGGAGATCCGGCCGGAGTTTCGCTCACAGCCCCAAACGATGTGAACAGGGTTCCCGAGATACCAAACGGGCATCCGGTACACCGTGCCACGTACCTACCGCATCACAGCCCACCCCTACGGACAGCGCTGTCCACGGCCTCCAGTAAGCTACAAACACCAGAAACTACTTGCAACTCCTGGATAGAGGACTAGGGTGAATAAGAAGTCGAGCGGGGTCATATTTCAGGGCCCAATGTATGGTAGTAGCTGAATCATGGATCACAAACACAGAACTCAGTTCCTGAGGACGGCTGCAATGAGACAACCCACCATGTACTCCTACATGGCCTCTCACCGCTACCTTTACCAAAACGTGTTCACACACTTAGCTCACACACAGTAGGACATGTTCACACACCTCTGATTCCTCCCCGATGAATCAGACCTGACTCAACTCTAAGCAGTAGCAGGCATGACAAACAAACATGAATGAGTAGGCACAACAGGGCTCAAACAACTCATGCTAGTGGGTTTCATCTATTTACTGTGGCAATGACAGGTCATGCAAAGGATGAAGGGGTTCAGCTACCGCAGCAAGTAACAGATGAATCGGTGTTGTCCTAATGCAGTAAAAGAGAGCAGGAGCGAGAGAGTGGGATTTTATCGGAATGAACAAGGGGGGTTTGCTTGCTTGGCACTTCTGAAGATAGCATTGAGTCTTCATCAGTGTCAACGATCGCATCGTCGGTACAAGGTCTATCGAGGGGGAACAACACCGGCAAACACAGAAGAAACACGATCAATGCAATGCACAATATGATGCATGCTATGACATGGCAATATGAATGTGTTTTGGGCTAATGCACCTAGCTATGATTTAATTGAAGTTGGTTTGAATACATGAGTCAAATTCCAACTCCATATATGATTATTTAAATGCCCTTTATTTTTTTTGTCCAAAACAGAGGACAAACATTGTTCAAACATGCATGAAAATGGTACAGATGGATTCCTTGAATTTTTCTGATAATTTTTCATATATAAATTATTTAATTTGGAGTTACGGTTGAATTTCTATGAATTTTAGAAGTTTTGAACATTTTCTGGAATTTCCTGAATATTTAGAATTAAAATAATTCCAGAAAATGATTTAACTGCGTCAGCCTGACGCCAGCATGACGTCAGCGAGTCAACGGCCAGGTCCAGGTCAAACCTGACGTGCAGGGTCCACACGTCAGTGACACAGGAACTAATCCCGGTCAAACCCAGCGCTGACTGGGGTTTGACCAGGGGTGGGGCCTACTGTCAGTGGCTGTAGGTGGTTTAGTTAGTTGGATTAGCTCCTAATGACAGAGCCACGTCAGCTCCCGCCGGAGTTTCGCCGGCGACGACCATGGCCGACGACGGAGATGCAACGTGTGCTCGCTACAGAGCACCATTCGACGCGTGGTTTGCTCCTACGGGTAGCTGAAGATGCGCCGCATCCAACTGGGCGAGCGGCAGCGGCTGTGGTGGCCGGAGCTCGCCGGAAACGAGCTCGCGGCGGCGCCGGAGTTCCGGACCTCAATGAGAATGGAGCTCCGGTGCACGGGGAAACTAGTGGAGGGTCTCAGCAGACTCCTGACGACTCGAGGAGCACAAATATGTGCTCGGCCGTGACGGATGCTGGCTCAAACGACGACGAGCTATGCGGCGGCGGCATGGAGCTCTCGGCCACGACGGGGCTATGGCCTAGAGGTCAAAAGCGACCAGGGAAGAAGGGGGAAACGACCCAGGGGCTCACCGCGAGTCCGTTGGGAGGGTTAGTGGGCTCGAAGATGTCTTGTCGGGGGCGAATCGACGACGGCGATCGACGGGGCCGAAGGTTGAAGAAGGCGGCGGTGTGGGCGTTCGGGGGCGTCCGGCGGCGCGTGTGCCCTTGAGGAGGCGTAGACGACGGAGGTGGAGCTCCTGGACAGATGGGAAGGCTAGGCGGTGGCTGTGGCCGCGGCGAACGGCGTCGGTGGCGATGGTGGCGTTCGGCCATGGCTGCGGCAAGCGA
>NC_041393.1:577017878-577025937 GCF_002162155.2 Triticum dicoccoides
AGGGGGTCGAGGCGTCTCCAGGCGCGGGGACAGGGAGGAGGTTGAGCCTCCAGCGCGAAGCAGGAGGTGGATCCTGCGTGCGCGGCGCTTTCTCACGGCGACAACAGCAGCTTTGGGGCGAGGGGAGGAAGACGACAGGGGGGGAACGCCTGGTGGGCTGGGCCGCACAGGAGCTGGGCCGGCTGGGCTACCAGGTGAGCGCCAGGTAAGGTTTCTCTCCTCTCTGCTTTTCGTATTTCTGTTTTTTTTGTATTTTGTTCTGTGTTGTTTTAGTTCAGTAAAATACTAAACCATTTTATAAAATCCTGAAAATAGTTATGTGGCTAGAACTAAAATATACCAAACCACATAAAATGTTCCAGCATTATTGGACATATATTATTTATATATCAAATATATATCCAATGCAAATAGTTATTGAATTAATTCAAAGGCCCCAAAATAATTAACTCTGAGATACCAAAAATATTGTTTTGAGTTTTACCTCTTTGCAATATTTTCAGAGACTAAGAGGAACATTTTCTTGGACTTCTTTGAGAGGATTTTAATGTTGATCATTTTTAGAAGGTTTCTGAGGCTTTGAAAATCCCTCAATTCAAATTTCATTTGAATTAAAAAACATGATGCTCACATGAGGTCTAGCTTAGTGCATAACAGGACCAGGGATGTGACAACTCACCCCCACTAAACAAAAATCTCGTCCCGAGATTCATGTGTAGGGTAAGACGATGGGGAACACAACCTAACACAATCTTCACGATCCAGGTTGCCCTTCATAAGAACATTGATTCGATCACCATCATTGTCTTGACGTCTTGCTCCGAGAACTCCAACCAACATGACAACGAGAGGAGAAGGGAACTCTAGAAGGATCAATCTTCTCGAAGGTCGAACAACTCAGGATTAACTCTCGGAATGAGACATAGCAACATCTCTCGAGCTGAGAGACGAAGCACACCTCTAGAGGGATGGAGTGGAGCAGATGACGAGGTTTACCAGGTAGACTACAATTCCACGCTTAAAAGGGTGGTGAATGGTTGTCAGCGTAGCGAGGAGTTGAGTTGCCATGATACCATAGTGATGCACCTTAGGGAAGGTGACTCGTAGAATCATCCCCTTAAGTGGCAAAAAGAATTACCTTTGATTCAGAGATCATTGAAACTCTTTAAACCAGCCTAAGGCAATTCTCGAGCGATCGTTTGGAGAGGGTCGGTAGAATGGCATACTCGGACTTGAATGATGATGTGGATTACCTTGTTGAAAACAACGTAATGGATGAATTTGTTTATCATCGGAAATGGAAGAGACCCATGGTAGAATGGCACAATGGCGGTGCAAGCTGGGAATAGAATGCAATGCTGGGAATGATTCTGGTAACTGGGGAAGAACCCAACAATCGAGAGTGAATTCACTGTTTGAAAAGGTCATAGCATTGCCGAGGAAACTGAGAGCAATCCAGTTAGTACCGATGGTAACACCTAACGCTTGTGCGTGCTCTCAAGAACTTGAGCATTTCCACAATCATCAAGGTTTTATCAACATCCGTGTCAAGGGTGCTGACAACATAACATACTACCATGATGAATAGCGATGGACGATGCAGGTGCAAAGGAAGATAACACTTTCTCAGATTTCACCTTAGCGAGGCCAAGGGGCAAATCTGGATGATCGACCGAGAGACATTTAGCACTGCGCTTCTAATGTTCTCCTTGATGTGCTAGCGTAACCCATTTACATGGTTTGGTATCTAGAACATCAAGTAAAAAGGTCGGACTTCGGAACACAGAAATCCATAGGGGCAACTAGGGAGTAAATCCTAAGAAATCCTTATGGGGAGGTGGCCAACTTCCTCAATCAAGATATTATAATAACAGGTCTTCTGGCTGGGTGTGTTGGCCACGACATCCACTTTACCGGTTTCCGAGGGACCAATATTATAGTTCTTGGGAAATGTTCCAAACCATCATATCTGCCTGAGATTCAGATCTGGTTGGTGTCAGGATATTCCAGACTCATCGAGTCTAGAAAGAAAAACGAAAGTTTGCAACACAAATCGACGAGATGACGTTGCGAGATTCTCGGGAAATGAACTATGATAGCAAGCTCCAAAAACACGAGCCGGTTCTGCTACAACATGTGAACATGTTGTCCAAGACAAACATGACCACAAAGTAGTCTTATAATAAGGCACTACCGAGTTCAGGAGGGGGAACCATCAACGAGGGTATCGAAGTTTTGTACAAATCCGTCTGGTACCTTCGGGACTAGCACTTAGAACTTATTAACCTTGAACAAATCAATCAGTGGCTTGGTGTGCTAGGGACACATATAGAATGGAGGTTGCAAGTCTCCGAACCACAGAATACTTCGCACGTATGCATTTCTGATTTGGGATGATTCCAAAGGAAACAACATTGACTTTCTCGAATCCATGGCGGCAACTTGCATCAAATGCACATGAACTGGAGGAAGTCACTTCTTACATCCGAACATATGCTTCATGAACTAGGATGAAGAAAATGCTTTCAAAAGTTTCCAACACTAGGTTGATGTTCAACATGATTCATGGGGGAAGACAAAATGCTACTGATGGGCTCAACAACAACTCATCGGAATTTCCATATCACTGGACTTCCACCATCATGCGAACACGGTGATAGCATTGGTCAGACCAAAGATGTAATGGTGTATGCCCGAGGGATCAACCACGAGTAAGACAACATTACGAGCATCGTTGGTACTGATTTGATTTGACGATAGCCCACACTCAATCAAAGGATTGATAAGACAATAGGTCCAGCAACTGATCATAGGGACCAATCGATGAAGATATCATCTTTCTTCAACACACACTACACAAGAATATCCCTTTGGAACGAACTAAGTCAGGCAAGCTTTTATCTTCCAACTCTCCAAGTTGTTGTCTAGCTTAACCAACTAGCTCAGGGATATCTAACACCGATTCTTGGAGAGAAGGTGGTTCACAAGAAACCAACTTGATCACGAGCTCAACACAGCGGTCAGGTGACAACCTGGTAATACTTCCGAGAAGATCTTTGGAAAATCACGAACCACCGGTATGTTACTAAGCTCGAGAACAATCTTGCTTTCCAGGGCAAGACGATATGATCAAATAAGCAAGGATTGGCACTATCCTAACTCACTGATCGGAGAGTGCACCAGAAATAAGGACTAGGTAGCACAATCAACCTTAGGGTGACGATTCAATAATCAACACGCTAAGAATGAGGTTATCGTCCATTTAACTACCAAGCAATGGAGTTGCCAGCAGTATTGATTTCACACACCATGACTCACTTGTCGGCATTCCGGTTACAATAACACAGGAACCGAGGAATGAACGATGATGGCAAGAAGTATCACTGTACCAAGAGTTCATAGGATGGTGTGCAATTCCTATAACAATCCCGATATAAAGATGGTAACACTTCAAGGTAGAACAGAACAAAAGCTGGATTGGCATTTTTGATCTGCGGAATACAACTACTTTGACCCAATCCTGGAAATGGACAAGGCACTGGAGGTTGTTTCTCCTAGTCATTCCAGAATAGAATGGCTTGACAGACCACAAGAGTAATAGGCATTGATGAACGAATGCACACATAATCTTGACTATCAATTGATAGACGAGGGTCAGAGGACAACTAAAGAGGGACAACTCAAAGGAACATACGATTTTCTGAGTTGTGGATGCATGGATTAGCATGTCGAACCAAGTTCAACATAATTCTTCCGGATAACCCATGCAGAAAGGTTGAGCTGCCAGAGTCACAATATAGCATGGAGAACTCATCGGGAGCACTCTTGTTGTCATCTTTTGATCCAAATAACTTCTGCCTGAATGGTTCATGGTATTTGGAAGAAGGAAATACCACGGACCTCGAGGACTATCGCAAGGTTACTATTAACCTAAAGGAACTAGCAAACACTATCAACATGAAGTAAGTAGAGTGAATCTCGGGTTCAAAACCCAGGAATAGAATACCTACTACTAAGTAGCATCACGGAATGCTTTCAAGAATAAAGGCCAGAATCATCACAGTGGGACGCAAAACATTGCTAGATTACTAGGTGACTCCCTAAAACACCTAGGGTCATAATAGTAGCTCCAACATATATGTCAAGGTAATAAATTACCTCAACGCACCGGTTAGTGTGGGTAATCTGGCCCAAAGGAACATCAGAACGGGAGGAAGGGATTTTGCAAATGCTTCAGACTATTTAGAAACCTAGGATGACTCGGACAGCATAACGGCTGTAAATGCTCAGAAAAGATTTGAGACATTCACAAAAATGGTGACATAACCACTCAGAAGCACAATATCAAGGTCTCGAGATCAATAATTAACATACAGAGGTAGAAACTGAACTGAGGCTTAATCCAGCAATCTTATAAGTCTACGGATTAGTAACACGTGATCCTGATGGAAAGAAGAGATAGCCTAGTTCTTAATCCCCGTAGAAGAGAAGATGATGACTCAGATCAGAAGGCCATGAGGTATAAGGAGTAAAAAGAGCCTTACGTTCCATCCCACAATCAATTCCCTTATATAACTAAAGAATTTCTAGACTCAACTTCGACCAGTTTGGCTTGGTAATCCTACAGGCAGTCAAGCTCTGATACCAACGCTGTCAGGACCCCGATCCTAAGTCACACCGATCTAGCATGTAACACATCATATTACTTTGCGGCCTCACGCACGGTATTCCCACGGGTGCCACCTTACCTGGCCCGGGACCGTTTGCGCCTTTTGGCTCACGTATATGACAGTGTCGCTAGCATCCATATGACAAAGAACCCGGGCTGACATGGCTAGTCGTGGACCCAAAGTGGCACTAACTTACAGGGACAGGCATCCATGACCCAGCATCGAACGTGTCGGTCATCAGCGAGTGCATCCAGGCTGTAGCACTGGGCTAGCAGGACTCCGGTGAACCGGGCTGTAGCAGGCTAACAGGACTCCGGTATTCATCACGTGACATTTCCCCGAAGGGACAGACAGAGGAACGAAGAAGGACACATGCCGGCCAGCCTAAGTGTTCCGGAGCAGTAGCAAGCTACCATGGCTCAGTGGAAACACTAGGAGACATTTCCCGGTAAGAGAGGCTACTAAGGATAAACAACTAGATAGCCAGATCCCACACATAGCAAGCATTTCAATAACATACACACAATATGCTCGATATGTGCAAATACAACATGGCATCACAACATGACTCTACAACTCAAGTATTTATACAATAGGCTCCGAGGAGCGAGATATTACAAACATGGGTCTCATGACCCAACAATCAGAGCATACAAGTCAAAGCACATGCGGAAGCTATCATGTCTGAGTACAGACATCTATAAATGAAAAAGGCTGAGAAGCCTGACTATCTACCAGATCCTGCCGAGGGCACAACATCGTAGCTGAGGTAACAAGCTAAACGTCGAAGTCCATGCGGAACTACTAGTGAGACCGAAGTCTCTCTGCAAAAACATAAAATAGGCAAACGTGAGTACAAATGTACCCAGCAAGACTTACATCAGAACTAACTACATATGCATCATTATCAACCAAGGGGATGGTGGGGTTTAACTGCAGCAAGCCAGCTTTGACTCGGTGGCTATCCTGAACTACGACTGCAAGTAACTCTTTTGAGGTGGCGCACACGAGTCCACATATTCACCATATCAATACACCACTATGGATCCGCTCCCGTCTCCCTACGAGAACGCCATCCATAGCACTCACGCTTATCTTGCGTATTTTAGAGTATCCACTTTCACTTGTCTATGAACTGATATAAGCAACCCAGAAGTCCTTTTCCGTGGACACGGCTATTCGAATAGATGATGTTAACCCTGCAGGGGTGTACTTCTTCATACATGTTTCCACCACTTAGCGTCTGCACACGACATGTGCTCGGCAGACTTCAAGCGAAAGCCGACGTGGGTGTAGACCACGACCTACCTAAACACTCAAGTCTCTAGTCCAGGTTTATCCCCTATTCGGGTTCCATCCATGAGGAGATCCGGCCGGAGTTTCGCTCACAGCCCCAAACGATGTGAACAGGGTTCCCGAGATACCAAACGGGCATCCGGTACACCATGCCACGTACCTACCGCATCACAGCCCACCCCTACGGTCAGCGCTGTCCACGGCCTCCAGTAAGCTACAAACACCAGAAACTACTTGCAACTCCTGGACAGAGGACTAGGGTGAATAAGAAGTCGAGCGGGGTCATATTGCAGGGCCCAATGTATGGTAGTAGCTGAATCATGGATCACAAACACAGAACTCAGTTCCTGAGGACAGCTGCAATGAGACAACCCACCATGTACTCCTACATGGCCTCTCACCGCTACCTTTACCAAAACGTGTTCACACACTTAGCTCACACACAGTAGGACATGTTCACACACCTCTGATTCATCCCCTATGAATCAGACCTGACTCAACTCTAAGCAGTAGCAGACATGACAAACAAACATGAATGAGTAGGCACAACAGGGCTCAAAAACTCCTACTCATGCTAGTGGGTTTCATCTATTTACTGTGGCAATGACAGGTCATGCAAAGGATGAAGGGGTTCAGCTACCGCAGCAAGTAACAGATGAATCGGTGTTGTCCTAATGCAGTAAAAGAGAGCAGGAGCGAGAGAGTGGGCTTTTGTCGGAATGAACAAGGGGGGTTTGCTTGCCTGGCACTTCTGAAGATAGCATTGAGTCTTCATCAGTGTCAACGATCGCATCGTCGGTACAACGTCTATCGAGGGGGAACAACACCGGCAAACACAGAAGAAACACGATCAATGCAATGCACAATATGATGCATGCTATGACATGGCAATATGAATGTGTTTTGGGCTAATGCACCTAGCTATGATTTAATTGAAGTTGGTTTGAATACATTATTCAAATTCCAACTCCATATATGATTATTTAAATGCCCTTTATTTGTTTTGTCCAAAACAGAGGGCAAACATTGTTCAAACATGCATGAAAATGGTACAGATGGATTACTTGAATTTTTCTGATAATTTTTCATATATAAATTATTTAATTTGGAGTTACGGTTGAATTTCTATGAATTTTAGAAGTTTTGAACATTTTCTGGAATTTCCTGAATATTTAGAATTAAAATAATTCCAGAAAATGATTTAACTGCGTTAGCCTGATGCCAGCATGACGTCAGCGAGTCAACGGCCAGGTCCAGGTCAAACCTGACGTGCGGGGTCCACACGTCAGTGACACAGGAACTAATCCCGGTCAAACCCAGCGCTGACTGGGGTTTGACCAGAGGTGGGGCCTACTGTCAGTGGCTGTAGGTGGTTTAGTTAGTTGGATTAGCTCCTAATGACGGAGTCACGTCAGCTCCCGCCGGAGTTTCGCCGGTGACAACCATGGCCGACGACGGAGATGCAACGTGTGCTCGCTACGGAGCACCATTCGACGCGTGGTTTGCTCCTACGGGTAGCTGAAGATGCGCCGCATCCAACTGGGCGAGCGGCAGCGGCTGTGGTGGCCGGAGCTCGCCGGAAACGAGCTCGCGGCGGCGCCGGAGTTCCGGACCTCAACGAGAATGGAGCTCCGGTGCATGGGGAAACTAGTGGAGGGTCTCAGCAGACTCCTGACGACGCGAGGAGCACAAATATGTGCTCGGCCATGACGGATGCTGGCTCAAACGACGACGAGCTACGCGGCGGTGGCATGGAGCTCTCGGCCACGACGGGGCTATGGCCTAGAGGTCAAAAGCGACCAGGGAAGAAGGGGGAAACGACTCAGGGGCTCACCGCGAGTCCGTTGGGAGGGTTAGTGGGCTCGAAGATGTCTTGTCGGGGGCGAATCGACGACGGCGATCGACGGGGCCGAAGGTTGAAGAAGGCGGCGGTGTGGGTGTTCGGGGGCGTCCGGCGGCGCGTGTGCCCTTGAGGAGGCGTAGACGACGGAGGTGGAGCTCCTGGCAGATGGGAAGGCTAGGCGGTGGCTGTGGCCGCGGCGAACGGCGTCGGTGGCGATGGTGGCGTTCGGCCATGGCTGCGGCAAGCGAGG
>NC_041393.1:577026112-577060950 GCF_002162155.2 Triticum dicoccoides
GGAGAGCCAGGAAAGAGGGGGGGGAAGAACAAAGGGGGTCGAGGCGTCTCCAGGCGCGGGGACAGGGAGGAGGTTGAGCCTCCAGCGCGAAGCAGGAGTTGGAGCCTGCGTGCGCGGCGCTTTCTCACGGCGACAGCAGCAGCTTTGGGGCGAGGGGAGGAAGACGACAGGGGGGGAACGCCTGGTGGGCTGGGCCGCACAGGAGCTGGGCCGGCTGGGCTACCAGGTGAGTGCCAGGTAAGGTTTCTCTCCTCTCTGCTTTTCCTATTTCTGTTTTTTTTTGTATTTTGTTCTGTGTTGTTTTAGTTTAGTAAAATACTAAACCATTTTATAAAATCCTGAAAATAGTTATGTGGCTAGAACTAAAATATACCAAACCACATAAAATGTTCCAGCATTATTGGACATATATTATTTATATATCAAATATATATCCAATGCAAATAGTTATTGAATTAATTCAAAGGCCCCAAAATAATTAACTCTGAGATACCAAAAATATTGTTTTGAGTTTTACCTCTTTGCAATATTTTCAGAGACTAAGAGGAACATTTTCTTGGACTTCTTTGAGAGGATTTTAATGTTGATCATTTTTAGAAGGTTTCTGAGGCTTTAAAAATCCCTCAGTTCAAATTTCATTTGAATTAAAAAACATGATGCTCACATGAGGTCTAGCTTAGTGCATAGCAGGACCAGGGATGTGACAGGTTCCCTCGCACATAAGTTTGCCGGGGGGAAGGAGAAGATAATGGTGTGGACCAGGCGTCGTTTAAGGAAGGTTCGCCTTGCCGGGAAGCAAACGACAGAAAAGCTAAGTTGCCACAGTCTGAGCAATTAGTTTCAATTTTTAAGTTATCTTCCTCGAACGACTGTGCTTTGTATGGAAAACCTGTGCGCGGAGGAACCAACTCGTAGCTAGTTGCACCCTTACTTTGTTTCGAGTCCGCTCAACAACTTAAGTGTGCTGCAACTAGTCGCGACAAGGTTTCTTGTCGGAGCGGCACCGCCAGCAGGCTGCTGACGTCCCACACTCAGCGCTCGCGGCTCGGGTGCCTGTGCCGACAAGTTCCCTAAAAGCGTAGGGTAAAAACATACAAAGCAAAGGATCTAGTAAAGGAAATAACATAGCGATCATTATCCAAAATAAAGTTATATTACAAGATAACTTGTCGCAGCTCTAACACATTGTTCCCATGACATGACTAGCAGCGACAAGGAAAAAGATAAAATGGGCGGCCTAGTCTACGCGATCGCCCTCAACCCTCTTGATCCCGCTCACCTTGTCCACAATGGGTGCGACAAACGCCTTGAGCGCTTCCAGATCAGCGTCGAGCGGCAAGGATCTGAGGACGTCGGTGAGGTTGAGGCCTGGGTTGCGGAAGGCCACCTTCAGCAGCACCTTCTGAGGAACTCCCGCGCAAATCTTGTGCGACTCGTCGGCCAGCTGCTTTGGGATCTTCTCCCGAAGCCGCTGGAGGGCCGTTGCCACGCCCTTGAAGAACAAACTGAGCTTGGCGCTGGGTTGGATATGCTCGTCAGAAGAATACCCAAAGTCCTCCATCCCCAGCTGCGCCAGCTCCCCGTCGATGACTGCGGCGATATTCACCAGACCCTCGGTCTAGTGCTCCACCGTCTCCCTGAATGAATTCTGGGTGACGGCAATGCTCGCCAGCAGCGCCTCGTCGGCCTTGATCTTCTCCGACAAGGTCACCTCTCGCTCCTTGGCGCCGTCCAGCGTCTACGCCAGCGTGGCCAGCTTCAGCTCGAGATCCGCGTTGGAGTCCTTGGCGACGCTGAGCTCCTTGCTCCTCTCAGCGAGAAGACCTTGCAGCTCACCATGGGCGGCAGCATCCTTCTCGCGCTCGCGCTTGAGCGCGGCAAGCTCCTCGCCGCTTGTCCTGAGATTGGCCTCCAGTTGCGCCACTTTCGCCTCCAGCTCTTTCTTGGTGGCCTCGGCAGCCGCGACAGCATCCCTTGCTTCTTTGAGAGCGCCGCCGATTGCTTGTTCCCGCGCGGCGAGCTCCTCCTCGTGGCTGTCAAGGTTCACCTTGCGCTGCGCGAACTCTCCCTCCCGCGGAGATAGCCTCTCGGCAGCAAGCCGTTGCTGCTCTTCAACCTCAGCCTTCGCAAGGAGGAAGGCCTTCCTCTCCTCGGCGACTTGCTCCCGCTACTCTGCCAAGCTCCGGAGAGTTTCCTGCCTGAGACCCCGGAGCTCCTCCGCGCGCTTCTCAATGTCGACTCCCGCCCTCGCGACAAGCGCTTCTCGGGAGGCCAGCTTGGCTTGTCGGGTGCGGTAGAGCGACGTCAGCTTCCGCAACAGCCGCTCCTCTTCAGGCTCGTCGCTGCTGCTTGGCGCGTCAACCAGCGCCAATCCGGCGGAAGCGAGCACCTCTCCATCAAAAGTTTCTCCCTCGACCGGCGCCCTGGAGCTCGAAGCCCAGGGGAGCTTGATGAAGATGCCATCGCCGACCTTCAAGTAGGCGCCGGGCTGGGGCTCCTCGGAGCCTGGCTCTGCGGCAGCGGCGGGAGGATTGGCGGTCGGTGCAGCGCCTGGCGCTCCTGCGGCCTCGGGGCCGTCAGTACGATCGCCGGATCCCTCGCCGGCTTCTGCGGCGGCAGCCTTGGCGGCCTCTTTGCCGGCGGGCTCATTAGCGCCGGCCTCTCCTTCAGCGGCCTCGGTTTCCATCGGCTCAATGGCGGATGGATCTGAAGAACGAAGAAGGGAGAGAAGTCAAGCAAATATGCAAAAAGAAAGTCAGAAGAAGAAATGCCCAAGGGCAAGTTTTTAGGCAAGTGGATTACCTGTGCTGGGATCTGCGGTCGCGGTCTCAGCCGCCGGAGGATCACTGGTGTCGTCCCTTGCCGGAGAATTGGCCCTTGCCGGAGAGTTCTCCCTTGCCAGAGAGCGCTCCCTTGCCGGGGATTCCTCCCTTGGCGGTGTAGTCGAAGCAGATGGCGCTTCGTGGGCGGCTTCCAGGCCCTCCTGGTGGGGCTGCTCTGCTCCTACACAAATCCAACAATCAAGATATCAGTAAGAGAAAAGAGCACCCATGCGCACCTGACGGCGGGAAGTAAATTATAAACTTACGCTGGGGCTGCTTTGGGGAGTAGTTGCCAGGTCCGTCAAGGTAGGCTCAGACACGCCCCCTGCTGACACGGTGGGATCGTCTTCGATGACAATCACCGAGGCCCTGGCCCTCTTCGCCGCTCTCTGGGCCAGCGTCCTGAAAAGGAATGGATTCAGATCGAAGCAAGTCAGATCCAGAATGAAAGCGACAAGATTGAAGAACTACGAGGACATCAAGAAATCTTACTGTTCTTCTTCATCATCGGAGCTGAGCGCAGAGAGATCAAAGTCCGGCTCCCCTCCGGTGCCGCGAGGCGGAGGAGTAGGCTCCCTTGCCCGCTTGGCAGGAGCAGTGGCGGTGGACCGAGAAGGTCCCGCTCCAGTTACCGCAGCGGCGTGAGGCGCTCCCGCGGCAACGGTGCTTGCTGCGGTAGAGCGTGTCGCGCGGTTCGGCGGCTGTTGACCTGTCTGCCGCCCCGCTACGTCCCCAGCCCTGCGGAGACGCCTTCTTGGTGCGGACGGGGGATCCACTTGCGGCAAGCTGTCTGAGGGTTCGGGCTCTTCCTCGCCGGGCTCACTCGGCTCATCTTCGGGGCCGGCAAGATCTTCCTCACCGGCAAACTCCTCGCACTCGGCAAGGCTTGCCGCCTCTGCTGCCTCTGCCTCCTCCTCAGTGAACCCGAACTCGCCCACGGCAGCTGCTGCCGCAGCCTCTTCTGTCCTAGTGGTGATGCGCTGCAGCTCCGCATCGGTAGTGTCACAGGTGAGGCTCTTCTGCTCGTCGGCGCGGATCAGCACTTCCTCCAGGCTGTCGAAGAACGCCCACACAACGTCATCCGCAGGCTCTTGCCAAGTTGGGGCGATTCCGTGCGAATCGCACAACGGCATCATCGCGCGGATCCGATCGAGTGAAGAATTGTTGCACAACGGAACAACGCTCCTCGGCAACAGGAATGGATGCTGAGGATCGCGTTTGAACAGCTCCAGGAGCATCGCATCCAGCTCCAGGACGGTGAAATTGAAGTTGAGGCCCGGGCGCAGCCTCATGATGTTCGCCGAGTTCTTGAACTCCCAGGCAGGTCTCCCTCTCTCCTGCAGGGGGGCGATGCGGCGACGAAGGAAATCTGCACCGACAGCGCCTACAGTGAGCCCGGTAAGCCTGAGGCGAAGGATTCGGGTGACTGCGATCTTCAGCCTGTCATCTTCCGGGGCCACGTTGCTCCAATCGTTGCCGCGTACTATTGGGGCTTGGCGCACGACAGTGAATGGCTGCGGGTTCTCCTCGACGATCCAGCACCACTCCGCTCTCCACTCCTCCCATTTGCTGCGAAGCTCTCCCTCCAGATAGGCTTCTTTCTTGCCGACTCTCGAGATCCAGGCGATTCCTCTGGCAAGGGGATCTCCTCTCTCGACTCGGGGCATGAAGAAGTGGCGGAAGAGGGCTACGTTTGGGTGGACTCCGACAAAGTTTTCGCACAGATGTGCGAAAACCGCCATGGTCAGAACGGCATTGGGGGTGAAATCAAGGAGGCGGAGCCCGTATGTGTTCATAATGTCGCAGAAGAACTCCGAGAAGGGCGGGCAGAGCCCGCAATAGAAGAATAGCGCGAAGAAGGCGTACCCGTTTGGAGCCAGCTCCGAGGCAGCGGCCGGGAGTACCCTCGTGCGCGGGTGCGCCCGCGTCTCCGTCGACCAGAAGAGGTAGTAGTACTCCCTCAGCTCATTGGCGCCGAGCTGAGGGGGGAAGAGGGCCCGCTCCTTCCGCAGCGCCGCGAGCCGCTGCGCCTCGGCCGACTTCACGCCCTTCCCCTTGTCGGCTTTCGGAGCCATGGCGGAAGTGGCAGGGGAGATCGACGGTGTTGGTGGTGTTGTTGGCGACGGGGGGCGGAGCGCTGCTCTCTTTCGGCTTTGAGAAGAAAGGGGGAGCGACGGAGATTTTCGAGGAAGGAGTAACAACCGGCAAAGTGGGGAAACTGCCCCTATTTCCCCTGCTTATAAAGAGGGAGGGGGCGGACGTTTCGCCCTTCCGAATAAAGAAACCACCCACGATCTCTCCCACGACGCCACATTCAACGCGTGCCGTTGGGGGAGGGCGCGGTGGATACGGAGTAGGATTCGGCGTTACGCGGCCGCGCGTGCCCGTGCCCTGTTTTGGGCCTAGCCCAACAGCGCTCGGCACCATGTGTGGCCCTGGCCCGGGGGCTCCTGTCGGTGTACTAGAGTAGTGGTACCCTAGTACCCCGAACTTGTGCACGGGCAGTTGCGGCGCCCCGCGGCAAGGGCTTGCCGGGTGACGGCCAAGATACTCCGGGGCTCCTTGGGAGCCATTCAAGAACAAAGTATTCGAGTAAAGAAGACAAGGCCCCGGCAAGAGGAGCTTGCCGGGAAGGCCAACCGAGGCATCTCAAGGAACTTGCCGCGACGCACCACGCGACAAGACCACGACCGCGGCAAGACGCTTGCCGCGGCAAGCAGCCACTCTATGCCCACGCTCCAGCGCATCCACCAACGTGTCACCCTGGGGGCCTTTCTAGGCACGCGTGGCGGAAGGCTGTGCAGCCAGCGGTAAGCGCTGGCATGCGATGCTGACAAGATCGCCATCGTGGCAGGCGGTGGCGCCCCTGACGGTCCTTTTCTACACTGTTTAGGCGACACAGACGGGCATTTTATGCCCTTGTCCCCTGCCGTCAGGGTTAGGTAGAGAGCACTGTACAAGTAGCTGTACCAACCACCTCTCTTTTTACATTTTTACCCTTCTCTACATTGCCACCTGTCGGTGACCCCTTAAGCATATAAAAGGAGGCCCATGCGCAACGTAGAGGGGGTTCAGAAGGTTCAGATCATTTCGAAGCCAGAAAACAGTTATCTCTCTAGAGCAAGAACCCAATACAATCAAACAAGAAGCAGTAGGAGTATTATCTCTCCGGAGAGCTCCGAAGCTGGGTAAACTGCTCGTGTGCTTCGCCTCGATCTGCTCTTCGTGCGACCTCCGCCCCCCGCCAAACCGAAAGGGGCTCGGTCCGCCGGTCCCATAGGTGTTCGTGGATCAGTTTCCCCGACAAAATGACACGTATGTATCGTTGCTATTAAGGATAACAAGATGGGTATATTGCTACATAAATAGATCTTGTCTACATCATGTCATCGTTCTTATTGCATTACTCCGTTTCTCCATGAATTAAAACACTAGATGCATGATGGATAGCGGTCGATGTGTGGGGTAATAGTAGTAGATGTAGGAAGGAGTCAGTCTACTAATCTTGGATGTGATGCCTATGTAATGATCATTGCTTGGATATCGTAATGATTATTTGAAGTTCTATCAATTGCCCAATAGTAATTGTTTTTCCACCGTTTGCTATTTTTCTCGAGAGAAGCCACTAGTGAAACCTACGGCCCCCGGGTCTCTTTTCATCATATTTGCCTTTGCGAACTATTTTCCTTTGCATTTATTTTCAGATATATTAAACCAAAAATAAAAAATACCTTGCTGCAATTTATTTGTTCCGTGATGTATTTAACCTATCTACCACTTTTATCTCACGTTATTTGCCTATCTTGAGGCGCCAAACCCGAAAGGGATTTATAACCCCTTTAACACGTCGGGTTGCGAGTATTTGTTATTTGTGTGCAGGGGCTGTTTACGTGGTGTGACAAGGTTCTCTTACTGGTTCGATAACCTTGGTCTCATCACTGAGGGAAATACCTACCGTCACTATACTGCATCATCCCTGCCTCCTTGGGGAAATACCGACGTAGTTTTAGGAGACATCAAAAGGAATTTTTGGCGCCGTTGCTCGGGAGGATCTTCAACGTCAACCAGGATCCTAATCACAAACCTCATCTCCTTGGAATTCACATTATTTGCCATTTGCCTCTCGTTTTCCTCTCCCCCACTTCCAAAAATTTTACCGTCTTTATTCACCCTCTTTTTCGTTCGCCGTTTTCTCATCAGATCTGTTTTTGAGTGCAATCTTGTTGTGAAGTCATCATGACTCAAGAGAACACCAAGTTGTCTGATTTCTCAAATACCAACAATAATGATTTTATTAGCACTCTGATTTCTCCTCCCGCCACTAGTTCAGAGTCTTGTGATATTAATACTGCTTTGCTGAATCTTTCCATGAAAGATCAATTTGCCGGTACTCCTAATGAGGATGCCGCATCCCATCTTAACACATTCATGGAATTATGCGATATGCAAAAGAATAAACATGTGAACAATAATGTTGTGAAGTTGAAATTATTTCCGTTTTCTTTGCGAGGTCATGCAAAAATTTGGTTTTCCTCTTTGCCTCGTAATAGTATTGATTCTTGGAACAAGTGCAAGGATGCTTTTATTAGAAAGTATTTTCTGCCCGCAAAAATTATTTCCCTTAGAACCCAGATCATGAATTTCAAGAAACTTGAACATGAGCATGTTGCACAATCTTGGGAAACGATGAAATTGATGCTAAGGAATTGCCCAACTCATGGGTTAAATCTTTGGATGATCATAGAAAAATTTATGCGACATTGAATTTTGTTTCTCGTAATCTTTTAGATTCCGCCATGGGCGGGGGGGTACTTTTATGGAAATTACTTTGGGAGAAGCTACTAAATTGTTAGACAATATTATGGAAAATTACTCACAATGTCATACTGAAAGAGCTCGTACTAGTAAAAAAGTCAATTCGGTAGAAGAAATAAATTCTTTGAGTGAAAAAGTTTGATGCTCTTTGAAGTTGGTTGCTAATAAAAGTTCTCCTATTGATTTTAATGATGTGCCTTTGTCTAATTTTATTGAGCAAAATAGTGATGCCATATATGTGAATTTTGTCTCGCGAAACAATTTCAATAACAATGCTTATAGAGGTAATTTTAATCCTAGTCCTTTTCCTAGTATTTCCTCTAATAATTATGGTAATTACTATGGTAATCCTACTTATAATAATAATAGAAACACCTCTGATCTCGAGAACAATATTGAAGAATTTATCAATACTCAAAAGGCTTTCAATACTTCGATAGAAGAAAAGTTGAATAAAATTGATGATTTTTCTAGAAGTATTGATAGAATTTCTCATGATGTAGAAATTCTCAAGATGAAATTTTTTGTTCCTACAGTTGAAGAATCAATTAAAGCCCTTTATCTTTCCATGGATGAAAGTAAGAAAAGAACCGCTATGCTTAGAGCTTAAAGAGAATTTTTAGAAAGAGCGTTTTCTAGTGATTACTTTCATAAAAGTGATGAAGATCTTAAAATGATTGGTGTTTCTTCTATTGATTCTTTGTTTAGTAAAATTAAGATTGATGAAAAATGGACTAGCGATAAGTCAAGTTTAGTTAGAAGGCTGCCCTATGATTCGGAGGGTGCAAATCTTGTTGATAAATTTGATAAAAGTGGGTTTGAAGAGGTCAAGACTTTAACTAGTGATGTGCCCACTCTCTTGGATTGCAAAGACTTTAATTATGATAGTTGCTCTTTGGTTGATTGTATTTCTTTGTTGCAATCCACGATAAATTCACCCCATGCTTATGAACAAAATAAATCTTTTACTAAATATATTGTTCATGCCACGATAAAAGCTTTTGAAGAGAAGTTGGAATTAGAAGTTTCAATTCCTAGAAAATTGCCTGATGAGTGGGAACCTACTATCAAAGTCAAGATTAAAAATTATGAATGTTTTGCTTTATGTGCTTGGGTGCTAGTGTTTCTACTATTCCGAAATCTTTATGTGATGTGCTTGGTCTTACCAATATTGAAGAATGCTCTTTAAATTTGCACTTGGCGGATTCTAATATTAAAAGCCTATGGGAAGGATTAATGATGTTCTTATTCTTGCAAATAGGAATTATGTTCCCATAGATTTCATTGTTCTTGATATTGATTGCAATCCGTCTTGTCCAATTATACTTGGTAGACCGTTTTTACGTACTATTGGTGCCGTGATTGGTATGAAAGAAGGCAACATTAAATTTCAATTTCCACTAAGGAAGGCAATGGAACACTTAGAAAAAGAATTAGGCCACCATATGAATCAATCATGAGGGCATCTTATGGATCTAGAACCAAAGATGACAAAACTTAGATCCTACGCATTATGCCTAGCTAGGGGCGTAAAACGATAGCGCTTGTTGGGAGGCAACCCAACTTGTATCTTTTTGCCTTTTGGTTTTATTGCTGTGTTCAATAAAATTCACAATTATACCTTGGGTTAGATGTGTTTTTGTGGTTTAAATTAGTGTTTGTGCCAAGCAAGGCCTTTGGGATGATTTGGGTGAAAGTTGATTTGATCTTGCTGAAAAACAGAAACTTATGCGCTCATGAAAATAATTTTCATAAATCACAGAAACATGATTTTGAGTTGATTCTTTTTGAAGAAGATTTATATACAATTTTCTCAGGTTTTCCTAATTTCGCACGATTTTTGGAGTTATAGAAGTATTCGAAATATCCAGATTGCTACAGACTGTTCTGTTTTTGACAGATTCTGTTTTCTTTGCGTTGTGTGCTTGTTTTGATGATTCTATGGTTTTCTTTGATGAGTTTTTGCCATAGAAAAGTTGGAATACAGTATATATAATGCAAAAATAAAATATGAATAGGTTTGGTACAGTACTTATATTGGTGGTTTGCTTTCTTATACTAATGGATCTCACGAAGGTTTTGTTGAGTTTTGTGTGATTGAAGTTTTCATGTTTTGGGTGATCTTACGATGGATGAAGGAATAAGGATTAGCAAAAGGCTAAGCTTGGGGAAACCCAAGGCACCCCAAGATAATATTCAAGAAGTAGCGAGCAACTAAGCTTGGGGATGCCCCCAAGTGGCATCCCCGCTTTCCTCTAACAACCATCGGTATTTTACTTGAAACTATATTTTTATTCATCAAATATTACGAGTTTTGCTAGGAGCGTGATGTATGATATGAGTCTTTGGTTGTTTTGCTTTTTGTTTTAAGTCTTGCATCCTTGCTGGACACACCCTTTTGAGAGAGCCAAAAATTATGTTATGCTAGCTCCTATGCTTGACTTCAATTTTTAGAGCCATGGATTTTCTCTAGTACTTCACTTATATATTTTTGAGCATGGTGCTTTGTTATTTTTGAAGCCATGCTCTCATGCTTAACTTAGATTTATTTGGGAGTTAGTAAAATTTTCAGAAATTCTCTCTTGCTTCACTTATATTTTGAGAGAAATAAATATTTTGCTCATGTTCTTCACTTAAATTTGTTTGAACTTATCAAAAGCAACATATGAAAATAGTCCCAGAGTGATAGATATCCAAGGAGGATATAATAAAAACTTTCATGAAGATCATTGGACAAAATAAACTTGATTCTTAGTAATGGTTTTGAGATATGACTATATGATATGTGAGTCATGTTGATGAGTAATTGTGCTTTAGTAAGAATATTTATGTTAAGGTTTGTGATTCCCTATGTAAGCACGAAAGTCAATAATTATGCAATGAAATTTATATCCTACTTGTGGTGCATTATTCGGTGTTACTTATGCTTAATGCTTGGGTATGAGATTTTTTGATTTTTGGTTGGTCGCTTCTCAATCTTTTGCTAGCCTTCATTTTGCACTAAGTATGATCACAACTTGTGCATCCAAAACCCTTTAAACCAGTTTTGCCATATGAGTTCACTATACCTACCTATATGCGGTATTTCCGTGCCGTTCTAAGCAAATTTGCATGTGCCATCTCTAATTTTCAAAATAATTTTCTCTTTTGTGTGTTGTACCGCTCGCGAGGTGGTGAGGGTTGGCCAATATTTTCCATGCTAGATGTGTTATTCTCACAATGAGTGTTTATTCAATTGTCATTGCACGAGAGTATGACAAAGGTATTAGGGATGCCTAGTCCCGAAATGAAAAATGAATTTACTTTATGTTGTCAAATAATAAATTCTGTGGAAAGTTTTTGTCGGGGAAACTGTTCCACGAACACCTATGGGACCGGCGGACCGAGCCACTTTCGGTTCGGCGGGGGGCGGAGGTCGCACGAAGAGCAGATCGAGGCGAAGCACACGAGCAGTTTACCCAGCTTCGGAGCTCTCCGGAGAGATAATACTCCTACTGCTGCTTGTTTGATTGTATTGTGTTCTTGCTCTAGAGAGCTAAGTGTTTTCTGGCTTCGAAATGATCCGAACCTCCCGAACCCCGTCTACGTTGTGCATGGGCCTCCTTTTATATGCTTAAGGGGTCACCGACAGGTGGCAATGCAGAGAAGGGTAAAAATGTAAAAAGAGAGGTGGTTGGTACAGCTACTTGTACAGTGCTCTCTACCTAACCCTGACGGCAGGGGACAAGGGCATTAAATGCCCGTCTGTGTCACCTAAACAGTGTAGAAAAGGACCGTCAAGGGTGCCACCGCCTGCCACGATGGCGATCTTGTCAGCATCGCATGCCACCGCTTACCGCTGGCTGCACAGCCTTCCGCCACGCGTGCCTGGAAAGGCCCCCAGGGCGACACGTTGGTGGATGCATTGGAGCGTGGGCACAGAGTGGCCGCTTGCCGCGGCAAGCGTCTTGCAGCGGTCGTGGTCTTGTCGCGCCCGGAAGCTTGTCGCTCACCGGGCCTTGCCGGGACGCGTGGTGCATCGTGGCAAGTTCCATGAGATGCCTCGGTTGGCCTTCCCGGCAAGCTCCTCTTGCCGGGGCCTTGTCCTCTTGACTTGAATACTTTGTTCTTGAATGGCTCCAAAGGAGCCACGGAGTATCTTGGCGGTCACCCGGCAAGCCCTTGCCGCGGGGCGCTGCAACTGCCCGTGCACAAGTTCGGGGTACTAGGGTACCCCTACTCTAGTACACCGACATTTTTGGTATGGAGGGCACCCGTGGATATGGACAAGCCATGGAAAGTGAAAGTAAATGTGGAAAAAGGAATGAAATTTATTTTTTGTTTGGGAACTGCCTATGGTGTATCTAGCATGAAAAGTGTTGGGAGCTCTTAGTTGTTTTCGTTGGTGGGAAAAGTATGCCTCTCAACAATTTTTTTATCTCTCAGTTTAAGCTTTAAGCTCTGGCACCTCTACAAATCCCTACTTCCCTCCGCGAAGGGCCTTTATTTTACTTATGCAATTTTTAATTTTTAATTTGAGTCCCCATCTTCTCTTATAAAGCACCAATTAAGGGGCACTATGATCGTATTTGAGCATTGGGTGTAGCTAATATTCGAGTGTGTTTCATGAATGGATCAACGAATGAGCATAATGGGCTAGAGATATCTAGCTTTAGTGTTGATATTTTGAAAGACATGGTTGCTTGTTGGTATGCTTGAATATTAATGTCTTCACGTCAAAACTAGACTATTTCTTTGAATCATATAAAATTCCAAATGTCCATGCTATAAAGAAAAGAAATGTGATGAACATGTTAGGTAGCATTCCACATCAAAAATTGTATTTTTTGTCATTTACCTACTCAAGGACGAGCAGGAATTAAGCTTGGGGATGCTGATAAGTCTCCAACGTATCTATAATTTTTTTTGTTCCTTGCTATTATATTATCATTCTTGGATGTTTTACAATCATTTTATAGTCACTTTATATCATTTTTTGGTACTAACCTATTGACATAGTGCCCAGTGCCAGTTGCTGTTTTCTGCATGTTTTTTACATCATAGGAAATCAATACCAAACAGAGTCCAAACGCAGCAAAACTTTTTCAGGATTTTTTCGGGCCAAAAGACATCCCGTGGGCCAGGAATGCACCTGAGGTCAGCTCCGAGGGGAGCACAACCCACCATGGTGCACCTGGGGGCCCAGGCACGCCCTGGTGGGTGTGCCCGCCTCCGGTGCCCCCTGAACGGCCTCTTTGCTCTATAAATACTCCAACATTCCAGAAACACTAGGGGAGTCGACGAAAATCAATTCCAGCCGCCGCAGAGTCCAGAACCACAAGATCCAATGTAGACAACATCACGGAGGGGTTCACCATTGCCATTGGTGCCTCTCCGATGATGCGTGAGTAGTTCTTTGTAGACCTTCAGGTCCATAGTTAGTAGCTAGATGGCTTCCTCTCTCTCTCTTTATTATCAATAGAATGGTCTCTTGGAGATCCATATGATGTAAGCCTTTTTGCGGTGTATTTGTTGGCATCCGTCGAACTTTGAGTTTATTATCAGATCTATGTTTTTATCCATGAAAGTTATTTGAGTCTTGTTTGATCTCTTATATGCATGATTGCTAATAGCCTCGTATTTATTTCTCCAACATTTGGGTTTTGTTTGGCCCACTTGATCTATTTATCTTGCAATGGGAAGAGGTGCTTTGTGATGGGTTCGATCTTACGGTGCTTGATCCCAGTGACAGAAGGGTAAACGACACGTATGTATCGTTGCTATTAAGGGTAACAAGATGGGGTTTATATTTACATAAATAGATCTTGTCTACATCATGTCATCGTTCTTATTGCATTACTCTGTTTTCCCATGAACTTAATACACTAGATGCATGCTGGATAGCGGTTGATGTGTGGAGTAATAGTAGTAGATGCAGGCAGGAGGTGGTCTACTAATCTTGGATGTGATGCCTATATAATGATGATTGCATGGATATCTTCATGATTATTTGAAGTTCTATCAGTTTCCCAATAGTAATTATTTTCCCACCATTTGCTATTTTTCTCGAGAGAAGCCACTAGTGAAACCTATGGCCCCTGGGTCTCTTTTCATCATATTTGTCTTTGTGATCTATTTACCTTTGCATTTATTTTTAGATATATTAGACCTAAAATACAAAAATACCTTGCTGCAATTTACTTGTTCCGCGATCTATTTATGCTACCACTTTTACCTCACGTTATTTGCCTATCTTGAGGCGCCGTACCCTAAAGGGATTGACAACCCCTTTAACACGTCGGGTTGCGAGTATTTGTTATTTGTGTGCAGGTGTTGTTTACGTGGTGTGACGAGGTTCTCCTACTGGTTCGATAACCTTGGTCTCATCATTGAGGGAATACCTACCGTCATTATACTGCATCATCCCTTCCTCTTTGAGGAAATACCGACATAGTTCTAGCAGACATCAAAAGGAATTTCTGGCGCCGTTGCCGGGGAGGATCTTCAACATCGACAGGTTCCTAATCACAAATCTCATCTCCTCACGATTTACATTGTTTGCTCTTTGGCTCTCATTTTCCTCTCCCCCACTTCATAAAAAATTGCCATTTTATTCGCCCTCTTTTTCGTTCACCGTTTTCTCGTCAGATCTGTTTTTCATGTGCAATCTTGTTTATCACTTTTTGTCGTTATGGATTTTCTTCTTCTATTGCGTGCACCCCCTAGAATGAGGTTCTCAGCTTTAAACAAAGGGGAGGAGAAAATTTAAAAGATGCTTGTTATAGGATTTGCAATGCTCATAATAGATCTATCCGTAAGCAATCTACCATAGTTCTTCTTTGTTGTTTTTATGTGGGTATTACCACTTGGTATAGATTCGTCCTTGATACGATTACCGGTGGGAATTTCTTGATGTGTCCTTCTCTTGATGCTTTTAATGCTTTAGCAAATTTAGTTGGTTCACCACCACTCGTGATCAATGAAACAATACTGACTCTCGAGCATGTTATGGAAAGACTAGATGCTATTGAACAGAAAATGCTTATCATAGAACATATTGAAAACTTGGATATAAAAATGCAAAGTTATGCTACTAAAGTTGGGTCAAAAGCGTGAGGCGTTTTTTAGTTGCTAAAAGAAAAGGGAACTATAATTCATGAAAGAATCGAAGAGAGCTCTCTAGGATTGATAAACTGGAAGAATTTTTTTTCTAATCTAGATACAGCTTTTGCTTCCGCTAAAACTCCCATGAAAATTAGCAAGACTACTCAAATCACTAAAAACAGAGTTGCAACTTCTAGCAATGATAAAGGAGATCTTAAGATGATTAGTATCCACCCCAACTTTATTGAAGTCATAAGAGACCCTTTTTGCGAAAATAAGTTTTTCAATCTCATGCCTAGAAGTATTGTCGCTGAGAATTTATATGCAAAATCCTTGAAAAATCCTAAGTGTTCAATCAAATAATTGGACAAGGATGACAAAATTTAGATCCTACGCGTTATGCCTAGCTAGGGGCGTAAAACGATAGCGCTTATTGGGAGGCAACCCAATGAATGAAATTTAATTTGTTTTTTTGCTTTCTGTTCTAGTGTGTTAACACAATTATGCTACTGTTATGATTGTGTTTTTTGTGTTTTAATTACTGTTTGAGCCAAGCAAGGCCTTTGGGATGATTTGGGTGAAAGTTGATTTGATCTTGTAGAAACACAGAAACTTTATGCTCACGAGATTATTTTTAGTTTTTAATAGAAGAGGGATTTTGAGTTGATTCTTTCTGCGGTAGATTAATAGGCAAATTTCTCACGTCAAACAATTTATTTCAGAATTTTTGGAGTTACGGAAGTATACGGAATGTTCAGAATTCTACAGACTGCTCTATTTTTGACAGATTCTGTTTTCTTTGCGTTGTGTGCTTGTTTTGATGATTCCATGGTTTTCTTTGATGAGTTTTTGCCATAGAAAAGTTTGAGTACATTAGGTATAATGCAAAAACTAAATATGAATAGGTAGGCAACAGTACTTATAGTAGTAGTTTGCTTTCTTATACTAACGGATCTCATGAAGCTTTTGTTGAGTTCTGTGTGATTGAAGTTTTCAAGTTTTGGGTGATCTTACGATGGATGAAGGAATAAGGATTAGCAAAAGGCTAAGATTGGGGATGCCCGAGGCACCCCAAGATAATATTCAAAGGAGTAGCAAGCAACTAAGCTTGGGGATGCACTCGAGTGGCATCCTCGCTTTCTTCTAACAACCATCGGTATTTTACTTGAAGCTATATTTTTATTCGTCACATATTATGAGTTTTTCTTGGAGCATCTTGTATTATATGAGTCTTTGCTTGTTTAGCTTTGTGTTTTAAGTCTTGAATCCTTGCTGAACACACCTTTTTGGGAAAGCCAAAAATTATGTTATGCTTGCTCCTATGCTGCACTAAAATATATAGAGCCATGGATTTGCCCTAGTGCTTCACTTATATCATTTTGAGCAGGGTGTGCTTTGTTATTTCTGAAGAAATGCTCTCATGCTTCACTTAGATTTATTTTGGAGTTAGTAAAATTTTAAGAAATTCTCTCTTGCTTCACTTATATTATTTTGAGAGAAAGAAAAAAATTATGCTCATGTTCTCCACTTATATTTGTTTGAGCTTATCAAAAGCAACATATGAAAATAATCCCAAAGTGATACATATCCAAGGAGGATATAATAAAAACTTTCATGAAGATCATTGGACAAAATAAACTTGATTCTTAGTAATGGTTTTGAGATATGATGATATGATATGTGGGTCATGTTGATGAGTAATTGTGCTTTATTAAGAATATTGATGTTAAGGTTTGTGATTCCCTATGCATGCACAAAAGTCAATAGTTATGCAATGAAATTTATATCCTACTTATGGTGCATTATTTGGTCTTACTTATGCTTAATGCTTGGGTACGAGATTTTTCGCTTTTTGGTTGGTCGCTTCTCAATCTTTTGCTAGCCTTCATTTTGCACTAAGTATGATCACTACTTGTGCATCCAAAACCATCGAAGGCAGTTTTGCCATATGAGTTCACTATACCTACCTATATGCGGTATTAATTTTCAAAATAATTTTCTATTTTGTGTGCTGTACCGCTCGCGAGGTGGTGAGGGTTGGCCAATATTTTCCATGCTAGATGTGTTTTTTTCACAATGAGTGTTTATTTACTTGTCATTGCACGAGAGTACGACAAAGGAATTAGGGATGCCCTGTCCTGAAATGAAAAATGAATTTAGTTTATGTTGTCAAATAATAAATTCCTTAGGAAGTGTTGGTATGGAGGGCAACCGTGGATTCGGCTAGCCATGGAAAGTGAAAGTAATTGTGGAAAAAGGAATAAACTTTATTTTCTGTTTGGGAACCGCCTATGATGTATCTAGCATGGAAAATGTTGGGATCTCTAAATCGTTTTCGTTGGTGGGAAAAGTATGCCTCTTTTTAACTCTCAATTTAAGCTTTGAGCTTTGGCACCCCTACAAATCCCTACTTTCCTCTGCGAAGGGCCTTTCTTTTACTTACGCAATTTTTATTTTTGAATTTGAGTCTCCATCTTGTCTTATAAAGCACCAACTATGGGGCACTATGATCATATTAGAGCATTGGGTGTAGCTAATATTCGAGTGTGTTTCATGAATGGATCAATGATTGAGCATAATGGGCTAGGGATAACTTGCTTTAGTGTTGATATTTTGAAAGACATGGTTGCTTGTTGGTATGATTGAGTATTAATGTCTTCACGTCAAAACTAGACTATTTCTTTGAATCATATAAAAGTCCAAATGTCCAGCTATAAAGAAAAGAAATGTGATGAATATGTTAGGCAACATTCCACATCAAAAATTCTGTTTTTATCATTTACCTACTCGAGGATGGGGGTATTGATGAAGATGTGAACCATCGAATCAAAGCCGGATGGATGAAGTGGCGCCAAGCTTCTGGCATTCTCTGTGACAAGAGAGTGCCACAAAAGCTAAAAGGCAAGTTCTATAGGACGGCGGTTCGACCCGCAATGTTGTATGGCGCGGAGTGTTGGCCGACTAAAAGGTGACATGTTCAACAGTTAGGTGTGGCGGAGATGCGTATGTTGAGATGGATGTGTGGCCACACGAGGAAGGATCGAGTCTGGAATGATGATGTACGAGATAGAGTTGGGGTAGCACCAATTGAGGAGAAGCTTGTCCAACATCGTTTGAGATGGTTTGTGCATATTCAGCCCAGGCCTCCAAAAGCTCCAGTGCATAGCGGACGGCTAAAGCGTGCGGAGAATGTCAAGAGAGGGCGGGGTCGACCGGTTTTGACATGGGAGGAGTCCGTTAAGAGAGACCTGAAGGATTGGAGTATCGACAAAGAGCTAGCTATGGACAGGGGTGCGTGGAAGCTTGCTATCCATGTGCCAGAGCCATGAGTTGGTTGCGAGATCTTATGGGTTTCACCTCTAGCCTACCCCAACTTGCTTGGGACTAAAGGCTTTGTTGTTGTTGTTGTTGTTGTATAATTTACCTACTCGAGGACAAGCATGGATTAAGCTTGGTGAGGCTGATATGTCTCCAACGTATCTATAATTTTTGGTTGTTCCATGCTGTTATATTATCATTCTTGGCTGTTTTACAATCATTTTATAGTCATTTTATATCTTTTTTTGTACTAACCTATTGACATAGTGCCCAGTGCTAGTTGCTGTTTTCTGCATGTTTTTTACATTGCGGGAAATCAATATCAAACGGAGTCCAAATGCGGCGATACTTCTTGAGGAATTTTTTGGGCCAGAAGACATCTAGTGGGCCAAGAAAGCACCTAGAGGGAGCCCCGAGGGGGGAAGCACCCACCAGGGCACACATGGAGGCCCAGGCGCGCCCAGGTGGGTTGTGCCCACCTCGGGTGCCCCCTGAACCGCCTCTTTGCTCTATAAAAACCCCAATATTCTAGAAACCCTAGGGGAGTCAATGAAAATCAATTCCAGCCGTCACATAGTCCAGAACCACAAGATCCAATCTAGACACCATCCCGAAGGGGTTCACCACTTCCATTGGTGCGTCTCCGATGATGCATGAGTAGTTCTTTGTAGACCTTTGGGTCCATAGTTAGTATCTAGATGGCATCCTCTCTCTCTCTTGATTATCAATACAATGGTCTCTTGGAGATCCATATGATGTAATCCTTTTTGTGGTGTGTTTGTTGGGTTCCAATGAACTTTGAGTTTATGATAAGATCTATGTTTTTATCCATGAAAGTTATTTGAGTCTTCTTTGATCTCTTATATGCATGATTGCTTATAGCCTCGCATTTCTTCTCTGATATTTGGATTTTGTTTGGACAACTTGATCTATTTATCTTGCAATGGGAAGATGTGCTTTGTGATGGGTTCAATCTTACGATGCTTGATCCCAGTGACAGAAGGGGAAACGACACGTATGTATCGCTGCTATCAAGGATAACAAGATGGGGTCAATTTTTACATAAATAGACCTTGTCTACATCATGTCATCGTTCTTATTGCATTACACCGCTTTTCCATGAACTTAATACACTAGATGCATGCTGGATAGCGGTTGATGTGTGGAGTAATAGTAGTAGATGCAGGCAGGAGTCGGTCTACTAATCTTGGACGTGATGCTTATATAATGGTCATTGCCTGGATATCTTCATGATTATTTGAAGTTCTATCAATTGCCCAATAGTAACAATTTTCCCACCATTTGCTATTTTTCTCGAGAGAAGTCACTAGTGAAAGCTACAGCCCCCGGGTCTCTTTTCATCATATTTTCCTTTACATTTATTCAGATCTATTAAACCAAAAATACAAAAATACCTTGCTGCAATTTATTTGTTCTGCGATCTATTTATCCTATCTACCACTTTTACCTCATGTTATTTGCCTATCTTGAGGCGTCGTACTCGAAAGGGATTGACAACCCCTTTAACACGTCGGGTTGCGAGTATTTTTTATTTGTGTCGAGGTGTTGTTTACGTGGTGTGAGGAGGTTCTCCTACTGGTTCGATAACCTTGGTCTTATCCCTAAGGGAAAAACCTATCGTCCCTATACTGCATCATCCCTTACTCTTTGGGGAAATACCAACTTAGTTCTAGTAGACATCAGAGAGCGCGGCCACAACCATCATTAGCATGGTAATAACCTGCTTGAGCGCGGTCGCAATCTGTGACCGGGCAGTCATGGCAGCCGAAACAGCCGCTATTGCATCTTAGATGGTGGCAATAACATCTACGATGCAAATAGTAAATGGCGAGAGCGGCACAACAACTGTTTGTTCCGTAGCGGCCGCCTTAGCCCTGATGGAGGCCATCCACGCCCATGTCGAGGTCTCCCATGCCCATCTCCTGGTGGTCACCGCCCTAATCGCATGAAGCTTCTCCGACAATGGTTGGAAAACCACGACCGAACAATTGGAAATTGTCGAGAGCATTCGACCAGCCGGCCGTTCATTCGTGGCATACCTTGCCGCGATGGAGCCCGTCCAGGCCCAAACCGCAACCTCCCACGCCCAGCTTGTGATAGCCTTTTCTAATGAGATGGCAGACGCGGATGGTGAGATGCTTGCCAAGTATGGTGCGATGGATGCCATGGAGCCCCTTCCCCAGGAGATTGTCGGGCTTGAGCTGGACATGGAGGAGGCGGCGAAGATCGATGAGCGCCAGCTGGAGTAGTAATCTTTGTTTAGAGCGCCTGTCTTTTGTTAGAGTAATGTTTAGGTCAACTAGCTTTATTTAATTGCTGAACTTGCTCGATTAAGAAGTGTAGGTGTGATATAGGATCTTTTGTGTACCCAAATTATGTAATGACGTGGATGACCACTGTAACCAGGGAAACTTGGACCAAATTATGCACGTTCAAACTCAACGCACACGGGATAAGCTATATGAATCGCTTGTGATGCTCACATATCGTACACAGTGCTGAATAAGGGACCATGTTTGATGACACTATGCGCGCCAGTTTTTCGCTGCATCGAGCCAAAATACCAACTATCGTGGAAATATCTACCTCCCCCCTCCTTCTGGAAAAGATCCACATTTCCCTGTTTTCACATTCCCGCTCAAGTTCAAACCTACACTGCTTGCTTGTAGTGCCACCTCCTCGCCAGTGATGCTCCTTCCTGCTGCTCGGCCTTGTCGATTTAGTCAGGTAATCCACACCCAACCCCCAGCCTTTTCCTCCTTCGACAACCCACATGCCCCGACTGCTGGCGTGACACATTCCACCCAAATCACCGACCCATCCTCCTCTAGATAAGCGCCACCGTAAACCATGGTGCACGCAGTATAGTCAGGAGCTCAAGGAGAATTTGGCAGCAGAGAAGCAAACCGCGGCCGCACGCACAGATGACATCATGATGGATGCCATGCATGTTGACCCCCAGATCTTGGAGGAGCACCTCGCCGTCGAGGCCACCATTGATGCCTTGGTGACCCACAAGTATATGGGATCAATTGTAGCCTTTTCGATAAGTAAGAGTGTCGAACCCAACGAGGAGCAGAAGGAAATGACAAGCGGTTTTCAGTAAGGTAATGTCTCCAAGTGCTGAAATTGTAAGTAACAGCGTAGTTTGATAGCAAGATAATATGTAACGAACAAGTAATAGTAGTAGTAACAAAAGTGTAGCAAGGTAGCCCAATCCTTTTGAGGCAAAGGACATGCCAAAATGGTCTCTTATGATAAGCAAAGTGTTCTTAAGGGTACACGGGAATTTCATCTAGTCACTTTCATCATGTTAGCTCAATTCGTGTTCGCTACTTTGATAATTTGGTATGTGGGTGGACCGGTGATTAGGTGTTGTTCTTACTTGGAAAAACCTCCTACTTATGCTTAACCCCCTAGCAAGCATCCACAACTACGAGAAAAGTATTAAGAATAAATTCTAATCATAGCATTAGACGTTTGGATCCAATCGGTCCCTTATGGAATAGCGCATAAACTAGGGTTTATGCTCCTATCACTCTCGCAACCCATCATCTAATAACAAATCCACAATGCATTACCTTAGGCACAAATATGGTGAAGTGTCATGTAGTCGACGTTCACATGACACCACTAAGGAAATCACAACATACATATCATCAAAATATCAAACACATATCAAGTTCACATGATTACTTGCAACATGATTTCTCCCGTGACATCAAGAACAAAAGTAACTACTCACAAATGATAATCATGCTGAGGATCAGAGGGGTATTAAATAGCATAATGGATCTGAACATATAATCTTCCACCAATTAAACCGTATAGCAATCAACTACAAGATGTAATCAACAGTACTAGTCACCCACAAGCACCAACCTATAGTTCCGGTACAAAGATTGAACACAAGAGATGAACTAGGGTTTGAGAGGAGATGGTGCTGTTGAAGATGTTGATGGAGATAGCCCTCCCCAAGATGGAAGAGTTGTTGGTGATGATGATGACGATGATTTTCCGCTCCGGGAGGGATGTTTCCCCGGCGGAATCGCTCCGCCGGATGGCAAAAGTGCTCCTGCCCAGGTTCCGCCTCGAGATGGCAGCGCTTCATCCCGAAAGTCCTCCCTTCATTTTTTAGGCCAAAATGACTTATGTACCAGAAGAGGGGCACCATAGGTGGGCCGAGGTGAGCATAACCCACCAGGGCGCGCCTGGGCTCCTTGGCGTGCCCAAGTGGGTTGTGCCAACCCGGTGGGCCCCTCTGGTACTCATTGGCTCCAAAAATTCTCATTTATTCCATAAAAAACCCTCGTGCAGTTTCATCTCATTTGGAGTTGTGCAGATTAGGTAGCCCGACGTAGCTTTTTTAGGTCCAGATTTCCAGCTGCCAGAATTCTCCCCCTTTGTGTGTACCTTGCATATTATGAGAGTAAATGCATTAGAATGACTCCAAAAAGCATTAATATGCAATAAAAGAACATCAATAATAGTAGGTAAACATGATAAAAATGGATGTATCACGCCTCGCGCATGGATGCCGCCACGCGCTTGTCTGCTTTAAATGACAGTTCATGGTGTTTTCTCGAGGCCACCATTGGTGCCTTTGACAAAGAGTACGAGGTGTTTTATCAGCGTGTCCGTTCTTACCTCAACTACAAAGCCAACATGTTGGTTCTCGGAGCGGCTCAGGCGACTCACCACTATGAGGAAGACAACCACGATGTGGAGGCCTCGCCCTCTTACAAGTCTAAGGAGCCCATCGTCAACGATATCTCCAAGATGAGGAGTAGCTTGTCTTTTTATCTCACTATAAGGACCTATGTTCAACTAGATAGCTACGCCGGTTAAGCATGTTTGGTTTACCTATTGCGTGTGCTACTCGTTCCTTTCCTTTACAAATTCTAGTGAATTGTCCTATGTATTGTTACTATGCAATATGATCCTGTAGTATATATGTTCTATATATTGTTCAATGTGGTGCTCAGTTAGCTGTTTGGTTATTTTGTTGTCATGTTCAGTTAATGGTTTGGTTCAACCCTGCAATGTGATGCTCAATTCTTGTGGGTGCAATTTTGTATTCTCTTGCATGTGATAAATAAATCAAATTTGGCTGCACAAAATATATGAGAAACAAATACAATTGCTACATTTACAAGTTGTTAAGCATACCATGTATGGTTAATTGTTTGATCTTCTAGTATGTTCTATTGTGCAATGTGGTGCTTAGAGCATGTCCACTCGTCTGGCCCCCAGGTGCTTGAAATAGCGCCGCCTGGGGGCGTGACGGCGGAAAAATTGGCATGGGGGCGGTCGGTTTCCCAACCGCCGCCCCAAACTCGCCCTAGATGTCATTTAAAAAAACAAACTCGGCCAAAATTCAGCCAAACACGACACAAATTTGGAGAAATTTAGGTGTTCCATTGATATTTGTACGAAATTTAAAGCATAATTTAAAAACAAAGTAAAAACTACTACTACTAGTCGCCGCCCACCCGCCCGCCTTCTACATGCCGAGGAGCCTGTAGAAGTTGGTGTAGTCGCCGCCATCCCCACCGCCGTCCATGCTGCACCCCTGACATGCCTCACTGATGCATGGGGGTTGGACGGCCCGGGCACCTCATCATCGCTGTCCTCGAGGACGATGACGCTGGCGTCATCACGGTCGCGGCGCCGTCTGGCGAGCTCCTCGAGGGCATGGCGCTAGCGCTCCATGTCTAGCCAGACGTAGTCGTCTCGCACCCATTTTAAGGGCGGTCTCGTCATTGGTAGCCATGGCCTCGTGATCCTTCTTTACGGTGACAAGCCCCTACTTAGTCTTCGGCTTGACGAGGCGGGAGGAGGGAGCAGAGGGGCCATGGCCGCCCTCATTGATGACGAGGGCGCCACCACCGGTGCACTGCTCGAGCGGCGTCTCCCATGGCTCCAACTTGACAGGGAGGAGCGCCGGCAATCCGGAGGAGCGGGAGCCCGGCGAGGAAGAGTAGGTCGTCTGCCCCGGTGGTGAGAGGAGGAGGGGGGTGTCGATGTCAAAACCGGTGGATCTCAGGTAGGGGGTCCCGAACAATGCGTCTGAGGCTAATGGTAACAGGAGGCGGGGGACATGATATTTACCCAGGTTCGGGCCCTCTCGATGGAGGTAATACCCTACTTCCTGCTTGATTGATCTTGATGATATGAGTATTACAAGAGTTGATCTACCACGAGATCGTAGAGGCTAAACCCTAGAAGCTAGCCTATGATTATGATTGTTGTTGTCCTACGGACTAAACCCTCCAGTTTATATAGACACCGAAGGGCGCTAGGGTTACACAGAGTCAGTTACAGAGAAGGAGATCTACACATCCCAATCGCCAAGCTTGCTTTCCACGCAAAGGAGAGTCCCATCCGGACACGGGACGAAGTCTTCAATCTTGTATCTTCATGGTCCGACAGTCCGGCCAAAGTATATAGTCCGGCTGTCCGAGGACCGCCTAATCCAGGACTCGCTCTGTAGCCCCTGAACCAGGCTTCAATGACGATGAGTCCGACGCGCAAATTGTCTTCGGCATTGCAAGGCGGGTTCTCCTCCAAATCCAGAGTAACTGTTGTAGCGAGTAGTGTCCGACTTCCCATTAATGTTGTACTCCTCGGCTTCTGTGCTTTAATAATGATTATCTCCACGTGTCGAGTGAATGCGAGAAGTCGGGGCATTTTTACATTTTCCACCCTAACCATGTAAGTAAATTGTCTATTTAAAGAGGGGATCCTCAGATCCAAATTACACCATCCTCCCCCAGCAAGAATTTCATCAGAGCGCGCCCGGAAGAAACCATCCCATCATGGGCGGCCATCGCAGCTCCTCCTCTTGCTCCCGTAGCACTAAGCCAGGTGATTGGGAGAAGTGTTCTATTCCCCATAGCCGATTAGTAGAGTTGCAGACCAAGGGGTTTCTCCCGCCTGCATACATGGTCCCCGTCCGAGCTGGACTAGCCACCTATAATGGAGGGGGAACAAGCAGAGAGCTTTCCCAACCCATCCAAGGGGGAGCGGGTATGCCTTGTCCCTTATTTGATGAGGGGACTCGGGTTTCACTACAAAAAAAGACACTTTCGTGATGATACGTGTTTGTCATAGTAGGTCGCGTTTTTTGTCATGCATGTACATCCATGACAAATTTATGACAGAATCAAGATAGTCATACCTGTGCTGTCGTAGAAGTGTTTGATGACATTACCAAAATTATCATCACGGAAGTGTCCACTTCCATGACGATAAATCGCGCGTCACAGAAGTGCTTTCGTCAAGGGTGACCAACACGTGGCATCCACCGTAACGGAACGCCGTTAAGCTATCGGGTCGGGTTTTGGATCCGATAACCCATTAACAGCCCCGACCAATGGGGATTTTCCACGTGTAAAATCATCATTGGCTGGAGGAGACACGTGTCAGGTCCGTGCTGGCACAGGTGTCACTCATCCAATGGGCGAGACGTGCCTATGATATGTTGACACGTGGACCGGCCCATCAAGTTTAAATGGGCCGGCCCAACTAAAGGCCCACAAGATTTTGTGGACCATAATGGGCCGGTCCAGCTAAAGTCCCACGAGATTTTGCGGGCCATAATGGGCTGGCCCAGCTAACGGCCCACAAGATTTCACAGGCCATAATGGGCCGGCCCAAGTAAAGGCCCACAAGATTTTTGTTTGCCATAATGGGCTGGCCCAGGTAAAGGCCCACAAGATTCTTGCGGATCATAATGGCCCGGCCCGGCTAAAGGCCCACGAGATTTCGCCGACATTAACGGGCCGGCCCAGTTGTAGGCCCACAAGAATTTGAGGGCCCTAGTAGGCCGACCCATTAACTGGCTGCCATGTTTTGGGCCAAATGCCGGCCCATATTTGATCCGGTCCATTAATGGCCTGCCATATTCTGGGCCTAATAGTGGCCCATATGAGATCCGGCCCATTAAAAGCCTACCATGTTCTGGGCCAAATTACGGCCCAGATCAGGTACGACCCTTTAAGAGGCTATGGGCACAATTATGGCCCATATCAGATTCGGCCCATCAACTGGACACTATGCTTTTGGGTCCACTTGCTAGAGGCCCACTTAGTAATTTGGCATGACATTAGTTTTGGCCTCTTAAGGACCCGTTTAACATTTCGGCCCTATATTAATTTCGGCATGTTAAATGCCCGTCATATAGTTGGGCCTAACTACGGCCCGGTTTGCATCCGGCCTGCTCATAGCCGATATCTGATTGGGCCAAACAAGGACCGAGACAATTTTGGCCTGTTAAAAGCCTGTGATTTGATTCGCACAATCATGGGCCGGGGTTCATTTCGGACTGCTGCCGGCCCGTGAGCTGTTCGGCACGTTTCAGGCCCAACCTACATCGTGATTGCATGACGGCCCGATTATGTACTGTAATTTTACGGTTTGGCCAGTTTACTGTGAAGACAGTAAAATAACTGCAACATCTTGAATAAGAAAAAACCTAGACTATTCAATAAACAAATTACAACATATTACATCCACTGGGCATCAAAGTTCGCCACTATGATAATAAAGCACAAGCAGACAGCAGATTACATACACTGGGCATCAAAGATCGCCACCAGTGCAAATAAACACGCGGACAAAATAATATACAAAACCGAGAGCACTTCAATAGAGTTCAAGAAAGGTTAGCCCTGATGGGGAGCTGCAGCGCAAGCAGCTGAGCATGATGATGAGACTGCGCTTGTTCAACACTTAAATCTTCCTCACTCTGAAAGATAAACAAGCAAACAGATGACAGGTTTTGCACATAAAAGTATCAGTGCCGAAAATTCATCACATTTCTTACTAACGAATAAAGTGACACATTTTAAAATTGCATTAACACAATATGGTATTGTTCAGGTCAAGACATGGCAGGAAATGACATTGTGAAGGAGTTGGCAGCTTCACGACGCCACAGGATTACAGATCAAGAACTCATAAGTATGAATGGTTAGTGTGCTGTCAATTTATCCCATTTCAGATTGGCAAATAAAGAGACGGTTTAAATAATACTCCCTCTGTCCGGAATTACTTGTCATCAAAATGGATGTGTCTAGAACTAAAATACATCTAGATACATCCATTTCAATGACAAGTATTTTCGGACGGAGGGAGTAGTAGAATGATATGACATTGTTCATAGTTAAGACATTGTAGAATATGACATTGTGCTGTAGTGGGTAGGTTCACCACACCACTGGATTACGGATGAAGAACAGAAGCATACATGCAGTGCAAAAGAAGATCACTTGCTCTGTATACTTTAATTTACATGGTATGAATAAGGAACTTGGTTGTACAACTGAAAACTTAAATTGAGAAAGGACAAACTTTTGTTTATGAACTACTCCCTCTGTTCTAAAATAGATGACCCAACTTTATACTAACTTCAGTACAAAATTGGGTCATCTATTTTGGAACGGAGGGAGTACATAATTGTGGCGACCGATTCTCCGGGTACTAGTTCCCAGAAAATGGCCCTTGTGCCCATCAGCCCCAGGATAACTGTTAGCTGATGAGGCACCAACTTGATACAAAAATTCCAAGCAAAATACAAAATTTGTAGTACAAGACCATTCTGGCCGGTGAGTACAACAAATGGTTTCTAGTTGTTGATGGCGGAAGTGGGTTGTGAATCATCTGTGCCTATGGGACTCCATTCCCCACGGGAACAGCTGACCAGGTTAACTCCTATCTTCGTGAGGCTCCTATCACCATAGCTTAGGTTCTGGGGCTGTCATCACGTCGCTCCTCTTCGTGCAAGAAATCTGGCCAAGACAATAGCCAGGGACGAGCCAGTGAGTACTTTGAATGTACTCGCAAACATTATGAACACGAGTATAATATAACAACAATGTGCTGAAAAAATATTTTATGAACATGACGTCAGTCACCAATGATAAATAAAACTCTGATGCGTATGAGCATTTAAAATGTGAATATGCAATAGCATAACAATATTAAAATTATGAAATAAATAATAAACATGCCGCAGTCGGGCGTCTGAGCGACACCACATACAGGGCTTTTAAAAGAAATGCCACAGTCGGGCGTCTGAGCGACACCACATACAGGGCTTTAAAAGAAATGCCACAGTCGGGCGTCTCAGCGACACCACATACATGGCTTTAAAAGAAATGCCACAGTCGGGCGTCTAAGCGACACCACATAAAGGGCTTTAAAAGAAATGCGACAGTCGGGCGTCTAAGCGACACCACATAAAGGGCTTTAAAAGAAATGCCACAGTCGGGCGTCTGAGCGACACCACATAAAGGGCTTTAAAAGAAATGCCACAGTCGGGCGTCTAAGCGACACCACATAAAGGGATTTAAAAGAAACAATCATAGTGAATATCCCGGAGGTAGAACCATCCCAGAGATACTCGATGATAACGATAATATCACGGGTTAGTCAACAATAATAATAATCATAATTATCACAAGTCACAAGTAGAAATTCCCGTTCTCGTTTAACAGTTTCACCTCCGAAGACCGACACTAAGACCGACACTTGACCCTTTCCAGACTGTAGTCCTTAACCATGGACATGGCTATTCGAATAGATTTAATCTCTGCAGAGGGTGTACTCTTTACCCACGAGTAACGAATTTCTTTAGTCCATCGGGACTAATTCCGTCTACGGTCTTTTTGTTGAAAACACACCTAACTTGCACACACCAGCTTAACTCACACGTGTCTGGAATCACCCACGACACCTGTCAAGCCAACTCTAAGTGGGGAGGCTACAACCTTGCGTAGCATGGGATCAAATTTATATTGCGCGCTCTAAGGGGTGGCCTCCCCTTTCAGTCTCAACCGGAAACACCCATGCCCCCGGACCAGGTGGCCTGCCTACCAACTACAACCGGTATCTTCCACCCTGGCCTCTCTGTATGGTGTGTGCTAGGAAGAGGTTGACAACTTACTGAACCGTACTCTACTTGATGTAGAGACGAGTGGTAGTATGAAACAAGTATGGGGGTTACTGGGACAAAACTCGATCTATGGTCGACTCAGGAGGTTTTAGTATTCCCTGCATGATTAGCATAACGATTATATTTAAACCAACAGAGTCACCGCTCATATTACCATACCATGCCATACCAAACATAACCGTCCCGACGGAGCCGGCGACAAACTCATGCCTACCCAAGGCAGATGGCTTTCCCAGGTTCCTGCCGGTATGCATGCAAGGCACATGAGGATGATTATCATCACAGGTGTGATCATTTCCAACAGCATGGAAATACCAAATATGCATCTATGCTCATGATCATTTCACATGAAATAACAATCTCTCCATCAAAGGAGGTAGTGTGATAAGTGTGTCAATGAAGACTCAAAAATATCATGCCAGAGTTCAGAATGCTTGCCTTCAATGTGTGGAAGGGCAGGGTGCACTCCAAAACTGTTGAAAGTTTTCTTCTCTCTCTCCAAAGTCCTGTTTTAAACAAATTTGAATTAACACACAAATTCAAAAATAGCACAGAAAATTGTTTGAAGTTTTTTCAAATAAATCATAAAATAAACTAGGTTAAATTTGAGAGAGGTAGGAAAAAGAATAAATTCATTTGGAGTTATATTTTAAAAGATACAGCAGGTCAAAGTTTGGTCAAAATCTGTTATTTAAAAATAAAACAAAAAAGAAAACGTTTTCAAATAAACGCGTATACGTCGAAAGCGTACTTTGAAACTGCGCCTCCACTTACTATATGTGGCGGCGGGGCTGCATCACTGACAGTGGGCCTGTCTGGCCCACTAGTCAGGTTTGACCAGTCGCCTTCCCTCTTCTCCCTCTGGCCGAACAGAGGCGGGGACTTCGGTGATCGTCGCTGGTGAACGGCGGTTCTTTGCGGGCAGCTAAGAGCAGGGATGGATCCGCCACTCCTAGGCGGTCCTTCCGGTGGTTGCAGGGTCGCTGGAGGTGGAGGGAGTCGCCGGCGGCGAGCTCCACGGCGGAGGGGGGCCTCTGTTACAAAGTGATTTTTCTCCCGCAGTGGGTCTCGATCAAAATTGAGCAGGGGGATGGATTTACGAGGGGGAGAGGGAGTTCCTGGTGAAGAGAGTGGAGAGGGGGAGGCTCTGGTGGTGCCGGAATGATCGGGGCAGTGGTGGCGGCTGCAGTTGCCGGAGACGGGGAAGAAGACCTCCCCGGGTTGATTGGCTGCCACAGGTGAGCTAGTGGAGCATGCTGAGGCTGCTTAGCCAATGGAACGTGCTCGGGGGCCTCCTTATATAGTGCAACGAGGTCGGTTTGCGGCGGCCGGGGATAAGTTCGTCGGTGAACCGCCTCCCTGTAGCGTTAGGGCATCGTGGCGACGACGATAGCTTGCCGACGGGCGAGGGGATAAGTTTGCGCTGTTCACAGGGGCAGGTGACGAGACGGGGTGGCTTGGGCGGCGCTGGCCTGAGTCAGGGCTGTCGGGCGGCCGTGGCGGCTAGTTCTCGGCTTGCCGGGGACGCGGCGAGGCTCTGCTTGGCGCGATGCGGTGAGTGGGGAGCATGCTGCGCACAAGGGGACACGGCGTGCCGGCTGCGGTCGGTCATGGGCTGGGGTGAGTGTGGGGCGTGACGCGGCGGCTCGGGCGCACGCGCGTGCAATACGCGCGCTCTGGGCGCGTCCAGTGCACGCACGGAAGGTGTTCGACGAAATGCCATGGTAGCCTAGAGTGCTTGAGCGGGGCTGGCAAGTAACAGGACTAGGTTAGAGATAGAGGGAAACTCCAGGGACAAGGTGGTTTGGTCAGGTGGCCAAGTTCACAATGTAAACTTGAATTCATGCCAAACCTGGCTGTGCACTCAGAGTGTTTGACAAAATGCCAAAGGCACCTAGGTAGTTCTTGGAGTGGCCAAAATTATCCAGGGCAGTGTCTCTATGGGTGCAATAGAGTGTGGTGAAGTTAGTTTGCAAGAAGAAGAAACTTGCTAGTGCAAGTTTTGCAAAACTACACTTCTGGACAGGAAGTAAATGGCATTATAACATGGGCCAAAATGTTCCAAACAGGGCATGCTCCTGGACTTAGGGGTTTTGCAGGGTTGACTACAAGCAGGAGAAAGAATCAAGGGCCAAAGAGCAAGCAATAATGTGGTTGCTGTACAAACCATCATGTTGGATCAGTATGGAGATGAGGTTGATTCACTCAAAAATTTCAAAGAACATCCTTGGATCTTTGCATATAATGGAATCATAAGCTGCTACTGACATCCCATAATTTTGGTGGAAGCTAGAAACAAATATTTAAAAGGGTTGCAGTGCAAAAATGCCTACTGGACCAGAGAAGAAAAACATGTGTAGCACTCAAAATATGCAATGAATGAAATATATTATTGCATAAAAGTGATTTAGAGGCATCACATGACATCTCCAAATTTTGGTGGAATTTTTAGCTAAATTTATCAAGTGGTTGTAGTACAAAAAGAGCTCCAAACTTAAAACAAGTCATTTTAAAGAAAATAGCTCAAGGTGAAATAATTTAATAAATAAACCTACTGATTAGGAAATTGTTTTTAAAGAGATGGCATAGAAGTCCAATAAGTTTTGGAAGGATCCACTAGGGCAGATACTCATGAGTATTAAAAGGAAAGGTTTTGAAATCAACAGAAATATTCTTGCAGGCAAAAAATTTAGCTCTTGGCAAAATTTTAATAACTAAAAACCTGGTTCAATTTTTGGGGTATTACAGTTACTAACCCCCTTAAAAAAATCTCGTCCTCGAGATTTGCTAAGGTTTGTGAAACAAAAGAAAAATACTTTCACTAGATCAAAAGATCATTTACACAAGCGGTAAAAAAATAAGGCTACAGTGAGGGGGCAATAAGTGGTGAATAACTACAGTGTGGGCACTGGCATTGTGTGGAGAAATTTCACGCTCAGGACAATGAGTGATTTCTACGCGGGACATAGTGAATTTAGAATAAATTCTAAATTCAACAATACGCTGGTCGTACCCGAGGGCACAGTGCTCCCACTGGCTGACAGGTGGGACCGGGGCCCGCTGTTAGTCTCTCCTTCTTCCTCTGGCTCTCTCTTCCTCCTCTCTCTCCTGCGTGCTTTCCCGGCTTTCTCCACCGGCGACGTCTAGCGCATAGAGCACTAGGCCGTACTGCGGTAGTGCGCGGCGTGCTTGCTGCCGGTGCAGCGTGCACTCATGTCGCGGGCCAGTGTGCTGTCGGCACTGCTCGCAGATTCGCCTCCGAACACCAGCGGTCGGGCGACGAGCGGCGCTGGTGGACTTCGTCCACCGTACACCGATCCCGAGCTATAAAACGACCACGGTGCTCCTTCTTCATCTTCGCACCTGGCCTCGCTCCTCCTCCTTCTTCTCCTCCATTTCTACTCACCAGAGCTCGAGACGAGGCTCCAATGGTGGAGACGGTGCCGGACTGGTATGTGATCCTGGTGTGTGGAGGGCTGGCGGTAGTGCTGGGGCTCTCTGTGCTCCTGTGCGCGATGATCTATGATGATCGTTGTGATGCTGCCGCTCGGGTGCTGGCTCTCCGCGGTGGCGGTGATCATGAGGATTAGGCGTAATCCCGAGTGTTAACCGTATCGGTGTGTTGGAGGTGGATAGAGTCCGAATGATTATCTGCTAATCTCTCCCTTGGCGGCATGTGGAGTGCTTAGAATGGTGGTTGGTGAGATGCAACGTGGTTGCGTGTATTTCAGGCAGTGTAAGAGTCCGAGTGGTTGTGGGTCTGCTGCCGTGGTGCTGTGTGAGTAGAAAATAATCCATGCAGTGAGGGAGTAAATGATGCAGCAACTCAGGAAAAGGAAATCTCATTCAAGGATTTTTCGCGATTACATAAGTTAGTCACAAAGAAAACTACTCATACTAGTAGAAACTAAATAATCGACTCGTCGCACACATTCGAGGTACCATGTGCAAGTTACAACATAATAATAAATGCCGAAATAACCAACACAGCCGTGATGTCTAAAATGGAAACGGTAACTGGACGGGGTCCCGATAAAATGTCTCTGGTAAAGGGATACACTCCTCTTCTATCGGAGGAAGTGGATTGATCAGTCGATGTATGCGTCTCTCCAGATCGGGCCTCAGTGGTCTGCCAATGGCAATCTGAGGATTTAAATCAGTGAGATTCTGGAGATAATCCATCACTTGCTGGTTCAAATGCTCTTGTGCGATGATGTACTGGATGAGGTTGGCTAGTACTGGGTCTCTCTCAATTCACCCACCGGGAAAAGATGTTACTCCCCCGGGCGTTGCATGGCTCGAAAAGTAATAATATCCTCGCTCGCGGGCATAGGGCACTGCGGATCGAAGACGAGCAATGGCTTCGTTCGCAGCAGCCTCTATGGTTAAACATGGGGTTGGCATAGATTTCCCCATGAAGGAAACCTCCGTTGGATCTTGGTTGGGGTCTACGGGAGGAATGTGTACTGCTGCCCAATATTCCGAGGTGGAAGGGGTGATTCTTGATTTGAACAGCTCGTACTGGGGTGGCTGGGTAGAACCCATGGTACTGCAGGTAAAGTCCCACAATATTTTGACAAAGCTACCTGGGGTTGCATCTGGGGTTCTCCGATAAATACTAGGGCTCGGCATGGTCAGAAATGGCTGTGAGAATGGTGCACGAGGTGAGGGTTGCTATGTAAGGTCACAAGAGAGCCTTCTTATATAGCGTCTGGGCTGATTTATTTACCGTGGTGAAAGGTAATAAATATGCCAGATTAGCTCCAAGGGTCAGGGTCAGTGTCAGAGATATATATATATCTCATAAAGAGACGTGTTACTGTGGGTGTTGTCGGGGTTGGTTTTGGTATCTGTGCCCGGTGAATGTGCAACTATGCGCTGACAAAAATACGCAAGGCTACCATTAAAACAGAGGCACAATGACAGGCTGCGTTAATACACAAGATTACATGATTAAAATACGAGGATACACTGAGACTCGGTACTACTCGTACGGCTTAATCTACCTCGTTTACGTCTAAACGGGCGTGCCTGGTGGATGACGAGGCTTCTCTACGTGTCTCACTGCCGGGATTAGTCGGAGATGGCGGAGGAACCGCAGGGTCGGGGTAGCGATGATAACCATCGCGGGGATTGTTAGCCACAATCCCGTTGGAGTGTGTTCCCAAAAGGCGTCGAAGCACTTCTGGGGTCATCACAGTAGCCTCGATGATGGCTGGGGCTGACCTCAGGGTCTCGATCGGGTGTCCGAACAGCACGACTGGGTTGTCAGCATCGGGCTTGTCTTCTCTTCTGGATGGGGCTCGATGAACTAGCTCTCCTCGAGCTGCGATCAGATCAATAGTGATTTGATCGAACAATGCCTCTAGTGCACTTACATAGTGCACTAGGTGCAACAATGCGGGATCTGTCTCGTGATCTCCGTTGGCAACTTGGGGTGGTCTACCATACCCTTCACGCCTGGGGTAGTAGTAGAATGAGCGACAGTTAACTCTGGGCGACAACTGCCGAAGTTGAACTATAGCCTCTCGAGCAGCTAGCTGGATGGCTTGTGGCTCAAAGGAAGTTGTTCTTCCAGTGAACCTGTAGGGGCGTTCAGGAGATAGACCCCTACCGTAGATGTGCACAGTGGCCCATAATTGGCGGTCTTCACCGCTCATGGGTCCTTGGTACACAACATATTCTGGGGGCTCTTCTAACGCATAGGCACGACGGGTGAGGTTTGCGAGTATGGTCACGAAACCTCCAAGAATGGTTGTTGTGGTCTCGTTGTGCACGACGGGACCAGGCATCGTGGCTAGGTTGGGGAAGAGGCTGTGTTG
>NC_041393.1:577061203-577062205 GCF_002162155.2 Triticum dicoccoides
GGCTAGCGTGCCCTTTTTATAGAAAAAGGGGACGGAGTCTTCCTTCGCACGCTTGTGAAGGAGACATCTTGGGGGCTGGTTACTGGTGCGTGATCGACATGCTAGATTGATAGGTTGGGCACCGACTGCCAAAAGTGTCGGGGTCACTGTGTGGCTATCTTGCATGAGAAGCTCGGCTGGGGTTTCGTTAAGGTCTGGTGGGTTGGCTTGCCTAAGTTTATGGACCTGGCTAAGATAGGATTAGCCAATGGTCAGCCTGGCTCTGATACCAAGTCTGTGGCGACCGATTCTCCGGGTACTAATTCCCAGAAAATGGGCCTTGTGCCCATCAGCCCCAGGATAACTGTTAGCTGATGAGGCACCAACTTGACACAGAAATTCCAAGAAAAATACAAAAATTTTAGTACAAGACCATTCTGGCCGGTGAGTACAACAAATGGTTTCTAGTGGTTGATGGCGGAAGCGGGTTGTGAATCATCTGTACCTATGGGACTCCATTCCCCACAGGAACAGCTGACCAGGTTAACTCCTATCTTCGCGAGGCTGCTATCACCGTTGCTTAGGTTCCGGGGCTGTCATCACGTCGCTCCTCTTCGTGCAAGAAATCTGGCAAAGACAATAGCCAGGGACGAGCCAGTGAGTACTTTGAATGTACTCGCAAACATTATGAACATGAGTATAATATAACAACGATGTGCTGAAAAAATATTTTATGAATATGACGTCAGTCACCAATCATAAATAAAACTCTGATGCGTACGAGCATATTAAAATGTGAATATGCAATAGCATAACAATATTAAAATTATGAAATAAATAATAAACATGCCGCAGTCGGGCGTCTGAGCGACACCACATACAGGGCTTTTAAAAGAAATGCCACAGTCGGGCGTCTAAGCGACACCACATACAGGGCTTTAAAAGAAATGCCACAGTCGGGCGTCTGAGCGACACCACATACAGGGCTTTAAAAGAAATGCCACAGTCGGGCGTCTGAGCGAC
>NC_041393.1:577062240-577062485 GCF_002162155.2 Triticum dicoccoides
CTCTGATGCATACGAGCATATTAAATATGAATATGCAATAGCATAGCAATATTAAAATTATGAAAAAAAAATAAACATGCCGCAGTCGGGCGTCTGAGCGACGCCACATACAGGGCTTTAAAAGAAATGCCACAGTCGGGCGTCTGAGCGACACCACATAAAGGGCTTTAAAAGAAATGCCACAGTCGGGCGTCTAAGCGACACCACATAAAGGGCTTTAAAAGAAATGCCACAGTCGGGCATCT
>NC_041393.1:577062610-577091756 GCF_002162155.2 Triticum dicoccoides
AAACACCACATACAGGGCTTTAAAAGAAATGCCACAGTCGGGCGTCTAAGCGACACCACATAAAGGGCTTTAAAAGAAATGCCACAGTCGGGCGTCTAAGCGACACCACATAAAGGGCTTTAAAAGAAATGCCACAGTCGGGCGTCTGAGCAACACCACATAAAGGGCTTTAAAAGAAATGCCACAGTCGGGCGTCTAAGCGACACCACATAAAGGGCTTTAAAAGAAACAATCATATCGAATATCCCGGAGGTAGAACCATCCGAGAGATACTCGATGATAACGATAATATCACGGGTTAGTCAACAATAATAATAATCATAATTATCACAAGTCACAAGTACAAATTCCCGTTCTCGTTTAACAGTTTCACCTTCAAAGACCGACACTAAGACCGACACTTGACCCTTTCCAGACTGTAGTCCTTAACCATGGACACGGCTATTCGAATAGATTTAATCTCTGCAGAGGGTGTACTCTTTACCCACGAGTAACGGATTTCTTTAGTCCATCGGGACTAATTCCGTCTACGGTCTTTTTGTTGAAAACACACCTAACTTGCACACACCAGCTTAACTCACACGTGTCTGGAATCACCCACGACACCTGTCAAGCCAACTCTTAGTGGGGAGGCTACAACCTCGCGTAGCATGGGATCAAATTTATATTGCACGCTCTAAGGGGTGGCCTCCCCTCTCGGTCTCAACCGGAAACACCCATGCCCCCGGACCAGGTGGCCTGCCTACCAGCTACAACCGGTATCTTCCACCCTGGCCTCTCTGTACGGTGTGTGCTAGGAAGAGGTTGACAACTTACTGAACCGTACTCTACTTGATGTAGAGACGAGTGGTAGTACGAAACAAGTATGGGGGTTACTGGGACAAAACTCGATCTATGGTCGACTCAGGAGGTTTAAGTATTCCCTGCATGATTAGCATAACGATTATATTTCAACCAACAGAGTCACCGCTCATATTACCATACCATGCCATACCAGACATAACCGTCCCGACGGAGACCGGCGACAAACTCATGCCTACCCAAGGCAGATGGCTTTCCCGGGTTCCTGCCGGTATGCATGCAAGGCACATGAGGATGATTATCATCACAGGTGTGATCATTTCCAATAGCATGGAAATCCCAAATATGCATCTATGCTCATGATCATTTCACATGAAATAACAATCTCTCCATCAAAGGAGGTAGTGTGATAAGTGTGTCAATGAACACTCAAAAATATCATGCCAGAGTTCAGAATGCTTGCCTTCAATGTGTGGAAGGGCAGGGTGCACTACAAAACTGTTGAAAGTTTTCTTATCTCTCTCCAAAGTCCTATTTTAAACAAATTTAAATTAACACACAAATTCAAAAACAGCACAAAAAGTTGTTTGAATTTTTTTCAAATAAATCTTAAAATAAACTAGGTTAAATTTGAGAGAAGTAGGAAAAAGAATAAATTCATTTGGAGTTATATTTTAAAAGATACAGCAGGTCAAAGTTTGGTCAAAATCTGTTATTTAAAAATAAAACAGAAAAGAAAACATTTCAAATAAACGCGTATACGTCGAAAGCGTACTTTGAAACTGTGCCTCCACTTACTATACGTGGCGGCGGGGCTGCATCACTGACAGTGGGCCTGTCTGGCCCACTAGTCAGGTTTGACCAGTCGCCTTCCCTCTTCTCCCTCTGGCCGAACAGAGGCGGGGACTCCGGCGATCGTCGCCGGCGAACGGCGGTTCTTCGCGGGCAGCTAAGAGCAGGGATGGATCCGCTACTCCTAGGCGGTCCTTCCGGTGGTCGCAGGGTCACCGGAGGTGGAGGGAGTCCCTGGCGGCGAGCTCCGCGGCGGAGGGGGGCTTCGGTGACAAAGTGAGTTTTCCCCCGCAGTGGGTCTCGATCAAAATTGAGTAGGGGGTGGATTTACGAGGGGGAGAGGGAGTTCCTGGTGAAGAGAGTGGAGTGGGGGAGGCTCTGGTGGTGCTGGAATGATCGGGGTAGTGGCGGCGGCTGCAGTTGCCGGAGACGGGGAAGAAGACCTCCCCGCGTTGATTGGCTGCCACAGGTGAGCTAGTGGAGCATGCTGAGGCTGCTTAGCCAATGGAACGTGCTCGGGGGCCTCCTTATATAGCGCAACGAGGTCGGTTTGCGGCGGCCGGGGATAAGTTCGTCGGCGGACCGCCTCCTTGTAGCGTTATGGCATCGTGGCGACGAAGATAGCTAGCCGACGGGCGAGGGGATAAGTTTGCGCTGTTCACAGGGGCAGGTGGCGAGCCGTGGTGTCTTGGGCGGCGCTGGCCTGAGTCAGGGCTGTCGGGCGACCGTGGCGGCTAGTTCTTGGCTTGCCGGGGACGCGGTGAGGCGCTGCTTGGCGCGATGCGGTGAGTGGGGAGCATGCTGCATGCAAGGGGACACGGCGTGCCGGCAGCGGTCGGTAACGGGCTGGGGTGAGTGCGGGGCGTGACGCGGCGGCTCGGGCGCACGCGCGTGCAATACGTGCGCTCTGGGCGCGTCCAGTGCACGCACGGAAGGTGTTCGACGAAATGCCATGGTAGCCTAGAGTGCTTGAGCGGGGCTGGCAAGTAACCAGACTAGGTTAGAGATAGAGGGAAACTCCAGGGACAAGGTGGTTTGGTCAGGTGGCCAAGTTCACAATGTAAACTTAAATTCATGCCAAACCTGGCTGTGCACTCAGAGTGTTTGACAAAATGCCAAAGGCACCTAGGTAGTTCTTGGAGTGGCCAAAATTCTCCAGGGCAGTGTCTCTATGGGTGCAATAGAGTGTGGTGAAGTTAGTTTGCAAGAAGAAGAAACTTGCTAGTGCAAGTTTTGCAAAACTACACTTCTGGACAGGAAGTAAATGGCATTATAACATGGTCCAAAAGTGTTCCAAACAGGGCATGCTCCTGGACTTAGGGGTTTTGCAGGGTTGACTACAAGCAGGAGAAAGAATCAAGGGCCAAAGAGCAAGCAATAATGTGGTTGCTGTACAAACCATCATGTTGGATCAGTATGGAGATGAGGTTGATTCACTCAAAAATTTCAAAGAACATCCTTGGATCTTTGCATATAATGGAATCATAAGCTGCTACTGACATCCCATAATTTTGGTGGAAGCTAGAAACAAATATTTAAAAGGGTTGCAGTGCAAAAATGCCTACTGGACCAGAGAAGAAAAACATGTGTAGCACTCAAAATATGCAATGAATGAAATATATTATTGCATAAAAGTGATTTAGAGGCATCACATGACATCTCCAAATTTTGGTGGAATTTTTAGCTAAATTTATCAAGTGGTTGTAGTACAAAAAGAGCTCCAAACTTAAAACAAGTCATTTTAAAGAAAATAGCTCAAGGTGAAATAATTTAATAAATAAACCTACTAATTAGGAAATTGTTTTTAAAGAGATGGCATAGAAGTCCAATAAGTTTTGGAAGGATCCACTAGGGCAGATACTCATGAATATTAAAAGGAAAGGTTTTGAAATCAACAGAAATATTCTTGCAGGCAAAATTTTTAGCTCTTCGCAAAATTTTAATAACTAAAAACCTGGTTCAATTTTTGGGGTGTTACAATAATAAACTTTAAACATGCAATTTGATGCAAACTCCAAAAATAAACAGCTGTTGCAGTCATGCCTAACCAAATATATACAACAAAGTTTGAAGGCTTGAGATGGACAAACTTACATTATTGGTGAAGACTGGATCTATAAAGGCCTTGTCCATGCTGATGGGGGGGGGGCAATTCAAGAAGTTTACCACAGAATCTTCTTCATAAGCATTGCCTTTATTCTACATTTTGTTAAGAGTAAATATAGATGTGATAATATAAAAAAATGGAGAATATTTAAGATAAGATGAAGAGTGATGCTACATAACCAAGTAGCTATAAATGTAACTGCAGCGATATAGGCAAAAGGTACAGCCAAGAGCAATGCACAGCTAAACTTCTTCAGTACCAACCTTATGGTAAGAGTAAATATAGATCTGATGTGTAGAAAATGGAGGGCAAAGGAAAATAAGCTACAAAGTGATGGTACATGAACAACTACCTGTCATTATAAGTACACTGATAAAGGACAGCATGTACTTACAAGAACAATTCAGAGCTAAAAAAACATTGGCATTGGATACTGAAGAATTTGGAGCGAACAATTGATAAGCAAGCTATCATGCATACTGCTGTCACATAATGAACCAGGTATGTATGCAAGTACAGTAATACAGGACAATAGGTACTAACAAGAGCAAAGCAGCGGGCAACATATTTGCGATATCCTGTCGTTCTTTTCAAACCGGAATTCTTCTTTGAGTAGATTTCCTGCAAACAAGATCCGTAAGGCACATGCGGAAAAGTAGAAGTTCAAATTGTGATGTGATTTCATAGACAGTACCTCATCCCGGGAACGAGACCAGTGCATAACAATGTTTTTCCATTCAATGTCTTCTAAATTTAGCACAGGAGACTGCACCGGAAATTCGTTTATAGATTTTCCACCAAAGTGTGATTTCCTCAGGTAACACCTATACTACTGCAATGCTTCCTTGAAAAGCACAAGCAAGCTTTCCTCGTCATGTCTATCCAGATTGACCCTCGCCTAGTTACAATAATGTAATGTAAATCATTGATGTGTTCAATCAGCAGAAAATAGGAAAATAATAACCATGAATAATAGCACTTACACGTAAGTTGGACAAGAAGATGTGAAAATGGTGTTTGTCTTCACAATAATCTTCCCATGATGGGAATATATGCACGTAGTCCCTAACAACATTGAAAGCATTGTCTTTTAAACTGGGAATTAATGGAATGGGGTTCCAATCTGCAGGAATTGGCCGTCTCTGCAGTTGGCATAGGTCTTCGGCCGGTGGACTTGCTGTACTTTTTGCTGGAGTAGGATTTTTCTGTGGTACAGCTGGTGCTATGGCAAATGAAATCGGTATACCTTTTGCTGGAGTGCAGGTCCTGTGTGGTGGGGCTAGTGGTGTGGCCAGTGAAGTATGGGTACAGTCTACTGGAGTCGGTCCTACATTTTGTGTCACAGCTCTATCGAACATGGTAAAGAAGAGCAAGCAGATTTCGGATAATAAAATGTTGGTTGCGCAGTGCCCACACATGATGAACCAGAGCGCATTAAGAATGCAACTCCCAGCTATCTCTCAACCATTTCAGGCGGTTTGATAAAGATCCTACGTCTCCTAACCCTTCTTCTTCCTCGTCTGTGATTCTTCCCATACAGAACACCGCACGGGCCACCGGCTGGACAACTGGCCCCCACCGCCTGTGTTCCTCCGCCACCCCCACCCCCACCCGCGTCGAGTTCTCTTTGTTCGGCGAGGCCCCACAACCACTCGAGCCCCTTGGATCACACTGGCGAACTCCGGCGAGCTCTGAAAAATCAACTGACCCAATTTTGAAATTTAGTCTACTGTGATTTAACTTCACAACCGGACAAAGGCAACTTCGCAACCAAGAAAAGAAATCAGAGTAAAGAAGTGGCGATCTATTTTCTTGGTGCGATAAATAAGTTGAGCAGATACAAAAGAGTACCGCCTCTGGTGCGGCGCCGTGTACGCATCTGGTGAGAATTTGACGGTGCTGCGGTAGCGATGGCTGTCGGCGTTGTGGAAGCAGATCTAGGAGGGTAGACGGTGGCGGTGGCGCGGTGGACGAGACGGTCGTAGGAGCGGCACCGGCAAGGTGGACGACGGGGTGGGGATGAAGCGAGAGGACGGGATGCAAGGATCCCGGTCCGAAGGCGTGGATGGGAGAGGTCGATCTATTGTAATGGACGGCGGCGTCGGGGTATCAGCTCCGGCGTGGTGGAGGAGGACGGCGGTGGATAGGGTGGCAGACGGCGGCGGACGGAGGAGGGTGGGGTGGAAGAGGGTCTTTTGGCGCCCACGAAGTACGAATGGGGAAAAGGGAGGTAGAGAGGAAGGGGGGAACCATGTAGTCAGGGCGCGCTTGTCTGAAATGCGAGGAAATTTACAAACTTAGCCCCCGTTTCAAATTTCTACTACGCACATCACAACAACATTAGTCGGTTGGCGATAGGACGGTAATCTCGCTTACATCGAATATTTGCCGACGAGAGTTTGTTTTTGGCGCCCACCGTGTATGAATATGTATCGGGGAGGGAGTCGATTTCGGCCGAGGGCACATTGTGTTTTGGCGCCCACCGTGTATGAATCCGGGTGAGAGGCGGTTACGTCACGTTTGGGTGAAATTACAAACCTACCCCTATCGAAACCTATTGAAATCCAGCAGATAGGCTTTGCGCGGCAGGGATAGGCAGTAGTGATTTCCATCTCGCAGATTTTGGTTTCGGGCGGTTACTGCGACTTTCCCCGCTTCGTTCAAATTTTGCACAGTGCACGTTTATCGTGCCAACTCAATTCGAATCCCGTTTGTATTTTAGTATTTTTTTCGGGCGGGATCCATTTTCAATTGGAATTACATTCTATATACATCATTTTTTTACATATATACTTTCAAAAGCACAACAAAGAATTCTACTCCTTTATATGTATAATATGATTTACAAATGCAATGATCTCGAAATCTTAAGGTTGATTTCAAAAAAAATAACCAACTTATGTTCTACTAAAATGTATGGATCAGTAATATCTACATACTAAATAACATAGATGTGCGTGAATTCATATGAGTATGCATTTTTGATAGATCAATTTTGGTTCGAGTATGGATTACATGTATCATCATCTTGAATTCAAATATTTGAATCACTTTTTTGTTCACTCCTTTCACGCCCATCTCTCTCGCATGCATACTCCTTCAGGTAGCCATCACTCTCTTTTCTCCAGCTCACCCGCATGCTCAGTTCATGTTTCTCCTATCCTCGCAAACATGGTCTCTCGACGTCTCCCTTGAGAAGTTTCACACTCTCCCTATCATCATACATTACATAGTTTTCATTATCTCTCACGTCTCTACTGTTCTCTGGTATCACTTGATACCTAAGCTTTCTTTTTCACCGCCACACACACAGTCTCCACTCGTCTTTCACTTTGTCTTTCTCTCTATGGGATTCTCTCACACACCCTATATGTCTCTACATATGACTCATACCACTAAAATTACTCTCTCTCTCCTGTAGACACAACATTTGTTGCGGTCTCCTTTTCGTCTCCATCCTAGACTGACACCGATCAGACAACCTCGACTATCGTCTCCTCTCTCTCTCTCTCAGACACACACACACAACTCCTGCTTCCACCCCCCTTCCCGACTACCGTCTCACTCACACACACACAGAACTCTCGCTTTCGCACCCCGACTCGTATTTCTCTCACAAGCATTTATTGACTAGCTAGCCTCTAGATAGGTTTATACACCTGCGCACTCATGCTTCCACCATCGCATACATGTCTCTCTCTCTCGCTCCTTGCATCTATGTAGCTTTTTCTTCCCTTCTCGAGACACGCCCTCTCAATCGTGCACACACACACTATCGCCTCATTTTAAGCTGATACCTATCGCACACACACTACTAGTGTCTTTGTCACACATGCACTCCGTCCTCCTCCACTCTCCCTCTCTCTCACACACACATGGGCTTTTGGCAACAACTAGCAAGATGCCATGCGTTGCACGGAACATCAAGATGCATTTGTACGAGTAGTTTATCTTGTGGGGGAAAAGTATGAACGAGGGAAGACCTTATTTGCAAATATGGAGAGGGGTGTGGGTATCTTTTTGCAAAATTGCCATAGTTTCTGTCCTATCCGTCAGATATAGATCGGACGGCCTATATTGCAGGATGGCAGGCACACGATCATCACCGACAATGCTTTTTATAAGAGTAGGGATAAAAAATAGAGTTGGTGATGATGGTGGGCCTGCCATCCTGCAATGTAGGTCATCTAATTTATATCTGACGGATAGGAAGGAAAATATGGCAATTTACCCACACTCTTCACCACATTTGCAGATAAAGCCTTCCCTCGTCCATCCTTTTCTCCCACGAGATTTTGATGTTCCGTGCAACGCACGGGCATCGTGCTAGTAAGAGTAGAAATTAGACATACTCCCTCCGTCCGTGTATAAGTGTACATCTAGCTTTTGTCTTAAGTCAAAGTTTTAAAACTTTGACCAACTTTCTAGGGAAAAGTAGAAGCATTTATGGCACTAAATTAGAATCACTAGATCCATTTTGAAATGTACTTTGATAATATACCAATTTGATGCCATATATGTTACTACTATTTTTTATAAAGTTGGTCTAAATTTTAAAACTTTGACTTAGAATAAAAGCTAGATGTACACTTATTCGTGGATGGAGGGAGTATACCACTTATTGAATCTTCAAACCAACAACATGCCTCCCTTATCTCATCAAAACTGCCAAAGGAATATATTTTGAGTGAAACATAACATACTTTTAGTGATATACGTATTTCAAAACTAGACTTTTTTTTCTATCAAATCGGTGAATATGTATTAATCTACTTTGATTGTGTGGCAACGCATAGTTATTATAATTTTTTGGACACCAGACAAACGGTGGAGTACATATATGAAGAGAAGAGGCGCATGCACGCAGTCAGCCTCTCGCTGTCTCGCACACATGAGTGTTACATAAAGGTGACGTTAACAAATAAACCCTAAAACCATAGGTGCATGATTGCTGCATTCGCGGGTACCGGGTACGTGGTGGAGCACCTTTGTAGGAGTTGATGGTCGGGACCACAGGTGAACGACTTGGAGCGCGATGGCTCGCCAGTTGCCACAGACCGAGTAGCCACATTTAAAATATCGTTTTTAGCGGGGTTAAGAGTTCCGATTTTAAATGGCACGTTATAAGTAGTAAGTAGTTTTTAGAACGATTGGTATGGAGGGAAAATGGAATTCATAGTACTACGTACCTCCTTGGCGTATGGTTGTATGGGTTTATGTTACAAGATGTTGAACCTGGTAGTTCTAGGGCAAATACTATGGTTTAGATTTAGATGCTGGTTTTCAGTAATCGGAAGGGGAAACCCTTCTTTGATTAAAAAAACTACTACCTCCATTCTGGTTTACTAGTCCCCATCGTACTTTGGGTGAAAGTTTGTCCACGAATTTTACTTGTAAAATGTGAATGGAAAACGAGATTTTGTTATACCCAAACAAAAAAGGACTGGAGGGAGTGATTGCTCTGACACGGACGCGACCTCCCATAGCGCAGGCATTGAACCGGCGCGCCGGCCAAGAGGGCCGCACTTGCTGCAGGCCCGACTGAGCACGCCTCCTCGCCGCATGCAACCAGCTTAAGACTGCCCTGCCTGCCTTCATTTAATCCGCGCGTGTGCCGGCAACACGTCCTTCCGCGAGCCGACAGGCATTTTAGAACACAAAAAATGACTAAAATATAATTAATTTATGCGTGGTCTTGACTTGTTGTGCTCGCACTGGTAGCAGGAACTAGTAGAGGTTTTTCTTTATTTATAACTTTCCTCACATTTTTTTGGCTTTGAAGTGAATCATGGTTGTGGACATTATGTATGAATGTGCAGATATCTGTGAACATGAGTTTGATGTGGAAGTTGGACTTGGAATGTCGGGCTTGCGCGTGAACTATACCATGTCCAATGCTTCGTCTGTTATTGTTTGGAAAGTAATTTTTGTTATTACATGACCCGAAAAAAACATTTTGTGCCACATCAGTAGATGCACAAACATCACAACGGGCATGCTGACTGGATAAATATTTGAACCAAGCTATTATGAAGGAAATTTTGTATTGACAACAGTTTTAGATAGCAGGAGACGCCTAGCCTGCTCTGCCTCTGCTAGCTTATTTCTGGCTTCTTCCATCTCTTCTTTGGCTTGGGTGAAGAGAGCATCTGATTGCTCTTTTCACTTCTTCAGGAACTCAGCTACATTCTCAAGGGCTGCTGCACACTTTCTTTCAGCCTTTACTAATGCCACGAGGACACGAACAGCTGACGACTCCACCTGACTTGTGTGTAATCCAGCATCATCTGGGAATTTGCACCTTATGTCTAATCCAGCATAATTAGGGAACTGGCACCTTGTGTGTAATCCAGCCTCATTTTGGAAACATGATCTCAAGGTTGACCATACTTCCCTTCTCGCAGAAACTGCATCCTGACATGAAGTTACTTATTTTTTAGATCAATGCTCAGAGAAACCTAGATCCATTTAGTAGAACCTAGATAAACAGAACTCGCAGAAGTGAATTCAAAAGGAAAAGAAATATAAAAACAGACTACACGGTGAGAACACCCACTTCCTACATCAAGTTAAAAACGAAAGCATTAGGACGATTAAGACTCTTCTTATTACACATTGAAGAACACCACACTTAAGAGAAATAGAAACTACAAAATATACACATCGAAGAACACGAGGCTAAATGAAAGTAATTGAAAGGGTGTTACTTACCAAAGCTCGCTTTACAGGTTCGGTGCAGCTCCTTTTTAACTTGCCACGCTCCTTGAAGATCTCCCGAATATCCCATGTTTGGTCTTCATTGCTCCTCTGCATGTTCACACTCGTGGTTTCAAAATCTCAACATGGCAAGAAAAATACTACTAGTAATACTCGCGCATCTTGTGGGCAACATTAAAGCACTCGTCTACCATGTTAGAGCATCTCCAACAGAATCGCAACGCGCGGTGCTTTAAAAAAGCGTTTACAGTGCTGAGATCGAGATACTATAGAGTAGAGGATAGTTCTCAGCATAGATAGATGCAAAAAAGATAATTCAACTACTCCTCATCGTCCGACTGCTCCTCGGTGATGTCCTCCTCCGACGTCTGACTATAGGCGTGAAGATACTAATCGTCGTCGGATTCCCAGGGCGACGCTGCTCCTAGCCTCATGTTGTATTGAGCGTCCGCTTTTCGCCTACGCTTGTCCTCGCGATAGGCGGCTCGCTCTGCCCTCCTCTTATCCCTCTCCGCCCTCCTTTGCGCATAGAACTCTCGCTCGTTGATGATGTCCTGCGGGAAGTGTTGGCGCCACATCCGAATGGCTTCCTCGTCCATCTCGGCGATGCCGAGACGGTGCTCCCGCCTCCGGTTGTCGCGACGATCCTCGTCGGTGCTAAGCCGCGGCAGAGGCGCGAGCTCCTGCGCCCGCTCCCGCGTCGGCACGTTGGGGAAGTTCAATGTTCTATGAGGCCACCGGAGGCGCCACGCCACCGCGTCGTACGCGCGGGCGGCCTCGGTGGCAGTGTCGAAATTTCCGAGGCCGAGGCGCATCCCACGGAACCGGATATCGGCGGAGAAGCCGCCGAAGGGGCGCGCGCGGACGCCGCGGTATTCCCAAGTTTCCCCGTGACATGGCGGCATGGTGGCGTAGCGGCGGCGAGGGGAAAAAGAGCGGGGAGAGAGCGGTGGCGAGGCACAGAGCGGTGGGAGGGCGTTGGATTTTATAAAGCGCGCCGGACGCCGCGCGCCAAAACTAGCGCACGCCCGGTAGCTTTTTCCCGCGCGCGCGCGATCCTTTCCCGACGTCTCTGCTATCTCTACTCTCTTCTCTACGGTTATATTTATTTTATATTTAATATTTAATATTTATCTCTACTTCCTTTACTGTCTACTTTTTTTTCTCTATACTTTTTTTCTTGCAATATAGGCCGTCCGATTTATATCTGACAGATAGGAAGGAAACAAATGGGAATTTTGCAAAAAGATACCCATACCCCTCTCTAGATTTGCAAATAAGGCCTTCCCTCGTTCATCCTTTTCTCCCACAAGATAAACTACTCATACAAATGCATCTTGATGCGTGCAACGCATGGGCATCTTGCTAGTTCTAAAAACCTTTCCATCATTTGCCACACTGCTAGTTGCGGATGAAAAACCTACCCAAGCACAGTGCGATACAGGAGCGATGCACAATTACAAGCTGATATTCTGTTGGACAATGGAGGCTATAACAATTTCTTTTACGGGAACAATAGCACCCAGGAAAATTGAAGGGTAGGTATGAACAAAATTGGAACTGCACATGTACTGCTAAGTGATTCAATACACACATTACCAATCGAGGAGGAGAACGATGGTCGCGGAGGCCTCTGTGAGTCATGGTCGGCAACGGGAGTCAGTTCATTGTCCACGACGGTGGTACTTCTGCGCTTGGCATCGGCTTCCGAGAAGCAGATCCGAGACCCTGGAAGATGATGCCGGGGAAGAGGCTCCGTCTACGACGGCGATGGTGGACCGGCTCCAGTGCGGCGTACGAGGTCGTCGATGAGGCAGATGCGCTGCGGTGGACGAGTGCGCCGATGTAAAGGGGAGTAGCACGAAGGCTGCGGTGCCGTGGAGAAGTCTATTTTGTGGTGGGGATAGAAAATGGGGAGTATTCAGGTGTACTACTCTGGGTGCCAGGGTGGGGCTGGCTGGGTAGGGTGAACCTGAAGTTACGAAAACAGCCCCCTAGCTACCAAGCGTCGTACGTAGGCCTGTTCCGAAGGCTATGATCACTACTAGGGAAAACCTTATACACAGAATCTTAGCAACAACGCGGCACAAAAAGAAGCGCTACTGCTAATTGGCAGTAGCGCGGGTTTTTAACCCTCGCTACTACTAAGTTGATAGTAGTAGCGCGGGTTTTTAACCCTTGCTACTACTAAGTGGTCTCTACCGTGCCCACCAACACATGCCATAGTAGTAGCGAGGGGTATAAACCCGCCTACTACTAAGTTGATAGTAGTAGCGCAGTTTTATACCCCTTGCTACTACTAAGTACGAGGTAGGTTAAGTCGCCATATCCTCGGCCGAATCCCCATCTCCTCCCCCAAATCCCTCCTCTCTTCCACTACTCGCTCCTCTCACTTTCCATACGCTCTCACATGGACCTCTTGCCCATGCACCCATCCTCCTCCGTGGCACCGAAAGAGGCCCCGCTTCACGCCACCGGCGTCTAGGAGCTCGCTGGTCTTCCACCAACGTCTAGGAGGCCGCCACCCCACGCCACCACACCGGAGCACCTCGCCACCGGTGACTAGCTCCGCTGCTCCCTACATCACATTCCTCTCTCCCTCGGTTTTCCTTTTCTCTCTCTCCCTCTGGTTTGACTCGCCCTCCCATGTCCATGCCCGTGCAGGTCGTCGCCATGGATGACCCGGAGTTATCTCGCATTGTTGGGAAGAGGAGCCCCATGCCGCGGCCTGGCTCTGCCATAGAAACAGGCCCTCTCCAACAGCCACTGCTGGATCTGGTATTCTGCTGTCCGTTCATGCCTCCCGCGACACCAATAATCGCTAGATCTTACCATTGCTGCCATTGACAGCACGCACGTGATCAAGATTTTTTTTGTTTTTGAAAGTAATAGCAGTAGCGCGGGGTATAAGACCCGCTACAGCTAATTAGTAATAGCGCTGTTTGCAATGCACGCTACAGCTAACCATGTATAGCAGTAGCGTGTGTCAACACGCGCTACTGCTACAAGTTAGCTGTGGTGTCGTATCAGTAGCGCGGGCACCCGCGCTACTGATACACCTAAAACCCGCGCTGCTGCTAGGCTTTTCCCTAGTAGTGGATGGTAACTTCCCACTGCTCGAATCAGGGTCGTGGGAGATTTTCCCGCCGACCTCAAAATTTTGTGACACTGGACTCCCCGTGTGGCGTGTTGAGTGATTCGGCTAAGCAACTAGCGAGTAGTAGTAGTAAACTCTGCATATTAGGTTTGACCGAAGTCAAACTTCCTAAAGTTTGACCAAGTTTATATAAAAATATAAACATTTACCATAACAAATACGTACGATGTGGAAGTACATTCAATAATGAATCTAATGGTATTTATTTGTTATTGTATATGTTAATATTTTTTGTTATAAGCTTTGAGTGTTTACAAAACTTGACTTTGACCAATGCTAATACGCAGACTTAAATAAAAACGGAGGGAGTACACATTTGTTTTCTTAGTTTGTAGTGAACTAATCATTTGTTGAAATTGTGAAATAAATATATTAGGCTATTGACTCCGAATGTAATGGTCTATACAATTCAATACTTACAATCATTGTCGAATCCCAAGATGTATACAAGGTCTATAGTACTTCACAATATGCTCAAACTCACATAATCCCGGTCAAATGAGAATCTAAATGCATTTCATAGTTATTACTTTGTAGGATGCGACAAAAACAATCAAAACTCTACATCAGCGATTATAGAAGTAACATTTTGGTGTATCCCATTGTGTGAATGAAATGTGCAGAGAGAGCTTTTGAAGATGGAGCAGATAGGGTGGGAAAGATTGTATGTATGTGGACGAGAGAGTAGGAGACAAACCTAACGAGACACACACATAGAGAGAGAGAGAGAGAGAGAGAGAGAGAGAAAGAGAGAGGAAGAAGTTAGGTCTGTGAGAAAGATGGAGACATGTAATATACGTGATTCTGTATACGTGGAAGGAGAAGAGACAACATGTTTGATGAGAGAGCTGGAAAAACATGGACGAGAGGGGAAGGATCTCATGGGTTGAGGGATTGACAATTTTGTGCGGGGGAGAGAGGGATTGGTAATTTTGTGCAAGAGAGAGAGAGGGTGGGGGGGGGGAGGAGTCAGTCAGCCGTCGTCACATCACCCTGCTTCCAAATGACCCCGCATTCTCTAGCGCGTTGTGGTCGCCGTCTTCGATCTGCTCGATGCCCTCTTTGAAGATTGAAGTGTTGTGCATGTTGGGGGTGCAAAGAAGCACAAGCGAGAGTGGTCGCCATATAACCATGGATGGGGATGAATTGTGTGCTCGGGGGAGTGTGTGTGTGTTGTGCTGCGAGCGTGCATGTGTGTGTGTGTGCGCGTGCGTGTGTGTGTGTGTGTGTGTGTGTGTGTCAGATATTGAGCGAAAACAAACCTAAGGAGAGAAATGGGTATTCACGAAGAGATTGCGCGGGCAGGGGCCGAGTGAGGGTGTCAAAATGTGCGCGTTGATGCATATGTTGCATGCGATCGTGCGAGGGACGGACGAATCGAGAGAGATGGTTGTTGTGTTACGGATGCTCCACTCTCTCCCCCCCCTCTCTCTCTCTCACACACACACACACACAAGTGAACTAGAAGACCGTTCTCTCATGTATACACAACGTATCGACATCTGTCTATGTCTCACTCATGCATGATCGTTTGCACATTCACACCTCTCTATGTCTGTATCACACACACACCGTCTCCACATGGCCCTTCCGCCACAACACACATATGGACACATACACACGTTCTCTCTCAGTCACACACACAAAATAAGTATTAAAAAAACTAGGGCGCACATAAAACGTCCAAATCCAAATAAACACAAACTGGAGCTAAAGTCAAATATATGGAAATATTGCAGCGTCAAGAACTTTCCCAGGAAAAAAAGTTGAGTAATATTCGAGGATTGTTTTCACACACACACAAAGGTTCGGTGGATGTCCTTCGAGCGCGACACGGTGACGCACCGTTCGATCGACCGCGCGGCCGCGGTTCACGCGCTTGCACATGATTCCGTATCGTGGCTGTGGTACTAACTTCAAAATAAATAAATAATAAAAGTGTTGCCTAAGTCTAATGTTTACCTCTACTAGTATGGTTTTCTTTTAAGTTTGACCAACCTCATATAAAACTAAAGTAAGCTCCTATACGCGCACTCATCAATATGCCGCCGCCGCCGTTGCGCATGCCGGCGCCCGCCTGCTCCGGCCAACAATTTCTCGCCCATCACCGCCGTGTCGCCGCCATCCCTGTGCCATGAAGCCGAAGGCTCGCCCGCTCATGTCGGCAGTCCCTCCTCGCCATGCCGCCGCGCTACCAAGAACACGAGCAGCTGGTGGAGCCGCGTCTATGCACGCAGCTTACGAAGAAGAGGACGAGTGCGTGCTCCAGCACGCCGGCGAGGAGGAACTAGTGTGTCATTGTCCTCTCTGCCTGCGCGGAGGAGGCGCGCATGGTGGCTTTCACGGCGGAAGCCGGTCGTGCGCGCGTCGAGCCCGCAAACCGAGTGCGGACGCGGAATCTACCTTCGAGACCTTGAATGCCACGTGGATCCTGCAATCTGAAGGAGCAATTTGGGTCAGTCAACTCATGTGAGCCGTTTGATGCAACATGGATGGCTAGAAGGGCTTCTTCCACCTCTTCTGCTATCTTCTTCCTTCGCTCCGTCGAACTTCTTTCATAAATCAACTGACCCAAATTATACTACTAGTACGAATGTATTAAGTACAGTGGGAACACGAAGGTACGAGCGGTAGTATCAACTGCAAGAAGGACAGTAGTAAGACATAGTACTAGTACTACTCTACGTACTAAACAGTTCAAATAACGAGAAAGAACATAAACATGGTTCTGCTGGGGCCGCAGCACAACACACCCTTGAAAATAAACTGAGCAACTAGTCAGCTTGACACTGCAGTAGAACCAGCATGAGCGACGACACTGCCACCTACTCGGAGTCCGAGTCCACGTCCTCGACTTCGTCCTCGTCCCTCTTCCTCTTCCTCTTCGCCGACGCATCTTTGCTTGAACCGGACACTGGGCTCTACTTCTTCATCCAACCCATGTAGATATTTAAACAAAGGTAGGCATCCATTGCTGCGTACAGGATGTGATCTTCATCTAATGTCTTCGACTCCCATGCATGATGAAACTCGTGATGAGGTTTCTTCAGTTTAGCATATGAAGGATCAATCATGGCTGCTGCTAGGGTCAGCATTGAAGGTTGAGAGGAGGTCTCCAGGCTTGCCTTCTAGAGATCGAAGGGCTGGCCTACAACGGGACCTATCCGATGCAGGACTTCTTTGTCGTTCTTAAAGCCTACAGTAACGAATTTCACTCTTTTGTCCTTGAGGAAGTTCTTAAAATCCTGGCACTCAATGTCGGCATGGCATATGTGGTAGACCAAGCAAACGTTATGTACGCAAACCTGGATCACGGCGGGCTTCTTCCTCTTTTCGTCCTTTAGATACTTCTCTCGTCCCAGGACTGTGGTGTACTCAACATCTAGCCCAGCGACCCACTGATTCGTTGAACTGTTGAACATGCGTAGGAAGCGAGCAAGCCATGCTTTCACCGTCGCGGATACACATGTGTAGATGACGATGAACCGATCGCCAGTGATGGCTCTGACCTGGTACTCAACGGCGACCATGGAGATTTGGGAGGCCATGGATTTTGGAGGAGGGTTAAGAGAAGTTGAACTGTTGTACCCCGCAAAAACTGGGAGGGAACTAATGTGAAAGGATGGGACGACTGGGAGTGAACTGTTGCGAGGTAGAGTAGAAGGCGGGGACGAGTAGGGTGTGCGAATGGCGTGGGGTTGCTAGCTTGCCCGGTGGATAAACAGCTGCAAGCCCCCAAAGAGTTCTCGAGAACTATGCGGGACCCACTAGATGTCATGTCTACTAGACCCATATCGTAGGCCTGACGGTATAGCTTCTGCCTGTTCGCACGCCATGCCGGCGTGTGCATGTAACTTTACTTAATTCCTTCAACCGTCGCGCCTCCCACGACCTTCGCCTCCCTCGCGCGGTCGCGCCCTTTGAGACTTCGACCGGCTCAAAATGAGCAATTTTTTTGCCTACTCCGCATGCATGATACTCCCTCTGGTCCTTTTTACTCCCGTCAACGGTTTGCAAAGTGTTTGACCAAATATATACTTTTTTTAAAACACCACCTTATATTAATTAACCATCCACACCAATACACTCATTCGATACAATATTCACCACACAGGGCGGTATGTTATTTACAAGAATACCATCTAATCTATTGTCAAAGCTATACTTAGCGATTAAGTGTGCCACCTTATTGGCCGAACGGCTAATCTTTGACAATTGAAGATTGTTGATCAACTTCGAGATGCTCAAGGCTTTCATCTTCAGGTCACGCATAGCAGACCTGTCATAGTCCCCCGATGCAAGAGACGCTACCACAAAAGCGCAATCAGTCTCTAAAATTACAGGATTATGAAGAGAAATACCTATGTAGAGACCGCCAATGCAAGCCCTAAGCTCCGATTCCTCCATGCTTTGACATGCATCAATGAAATCCCACGACCAAATTTATACTAAAAATATCAATATCTACAATACTGATTATAATGAGTATAAGAACTATGTTTTATAATGAGTGTAAAAATATTGATTTGACATTGTGAATGTTGATACTCCCTCCGTCTAGGTGAGTAAGTCATCTTAGGCTGTGCACCATGATCAATGAGGAGGGGGAAATGAGAGACATTAATGTTTATTTGCTAATTAGATAGTATTGCATGCAATGAACTAACCACTGCATGTCATGTTTGATAGTCTCAGGTCATTAAAAGCATGCACACCCTCATCTCTTATTGGTTGGTATGTCAAGAAACAAGAAAACGAGTAGAAGTTAATGCACCGCGCCTACATGTTTTGGGATTATTTGATTTTCGTAAGATGACTTACACACCTAGCTATTAGAGTACCACTACCTTCCTTCTAGTTTAAAGGGCTCGACTCAAAAATTTCACCTAGTCTTAGCAAGATAGTAGAGGCGGTGGAATAGTTTTTGAAGTCTGCAAAAGTACTCAACTAATGCTGTCGTTCTTCACAAAAAAATGTGTTTACCAATGCATGCATGAACACTAGTTAGTCTAACCCCCCTCTCTTCTTTATTTCTTTGCCACATCAGCATGTTTGCTATTCCCGTGTACCAGCTAAGATACCACCATGATGGCCAGCATTTATCATCGCATGCAATAATTTAGTGCACCTTGAAATATGAACATGTGTGGGGCGTGTATGTTTTTAATGACTTGAGACTATACCTAGCCCGACATGCAAGATGACTTATTATGCACCGTTCCCCATACCTGCAGGAAGCTCGTTCGTCTCCAAATCTTTTCCTATCCATGTGTGGAAACAATATGCCTGGCAAACTCTCCTTCTCCCTTCGGCGGTCCCACCACTCCACCCCGTGTGAAAAATCTGCATGCATGACTCTCCTCCCCCACGCTTGTCCAATCCGTTGTGACCAGCAATATTTCCACCCCTTCGCTCCCCCGTAATTTACTCCAACAAATATGCCCACGTAGCTTTTACTTAACTTCAGGTGCATTGGGTCACTGACATAAGGGCCCAGCAGTGTACTGGCCCACATGTCAGTGACGCAACTGGACCTGCAGTTAAGTCAGTGCAGCTCAGTCCATCTCTTACGTAGGTGTGCCATTGCTCGCTATAAATACTGCGCCTCCCACTACATCGCTATCTTATCCCCCCACGTTCACATTCATCGCTATCTCCTCCCCCTCCCTCTCACGTTGGCCACCATGGCATCTCCCCTTCCAAGCCCTAGGAGCCCCTCGCCGAACCGCGCGGATGGTCACGCGTCGCCTTTCTGTTCCTCGCTGCCACTAGTCGAGGAGGACGGGTCGGTGTTCCGCTCCTCGCCGCTACGCGACGCGTCGCCGTTCCGTTCCTCGCCGCCACTAGTCGAGGAGGAAGCGTCGGTGTTCCATTCCTCGCCGCGACGCGACGCGTCGCCGTTCCGTTCCTCGCCGCCACTAGTCGAGGAGGACGCGTCAGTGTTCCGCTCCTCGCTGCGACGCGTCGAGGTGGACGCGTCGGCATTCTCAATCTCGCCGGCACGCGCATCGGAGGACGCGTCGGCTCCCCGCTATGAGGAGAACGCCGCACCGCCCGCCGAGCCCCCCAGCCTTGAGAAGCTTTGGAAACAAATGGATGTCGCATTGTGGGAGGCTTTGCCTCCAGCAGAGCGCGCCAAAATAGAGGCGGAGAAGAAGGCCAAGGAAGAGAAGCGCACCGCGCAACATGCTTTCTGGGAGATCTATGTCGCGTCCGAGAGAGTCAAGCAATTGGTTCTTTGGGAGAAGGCTCGTGCGAGGGCCGTGAGGGTGGCGGAGGACGCCCGTGCCGACGCCCTGAGTGCAGTCGGGCCCAAGAGCCTCATCTATGCTTGGCGGTATGTGGACCGGGTGCATGCTTCCAGCCACGAGGAGTACCTGTTGGCGCCGGATCACCACACTGGTGAGATCGCGATCGCCCGCCGGCAAGCCACCAATCATCAACTCGCGAGTTGCAAGGCTGAGGAAGAGGCGTTGTGTCGGCGCGCTGGGAAACGGCCGCGCACCAGGGCACTTGTGGCGCACCGCAAGCTCTCCTGCGAGCGCCGTGGCTTTTAGGAGGAGTATAATTTTTGTTTCGTAAGGCGATCTCATTAGTTTTGGGACGCAAATGATAAATCCCGAACGTTCAGGAATTTTAGCGTCCTTAATTAAGTATGTAAAATGTAAAGTTTGGAAACGTTGTGGATTATTACGCATTTTGCAAGTACGTGCATATAGCACAAACTTTACTATATACTATCGGACTACACGTCTGTCTCGATATATGCTTGTAGACTGTGCTACTCCCTCCGTCCAGGTCAATAAGTCATCTTTGGTTGTGCACGGTGACCAAGAAGGAGGGAAGACTTGTATACCTAGACGGAGGGAGTACTACTATTACTTATGTACATGCAAATGCACGTTTGAACATTACGATGCGGTTTTTGTAAAAGTGAAAAATAGCACTAGTCAAGCTTGTGAAACGATTCAATGCAAAACAAATGCAAAACTGCTTGTTTGATTGTTTACTTTTAGCTTCCTTCTCTGTGGTTATTTCTCTGTGCACCGTGACCAAGGAGGAGGAGAAAACGAGAAACGTTAATGTTTATTTGCTAATTAATAGTATTGCACGCAATGAACTAACCACTGCATGTCGTGTTTGATATCTCAAGTCATTAAAAGCATGCACACTCTTTATCTCTTATTGGTTGATATGTTAAGAAACAAGAAACGAGGTAGAAGTTAATGCACCGCGCCTAAGTGTTTTTGGATTATTTGGTTTTCGTAAGATGACTTACACACCTAGATGCACCGCGCCTAAGTGTTTTGAGTAACATTTTATCAGTTAAATCTTTGGTCAAAATTTAGCACACATTATAATGGTGAGGAATAAACTAGGACGGAGTAGTAGTTTAGAAGCCCAAATAAATGAGTGAGACGCCTTATTGTTACTCTCCACTGTGACTAGTCTTGTGGGAAAAGCTGGGGAAGCCGCAAAAAGAACTGGCTCTAGGAGTAGTAGCTAGGGATCGAGCGTGGGAGATGAACCGAACAAAGTAAATGCAGAGAGATGAAATGCAAAAAAGACGGAGGGATGTGATGGTTGCTTGTCCGTTTATTTTACCAGGCCATTTATTACTGGGAGTGGTTGGGTTTTGTGATATACTCCCTCCGTTCAAAATAGATGACCCAACTCTATACTAACTTTAGTATAAAATTGGGTCATCTATTTTGGAACGGAGGGAGTAGTAGTAAGGTGCCCGTGCGTTGCACCGAAGAGTGAAATGCATTGATCGGGGAGTTGTTTATTTTGACAGAGGATTTAGGGGTCATCTCATGTGTAACGGGTATCGATAGGTTTCTTCAGATATTATTTCATATCTAGAGCTCACAAACATCCGGGTGAAATAGATAAAAAGGTATCTTTTGTAAACAAAAGCGTTCAACTGTTCAACCTGCACCCAAAACTTGTGAAGAAATAACACTTATTGTGCTTTGCAAGACATGATCTTTAAGAGTTAGTTTTTGAGTATCGATTGTTATACATGTTGGCTACAGATGACATGGCACTTTCTTATAGTCAAGAGTTAGCTATACCATGCCCTTATACACCTAGACGGAGGGATTAAATCAGGATGACTTGCAAGGGGCGGAGGAGATGTAAGAAATGGTTCATCGTAAGTCTTTCACCAGTATTGTAGTAAAAATTCATACATGGAAGATTCTAGACTAAACCATAAACGAATACACTTTTATTCATGCACGATACTCCAATAGAGCAAGATCCTGCATGGAAGTCTCCACATGCTTAGACAGCGGATTACATTGAGCGAAGACTAATGATCAACATTTAACTTGATAATGCGTATTTTTTAGAAGAACATGGAGGCTCCTCCCCGGTTCCATTATCAAATGAAACCCAAAGTGTCTTACATCAGCTCACTGAGAGGAGCAGTTCGAAGGAAGGATTGCAGCGAAAGACACTCAAGTTTAACGACAAGCTTACAGAATCAAAAGCGGCAAAGACACGGGCCATAAGCGCCCACACACACACTACATGTTTTCTAAGTGCACTTGATAATGCGTATGTCCAGGTAAACCTCCTTGGAGTCCCCGTGCACCGAGTCGGCGGGTAAAGGATAGAACGGATGCCATGGGTTTTCCAAGTCCACATTGGCGGGATAGTCCCAGCTCCTCAGATTCCAAGTCTGTCCGATGAGGCCGGTTTCGCCGTCCACGTGACCCGGAGGGGTAGTAACATTGACCTTGCACCCGTACATCTTCCTTGTGTCAGTGTCAGTGTTAGCGGCGACGCCCCTGACGCACGCTACAAAGAAGGGGCGGTGGCCTGCGCGGGCCTCGCCGGTTCCCACGATCAAGAGGAAGGCGCTCCCGTCCTCCTCCGAGACTAGCAGGCGGCGGTGATCCTCCAGCGACTCTAGCATGGTGAACCGGTAGCATGTGTCGTACTTGATGTTCTCCGCCAAGGGCCAGCAGTGGCTGCTGCACACATCCATGAGATGATGCACCATGTCCGCCGACGAGCCACAAAACGGCATCGGGCACTCATAGCAGTGGACGAAGGGCTCCTTGGAGGCATCGACCAGGCCGTCCATGAAACGGGAGTGGCTGTAGGGGACGTTGCGCCAATTGAATATGTGAGCAAGTTACTATGAGATTTAATTCGAATAAGCACAAAATAAATCATGGCGGCTATAACAGAGATGAAACTAATCATGTGGACTAGCATAGTAGTAGGATACAGAGTAGAAACATGAATTCTACCACGATTTCTAACAGGAAGGACAGAAACACATACGGTGCAACGGGAGCAGCACCGTTGGCGTTGAGGTTGTCGCCCATGTCGTTGAGGCAGAGGTTGCCGAGGTTGGGGAAGAAGTCATCGTCGGTGAAGTCGTGGCTGCCAGCAGTCGTGAGAGTGCGCTCCACAGATTTCAACAGCGCCCGCCGAATGGAGCACAGGAGGGAGTGGCTGTAGGGGATGTTGCGGTCGCCGAATGGAGCACAGGAGTAGCACACAAAGCAGTAGATGGTGTCCTTACTAGTACTCCCTAGTCTCTATGTATCTATATCTATATATATCTACTCTTATAGAAAACTGAGTTGGTGATGATGGTTTGCCTGCCATCTTGTAATATAGACCGTCTGATCTATATATGACGGATATAAAGCCAACTATGACAATTTTACAAAAGATACCCGCACCTCTCTCCACATTTATAGATAAGGCCTTACCTCGTTCATCCTTATCTCCCACAACCTCATGCTCCTCCCTATGTCTCTATCTCTACTACTCTTCTTTGTTTTTTATAACAAATCGAATAGTGCTGCACCATCCGCTGCACGCCCGACTAAACACGCCTCCATCATCACCAACTGAGTCTTTTATAGGAGTAGGAGTAGAGAAAAAAATCGAGTTGGTGATGATGGTGTGCCGTGCAATGCACGGGCATCTTGCTATTTTTTTGCATATAAGTCCAAACACCACGTAGACACGGTCTTTGAGCACGGTTCGTAGTCGTTCCACGCTCGGGCATTGAAGTTTGTAACTATTTTAGATTAGAATATACTACTCCTCCGGTGCTAGTAGTAGAGCAGAGTCCTACTCTACTACTCTACTCAAGCAAGTTAGGGCATAGTACTGTAGTAGGTACTGTAGGGAGTACAAGTACTGTGATCACTCAAGAAAGTTGTCTGCCATCGACATGACCCTACGCTATTGGTACGTGTCTCGTAAGTCAAGCGGCGTGCTGTAGTCATCATCACCTGTCCACTTCCCGCAGGACATATTCGCTTCTCCATCTTTGTCCACACATAATCTTGTCCAAGCTTCCATCCCCGCTAAGGCGCCTCCCCCCCCCCCTCGTCCGAAACCCAAGCACTAACAATGGCAGAACCGAGCAACGTCCGCCGAAAGAGTGGCTGGAATTCGCTCCCCACAGAGGTAATCAAGCTCATTGTTTCGCGTGTGGACAATCTCAGTACTATGCCGCTCGCCGCGTGCTCGTCGGGGCTGTACCATTTACTCAAAGCCCTCAGGCCGGAGCTTTTTAAGCCAGCTCCTTGCTTGCTGATGCCGCCTGATCTTCAGAAACGACATGTCACGCAGCATAACGATCATAGGGTGGCGAGCATCAACCCCCTTCACTGCGATCCGATCCCCGTCAGCCTCAGCTACATTAACGGTATGTACTGGGTCGGCATGAACACGTCTTGGATGGTGCTCGTCGATGGTCGCGGCAGCTGGATGCTCGTGGAGGTCTACACCCGGCGATTGACCCCCCTTCCTTCGATTAACACTGCACTGCTTTGGCACCGTGGCCCAGAATACTCGGAATCTTACAGTAGCCAACATGATATCAAGTTTGATTTGCTCAAGGTTGTAATCTGCCAAGTGCCCACAAGATCTGGGAATTATAAAGATTTCAGGCTAATTGTGTTCTTCAACCGCGGTCTCACCTATCTGACGGGTCACGGCGGTAAGTGGATAAATCTGCACGTCCATCGCAGGATCATACATGCTCCATGGTTATCTGATGCCATTGAACACAAGGGCTTCATTTACGCTGTCGACTCCTTCTATGGCTAGACGTATTGCTGGCCTACTCCAGTCATCTAGACAAACGGCAGTTACAGCAGTATGTTACTTTCCTATGATATCATGATGGCTTGCTTATATTACTGTCAACATTTACTGAAAAATATTCATGCTCATAACATGTTGTTCTTAAGATTGACTAAATCAAGAGCCCTTTTTTATTTGACTCCAACTTGATATGATGTTGTAGGACGCCTACCCTTCCTAATCCCAGAACCTTTCAAAGAAAAGCGGCATGGCAGTTGCAGGTGGTTCCTGGCTCGATCAGACGACGGCGAAAGATTGATGATCGTTCGCACGTACCGGACGTGTTGTTTCGCGGAATACAATCACAGTCACTGCAAGATCTTTGAGCAGTATCCCAGCTTCTCTGGGCCTTCAGGAATTTTTGACTGGTGGCTAGTAAGTAGCCTTGGCACACGCTCTCTGTTTGTCGGACTGAATTATCTGATTAACCAGGAGATAACCAACGGCAAGGATCATGATGGCAGCGCGGTTTCGTTCATCAGGCAAAACTGTGTGTACACAGTGTACCATGCGTCTCTGCATGCACCATACCCTGATATGTGCCGCCACGCTCTGCAGCCCAAAGTAGGAGAGGGTTGCAAGTATCAGACTTCGACCTGCTGGCTGGAGTCTCCCCCGTCAGGCACCCATCTGGTTCAAGCCGTCAGCCAATCTCCACAGCTTAATAAATAGTAACGTCTAACTGAGCCAGTTAGTTAGATGCGTACACTTGGTGTAGTAGGATCTTTATTTAATTTGATGCATACACTTGTTCTTTTTTGGTAGCCCTTTTGTAATGATGGCTGATGTTTGGTTTGGAAGAGAGAGCTGCATCTTCACTCTTCTGGCCTGCTTACTGCTTCTGTTGCACCCCCAACCCTGGTTGCTGCTGCTGCTGTTTTCAATGTACAATCAGTAGTATATTTCGTCTGTTGGTTGAATATAAATGTGTTGTTAGAATGACAAACACAATGTTTTGGAAGTCGTTGCATGGTTCGATCCTTTAGTGCCCCGTACCGTACGTAGCTCATACTATTTTTCGTACGGAACACATTTTCCACTTGTTGATAACATGCAGCCCACTGATGAAGGCCCAATAGAGAAGCCCATAATTAATTGGAAGGGACGCTCTCATATGAATCCGGCCCAGGTACATGCTCATGGTCCCCTAAACATAAATATGTAAATAAATAAATAAATCTAAATGCTCATGCACCAGTTCTTTGGGAAAATAGGTAGCCCAGTATTTCTTTTTGTAGAATACCCAAGCTAGGCCTATTTGTTTTCTCCGAATTACTGGGCTGCAAATCTTTCAAGACAAGCAAATGGGATATTAGTTTTTTTTGAATTTTGTTCTTCACTGATATCTTATACGTATTTCATTGGATTTAACATGACATAGTACTAACTTATTTTTAAATTTGTTTTAGTATGGCTATTAATTTTTGGATTAAGAATATTTCATTCCCCAGCAAAAATTTCCCACATATTTAGTTAATTTTTTGACCCTGGTACTGACCAGAAAATGGCCGGCAATTCTAAAAATGGAAAACGGGCTGCAATAAATTCCATATGAATTATAAAATGAGTAAAAATTATAAAAATAATAGTAAATGGGCTGTACATGCCACATATTTCGAGGCTGACTTGTTTACGCAACGCTTTGTCAGTGAACACACAATTCTAGCCGCCGTGCTTCTTCAATCTCTGATCTTCCTGCTCCAGCCGCCTAAACTAGCGCCGGTGGGACTTCCTGCTCCCTCCTCTTGTGGCCCGCTGTGATGCCGCGCAGGCTTCCCCAGCCCACCCTACTCCCTCCGCTGGCCTGGCCGCACGCAATCAACTGCCTCCTTATTACGCAAAAAAAATGATTCCTCCCACTGACATCTGGGGCGCACCGGTTGGGAGGCGGACCTGTGGGCCTACTACGTTGACGCGAACGCAGGGCTTGTCAACTTAGTCAACAAACGATTCTAGCAGTAGTAACCATTGGATTTGTATCAAACGGTCCTGCTGCTTCTTCAATCGCTGCTCTTCTTGCACCAGCCGCCCAAACCAACGCCGGGGAGACCGCCTACTCCTGCCTCCAGTGGCCGGCTATGCTGCCGTTGAGGCCTCATTGCCCCTACAACTCCCGCCGCTAGCCAGGCCCTGCAGCGACGGCAGCCTCACACCGCAGCCGAACTAGTGAACCCTGGTACTCCTCTCTGCGTGGGCATCCACTGCCGCATCTTCCCCGGCTCCGCGTCGTCCCCTTCCTAGGCCTCGCCGTCGTCCACCGCCTTGGTGCTCTCGTCGCGGCGTGGTCAACGACATTCCATCAGGAGAGTACTGTACGTGTAGAGGCTGACAGCTGGGTCCACGACCACAGCCCAGTTTTTTTGTGATTTGCCAAGTAAGTCGCTTTGTCAGGCCTGTTGGGCTGCAAATCTTTCAAGACGAGGAGAGCTTTCATTCGGCTGGCCGAGAAAATGGTCCATCAGTAATGAGAAATGGGCTGTACATTTTTAAAACACATCAAACCGGCAGTTAGTTTCAAATATCTTTTTTTTCATTTCGAGATTTTAAATTACATTAATTTTTATGCGTGGAGAATTTGTTGGATTTTATATGGATATACATTTTTTTAAAAAATCAGTTTGAATGTGAGTCGAAATTTCGGTATTAAAAACAGTTCGGACCGCACCGCAATATGCAAAATTTTGTATAAGTTTTTAAGCGTGGCCACAATATGGGCTGTAATGCTAACAGAAAGAATATGGGCTCCAAAAAAAACCTTAAGAATTAGAAAATGGGCTGTAAATTATTAAAAATAATGGCAGATGGGCTGTATGCTGTTTTCCACAGATTTGAGGCTTTCCTTAGAAAAAGGTTGACGCACAAGCAGTGACTGTTGGATGGCCATCGAACAGCCGTCGTGCTTCTTCAATCTCTGCTCTTCCTGCTCCAGCCGCTCAAACAAGCGCCAGGGGGACTGCCTGCTCCCTCCTCCCAGCGGCCGGCTCTGACAGCTCGGACCCACCAGTTATATCTTCGTACACAAGGAAGTGCCTCCTTATTACGCCCAAAAAAATGAATACTCCCCCTGTTAGCTGGGACCCAGTATAGTGGCAGGCTGACTTGTGGGCCTACTAAGTTGACGGGGACGGAGGGCTTTGTCAACTTAGTCAATATGCACGATTCTAGCTCTAGTGACCGTACGATGTCCATCGAACGGCCGTAGTGCTTCTTCAACCTCTGCTCTTCTTGCTCCAGCCGCCCAAACCAGCGCCGGTCGTGCCTCGTGCTCCTGCCTGCCGTGGCCGGCTACGATGCGGCGGAGGCATCACCGCCTCCTACTACTCCCACCGCTGGCCAGGCCATCCCTCTACTCACCCACACCCTCCTGTTATTCTGCGGCGACGACAGCCTCACACCGCAGCGAACCAGTGAACCCTCGTACTCCTCTACGCGTGGGCATCCACTGTCACGTCTTCCCCGACTCCGCGTAGTCCCCTTTCTAGGCCTCGCCGTCGTCCAGCGCCCTGGTGCTCTCGGCGCGGTGTGGTCAACGTGGTCAAGGAACGACTTCCATCGGACGTGGACTGTATGTGGAGAGGCTGACAGCTGGGTCCACGGCCGCAGCAAGGAAGTGCCTCCTTATTACACGCCAAAAAAAATATTCCTCCACCTAACAGCGGGGACCCACCGGACGGGCCACCATATTTAGCGAAAAAAACGTTTCCCCCCTGACTGCTGGGACCCACCAGCTACACCTTCGCACGCAAGGAAGTGCGTACGAGCAAAAAAATGATTCGCCCCCCCTGACTGCTGGGACCCAGCAGCTACACCTTCGCACACAAGGAAGTGCGTCCGGGCAAAAAAAGAAACGATTCGCCCCCCTGACTGCAGGGACCCACCAGCTACATCTTCGCAGGCAAGGAAGTGCCTGACAGTCGGGACCCACCTGGTCGAAGCGTACGTAGCGTGGTCATCTTGGTCGCGAACGTGTACGTACATACTGGTCGATGTAGAGGCGCGCACGTGTCGTAGTAGAGGCGCGCACGTAGCATGTACACGTACGTACAACGGCGAGGGTGCAAGAAAGAAAATACAGCCACGTACGTACATACGGGCAGGGTCTCTAACGCCTACTCGCGCATACGTACATGGCTGGGTCGGAACGGAGAAACAGCGTCGTCGTCGTGTTCATGGGGAGCCAACCAGCTGGGTCGGAGCGGAATGCGTGGTCGTGTTCATCGGAAGGGCTTGGACAGAACATGCGATGGAAACGAGGCCTGGCGTACCGCACAACGGAGGAAACGGCCTTGTGTTTGACCGGCCACGTTCGAAACGGGGTCCTGTTGATCGGGAGGGGCCTAGCGTATCGCAAAACGGAGGAAACGGACGTCCTACGGTCGAAACGGGGGTCCTCTTGATCGGGAGGGGTGTGGCGTACCGCAAAATGGACGAAATGGACTTGTGTG
>NC_041393.1:577092121-577249742 GCF_002162155.2 Triticum dicoccoides
TACCGCAAAACGGGACTCCACGGGATACTGTTCATCTCCACCGTCGACCTCCTCTAGCCTCCACGGGCTACCGTTGACCTCCTCCAGCCTCCACGGGCTCCTGTTCATCCAGCCTCCACCACGCGCTACTCCACCGGCTACTGTTCAACCACCCGTCCACGGGAACCCCTCCACCATCTACTGTTCATCCAGCCCTCCACACCACGGGGTCCTGTTCAACAACCCCTCCACGGCCACCCCTCCACCGTCTACTGTTCATCCAGCCCTGCACACCACGGGTTCCTGTTCATCTAGAGGCAACACCACCGCTCACTGTCATCCAACCCCCCTCCCGCCCGGCAACACTCACTATTCATCCAATCGATCGGCTTCAGTTAGCAGTAGTAGCAAAGGAATCGCTCCATCAGGTTCAGTTAACAGCCATCGAACGATTGCTTGGGTTCAGTAACGCGTAGCTTGCAGTGCAACCGCTCGGGTTCAGTTAGAGCCCAACGCCTCGCTCGGCTTCATTTAGAGCCAACGCCTCGCACACACGCGCATACGTACGAGAGAAACGCGCATCGCTCTGCCCCCGACCTCCCACCGTAACCGGCAACTCCCCGAAATTTTCCTCCCCCTCGCTTCTACCATGGTTTTTTCCGTCATGGACGGCCCAAAGAATGTCATGCAGCTGCGTCTCCGGCCCGCCTAGGACAAAAAGCCCATTTTCTGTCATGATTTTTTGTCATAGAAGTAGGAGCCCACCACATCTATGATCATACCGGGTTTTGTCACAATTATCGTCATAGAAGTGTCATATGTATGACTTTCGTTCGGCCCAAAATGTCACGGATGTGTCTTTTTTTGTAGTGTTTCCAATCCACCCATTCCTCCACGGGCTCCTGGAGTTCTATGGCCTCCAGCTGCATAACTTGACCCTGCCTCCGTACTGCACATTGCAGGTTATGTCACCCTTTGTGAGCTATTTCTAGGCTGCAAGGCTCATTTCAAGCTATGGAAGAGGCTATTCTTCCTTGTCCCCTGCAATCAGGAGGGATCAATATATCAAGTGGGCGGAGCTAAAATATGGCGCGTCGCCGAGACCGGATACTTGTCCGGCACTCAACAGAAGGCATCTAAAGACTGGCCTTTGGAGTGGTTTTATGTAAAGGATGTCCCCCTTCCGGACCCAGTTCGGACGAGCCTTCCCGAGTTCGCTAATACCTCGCTGAAGAAACGCCACAGCTGGCGCCCCCAGAGCCCCCAGGAGGAAGATAACAGAGAGGTCCTTTACCTGATGGGCATGATAAAAACCCTGGCCAAATCAGGATTGATAATAATCGAAGCTATGTCAATATGCATAATGCGGGGGCTGCAGCCACTTCAATATCGGGGGAAACCCATGTGGCACTTCAATGGAGAAGACGATGCCACCCGCTACGGTCGTAAAAGTCCAGAGTCCGCCACCGCTCTGGCGAAAATACTGTCCGACTTATACAAGGGAGAAGAAGAGGAGTTCCTCCGTATTAAGCCACGGGATGGATTTTCTATGTACAACCCCCCAAGCTAGGTGAGCTGCTATCCTTTACTCAACTTCATTCACTCCCGTACTCTTTATCATAAATACTCACCTTGCCAATTCCTAGCAGGAACTGCAAAAGGCCGTGAGGGAGATTCACAGCCCATCTCCATAGCCAGAGGACCCTGACCGGGGCCTCGACACCGGACTTGAAGAAGATCCGGACATATCTGTGGAGCTTGTTGACGGGACATTTTACCAAGCAAGCCGTGACAGCACCTTGGTGGCCATCATCGCCGACTATCCTGGACTGCTCCCTGCATCAAATGTAAGTAAAACCGGAGTCTTAACTTCCGAGAAGGATTCCTTCTTTATGCCTTACCCCATGCACATATATTGTACTTTATAGAAACGGCTACCGGGGCACCGTGCCAAGCCCACGGGGGCTCATCAGCAAAGGGCACCCAAGCTGGGCAAGCTTAAGAGGAAGGCGGTTAGGATTGAGACGCTGTTGCAGAGGTATAATTTAAAACCTTCTCCGTGATTATCGTCTTTGAAATGTAACAGCGTCCATTGTGTCCTGGCAGAAAGAGTAGTCGCCGGACTATGCCTGGAGACCCTGCCAACCACGCCTCCACCAGCCGGATACCAGAACCGGCCTCAAGGGTGGAGGCTAACGTTGGGACAACATCGAATTATCCCCCTACAAGGGATGCAGATAGAATCTCCGCTACGAATTCCGAAGTGGAGAGCGCCGTGAATCACCGGCGCCGACGGGCCGTACTCCGCGATGCTAATTTCTCCGAAGAGGCGTTTAATGCTTTCAACTCAGGGGATGCGTACATTCGAGTTGCTCAAGATGGACTCGCCAGAGCCACGGACCAGTATGTAAAGGATATACAGGTACAAAAATTTGATAAGTATGTATATCAGTAGCCCCTGAGACTTGAAACAGTTGGCACAACTGATTTAAGGATCATTGTATGCATAGGTTCTTGCAGAGAAGAATACCCATTTATCTCAAGAGCTAGAGGAATGCATAGCCCAGCTAAGGGCCGCGGTTGCCAAAATAGAGAAGTCCAAGAAGGCCTCATCTGGTAATACTTGTCTTAATTAAAGAGAATGTATACCAGTTAATATTTGGCATGTTTTACAAATCTAACAATAGATTCTGCAGACAATCTCGGAGAGAATCTGGAGATCGTATGTGAGGATGAGCCACAAGCTCGACGACAGCTAGAGGCTAGCGAGCGTGTGCTTACACGGGTTAGGCAAGAGAAAAACGATCTCCAAGATGCCAATACCCGGCTGGGCGTCGAATTAGCAGATGTTCGTGCCCAGCTTGCTGACTCCGTGAAGGAGAATAGGAGGCGTCGACGCGGTATTTATAGTAAGTGCTTAAACAAACCATTGTAAAGTTCGGCCAAGAAACGATTTAACTGAGTTATGTCTGTAGGTATGCTGACAGGCCGTCCTGAAGGGGAGATGCCTGGATCCACAGGCGATCTTCTGCAAGAACTTTCACAACTGCATGAACGAGTTCGGCAGGTGATGTAGGGTATGGCCTAGGCCTTGTGGCCATCCGCCTCCTAGCCAAGAAGCATGGGAGAGCTTGTAGAGCTGCTCAAGGGAGCGCAGCGGCGCTTCCGATTATGGAAGATATCGGCCTGCCGACAAGGTGCGAGGGAAGCCTGGGCCATGGTAAATACGCGGTACACCAAGGTGGATCCGAATCAAATGGCTCTGGTCGGTCCTGTAGGGTCAGATGGGAAGGAAATTCCCGTTAGTCTGGTATATGACCAAGTTGGATTAGCCGCAAAGTATTCCCAACATGATTGTAGGCTAGACAACCTGTTGGATGGTATAGAAGAAGAATTTAGCCAGTCCAAGTGACTATGTAAATCAGTGGACGTATGTAGTCCCTAGCCGGATTGTAAATCATTTGTCTTGGCGGACCTTTTCGCTTCAACCTCCGGACCCGACAGTCCGAAGTGTATCCGAATACCCGCTCAGTTATGTAAACTGGGGTACGCGTGGAAACCAGGCGTAGGGGTTATAAGTGCTTGAACAGACAAGTACCTAACTAGTTATGTTATATTACATGGATAGTAAGAAACATCTTCCAGAGAGAATAGCTCCATTAAGGGTTCCTTTCCCTAGGTCCGCATGCATTAATGTGCATGTCCGAACTGCGAACAGAGACGGAGGATACAAAACATCTGGGGATTTAAATTGTAATAGGTAAAAGACATCTTTTGTTCACCGACCGAATATTCCCTTAAGAACGCTAGCTTTCGGCTTCACCCAGTATGAGGTACACATCCGGCTGACCAGGCAGTAACAATCGCAGATGTGCTCCCCTTATGCCCTAGCCGAATTAATGAGAACATTGGGCATAAACACAAGAGCCAGGCAACCCAGCTTGGCCAAAAGTTAAGTCACATTGATGCATATAATGGCAAAAAAAGGCACATATGGAGAAGTTACACATATGCATTGGGCATGAAGCCCAAAAAATAATTATATTAAGCTTCTGTATAAGAAGCCCCAGGTATAATTAGCACGCATAGCGCGTCGAAATTGTGTAAACGGGTCACAATTTAAGCCTTCTAGAGCTATATAAAAAAGAAAGAAGAAATAAGAGAGAGGATATAATTTAAAAGGGGCGGAGGTAAGGAGACAAACACAGATTCCGGCGCTTAGGCGTAGAATCTTTGGAGTCTGGCTGCATTCCAGGGGTTCGAATCTAATCGATTATCTGATGCATCACGCAGGCGGTACGCTCCTCCGGGGAGAACTTCATCAATGATGAAGGGACCCCCCCACTTGGGCTTGAGCTTGTCCTTTTTTTTCTCCGGTAGGCGCAGAACGAGTTCGCCAATATTATAATTTTTGGAACGCACTTCTCTGCTTTGATATCTTCGAGCCTGTTATTGATAGAATGCGGAACGGGCTTTTGCTACATCGTGCTCCTCCTCCAGGGCATCCGAGGTGAGTCATGAATAATATCGCAGGGCAATACCGCCTCTGCGCCGTACACCATAAAGAATGGTGTGTATCCGGTAGTGCGATTCGGCGTGGTCCGCTGTCCCCATAGTACGGAGTCGAGCTCCTCGACCCAGTGCGTATCTGACTCCTTCAAGGATCGCACCAGTCTGGGTTTTATTCCGCTCATAATAAGACCATTTGCTTGTTCGACTTGACCGTTTGTTTGAGGGTGATAGACAGAGGTGTATTCGAGCTTAATGCCCATATTGCCCCACCAAGTTTTCACCTCATTGGCTGTGAAGTTTGAGCCATTGTCAGTGATGATGCTGTGGAGGACACCATAACGGTGCACAACCCTGATATGAAGTCTATCACTGGTCCGGATTCAGCCGATTTAACTGGTTTGGCTTCTATCCATTTGGTGAACTTGTCCACCATGAACATTAAGTATTTTTTATTATGGCTTCCCCCTTAAGGTGTCCGACCATATCAAGCCCCCAGACCGCGAAGGGCCAAGTTATGGGGATTGTTTGGAGAGCGGTAGGGGGCATATAGCTCTGATTGGTGAAAAGCTAGCAATTGAAGCAATGTTGTACGAGATCCTGTGCGTCTGCTCGCGGTGTCGGCCAGTAAAAACCTGTACTGAAGGCCCTGCTTACAAGAGCCCGAGCTGTGGCATGGTGGCCGCCGAGTCCAGCATGGATTTCGGCCAAGAGTTGCCGCCCTTCCTCTTTGGAGATGCATCTTTGGAGCACTCTGGTGGCGCTTTTCTTATAAAGCTCTCCCTCGTGGACTTTGTAGGCTTTGGAGCGCCGCACAATGCAACGTGCCTCATTTTGGTCCTCGGGCAGCTCTTGCCTATTTAAGTAGGCTAAGAAGGGTTCGGTCCATGGGGCGTTGACAACCATGATTACGTGGGCTGAAGGTGTTATTTTGGTGGTGGATCCTCCAATTATGTCAATGTGCTCGGTATCTGGGGTTGTGGTCGGATCCGGAATAGTATTGTCGGTCTCCCCTTGCCACACCACGGATGGCTTGAACAACCTTTCCAAGAAGATATTAGGTGGGACGGGGTCACGCCTGGAGCCGATGCAGGCGAGGATATCTGCCGCTTGATTGTTTTCTCGAACCACATGATGGAATTCGAGCCCCTCAAACCGAGCTGACATCTTGAGGACGGCATTACGGTTGGCCGCCATTTTCGGATCCTTGGCATCAAGTCTCCATTTATCTAAGATATTGCAAGGTTCAAATCCTCGCGCACTTCTAGGCGTTGGATGCCCATGGAGACTGCCATCCAAAGACCATGCAACAGAGCCTCGTATTCGGCTGCATTGTTGGAGTCTGTGTATAGTACGTATTGGACCATGTCTTTGATGGGGGATGTCAGGACAACACCTGCTCCCAATCTGGCCAGCATCTTAGAGCCGTCGAAGTGCATGATCCAATTGGAGTATGCGCCATACTCTTTAGGGAGTTCGGCTTCTGTCCATTCGGCGATGAAGTCAGCCAGTGATACGTCCATTTTGCATGATGCTTTTATATCAATATTTATTGCATTATGAGCTGTTATTACACATTATATATCAATACTTATGGCTATTCTCTCTTATTTAATAAGGTTTACCATGAAGAGGGGGAATGCCGGCAGCTGCAATTCTGGCTGGAAAAGGAGAAAACATTGGAAACCTATTCTGCACTGCTCCAAAAGACCTGAAACTCCATGAAACCTATTTTTGGATTTAATAAGAATTATTGAGCGGAAGAAATACCTCAGGGGGCCCACACCCTGTCCAGGAGGGTAGGGGGCGCGCCCACCCCTACTAGGCACGCCCCCTGTCTCCTGGGCCCCCTGGTGGCCCCCCGGTGTCCATATTCTTCTATATGAAGGGTTTTATCCTGGAAAAAATCGTGGGCAAGCTTACGGGACGAAACTCTGCCGCCACGAGGCGGAACTTTGGCGGAACCAATCTACAGCTCCGGCAGAGCTGTTCTGTCGGGGATACTTCCCTCCGGGAGGGGGAAATCATCACCATAGTCATCACCAACGATCCTCCCACCGGGAGAGGGTCAATCTCCATCAACATATTCATCAGCACCATCTCCTCTCAAACCCTAGTTCATCTCTTGTATCCAATCTTGTATCCAAAACCACAAATTGGTACCTGTGGGTTTCTAGTAGTGTTGATTACACCTTGTAGTTGATACTTATTGGTTTACTTGGTGGAAGATCATATGTTCAGATCCTTAATGCATATTATTACACCTCTGATTATGAACATGAATATGCTTTGTGAGTAGTTACGTTTGTTCCCGAGTACATGGGTGAAGTCTTGCTATTAGTAGTCATGTGAATTTGGTACTTCGTTCGATATTTTGATGAGATGTATGTTGTCTTTCCTCTAGTGGTGTTATGTGAACGTCGACTACATGACACTTCACCATTATTGGTCCTAGAGGAAGGCATTGGGAAGTAATAAGTAGATGATGGGTTGCTAGAGTGACAGAAGCTTAAACCCTAGTTTATGCGTTGCTTCGTTAGGGGCTGATTTGGATCCATATGTTTAATGTTGTGGTTAGGTTTACCTTAATACTTTTGTTGTAGTTGCGGATGCTTGCAATGGGGGTTAATCATAAGTGGGATGCTTGTCAAAGTAAGGGCAGTGCCCAAGCACCGGTCCACCCACATATCAAATTATCAAAGTACCGAACGCGAATCATATGAACGTGATGAAACTAGCTTGACGATAATTCCCATGTGTCCTCGGGAGCGCTTTTCTCAATATAAGAAATTGTACAAGCTTATCCTTTGCTACAAAAAGGATTGGGCCACCTAGCTGCACTTTATTTACTTTCATTGCTTTTTACTCGTTACAATTTATCTTATCACAAAACTATCTATTACTTACAATTTCAGTGCTTGCAGAGAAAACCTTACGGAAAACCGCTTATCATTTCCTTCTGCTCCTCGTTGGGTTCGACACTCTTACTTATCGAAAGGACTACGATAGACCCCCTACACTTGTGGGCCATCAAGATTCTTTTCTGGCGCTGTTGCCGGGTAGTGTAGCGCTTTTGGTGAGTGGAACTTGGTAAGGAAACATTTATATAGTGTGCTGAAATTTTCTGTTATTTGTTACTATGGAAACTAATCCTTTGAGGGGCTTGTTCGAGGTATCTTCTCCCTGACCAGTAGAGCAAAAAGTTGCTCCTCAACCTATTGAACCTACTGAAAATGTTCACTTTGAAATTCCTTCGGGTATGACAGAGAAACTGCTAGCTAATCCATTTGCAGGAGATGGAACATTACATCCCGATTTACACCTTATCTTTGTGGATGAAGTTTGTGGATTATTTAAGCTTGCAGGTATTCCCGATGATGTTCTCAAAAGGAAGGTCTTCCCTTTATCTTTGAAGGGAGATGCGTTGACATGGTTTAGGCTATGTGACGATACGGTATCTCGGGATTATAAACTATTGAAGTTGGAATTTCACCAGAAGTTCTATCCTATGCATCTTGTTCATCGTGATCGTAATTACATATATAATTTCCGGCCTCGCGAATGAGAAAGCATCTCTCAATCTTGGGGGAGGCTTAAGTCAATGTTATATTCATGTCCCAATCATGAGCTCTCCAGAGAAATGATTATCCAAAAAATTTATGCTTCGCTTTCTCTCAATGATCGCACCATGCTTGATACTTCCTGTGTTGGTTCTTATATGCTGAAGACTATTGAATTCAAATGGGACTTATTGGAAAGAATTAAACGCAACTCTGAAGATTGGGGTTCTGACGATGGTAAGGGGTCAGGTATGACACCTAAGTTAGATTGTGTTAAATTTTTTATGGATACCAATGTTTTTCGTGGATTTAGCGCTAAATATGGACTTGACTCTAAGATAGTAGTTTCTTTCTGTGAATCTTTTGCTACTCACGTTGATCTCCCTAAGGAGAAGTGGTTTAAATATAATCCTCCCATTGAAGTAAAAGTAGTTGAACCTATTAAAGTTGAAGAAAAGACTATTACTTATAGTGATCCTATTGTTCCTACTACTTATGTTGAGAAACCACCTTTTCCTGTTAGGATAAAGGATCATGCTAAAACTTCGACTGTTTTTTGTAGGAGTAATTCTAGAACTTATACGCCTCCTGAGCAAATCAAAGTTGAACCTAGTATTGCTATGGTTAAAGATCTCTTGGATGATAATTTAGATGGGCATGTTATTTACTTTTGTGGTGAAACCGCTAATATTACAAAACCAGATGCTAAGATACACAGACCCGTTGTAGGCATGCCTGTTATTTCTATTAAAATTGGAGATCATTGTTATCACAGCTTATGTGATATGGTTGCTAGTGCTAGTGCAATACCCTATGATTTATATAACGAGATTATGCATGATATTGCACCTGTTGAGTTAGAAGATATTGATGTTACAATTAAGCTTGCCAACAGAGATACTATTAAACCTTTTGGGATTGTTAGAGATGTTGAAGTCTTGTGAGGTAAGGTCAAATACCCTGCTGATTTTCTTGTTCTTGGTTCTCCACAAGATGATTTTTGTCCCATCATATTTGATAGACCCTTCTTGAACACTGTTAAAGCTAAGATTGATTGTGAAAAGGATGTTGTTACGATTGGCTTGGATGATATGACTCATGGTTTAATTTTGCTAAATTTCGTAGACAACCCCATGATAAATAATTACCTAGTAAAGATGAAGTAATTGGTCTTGCTTCTATTTCCGTGCCTCCTAATGATCCGTTAGAACAATATTTGTTAGACCATGAAAATGATATGTTTATGAAAGAAATAAGGGAAATAGATGAAGTGTTCCTTAAACAGGAACCTATTCTGAAACACAACTTACCTGTTGAAATCCTAGGGGATCCTCCTCCACCCAAGGGTGATCCCGTGTTTGGTTGAAACCATTACCTGATAATCTTAAATATGCTTATCTTGATGAAAAGAAGATATATCCTGTTATTATTAGTGCTAACCTTTCAGAGCAGGAAGAGGAAAGATTATTGAAAACTCTGAAGAAGCACCATCCTGCTATTGGATATACTCTGGATGATCTTAAGGGCATTAGTCCTACTCTATGCCAACATAAAATTAAAGTGGAGAAAGATGCCAAACCAGTGAGAGATCCTCAACGAAGATTAAATCCTAAGATGAAAGAAGTGGTAAGAAATGAGATACTAAAGCTCCTCACGGCAGGTATAATTTATCCCGTTGCTGATAGTGAATGGGTAAGCCCTGTCCATTGTGTCCCTAAAAAGGGAGGTATTACTGTTGTTCCTAACGATAAAGATGAATTGATTCCGCAAAGAATTATTACAGGTTATAGGATGGTAACTGATTTTCGTAAATTAAATAAAGCTACTAAGAAAGATCATTACCCTTTACCTTTTATTGATCAAATGCTAGAAAGACTATCCAAACACACACATTTATGCTTTCTAGATGGTTATTCTGGCTTCTCTCAAATACCTGTGTCAGCGAAAGATCAATCAAAAACTACTTTTACTTGCCCTTTCGGTACTTTTTCTTATAGATGCATGCCTTTTGGTTTAGGTAATGCACCTGCTACCTTTCAAAGATGCATGATAGCTATATTCTCTAATTTTTGTGAAAATATCTGTGAGGTATTCATGGATGATTTCTCTGTTTATGGATCCTCCTTTGATGATTGTTTGAGCAACCTTGATCGAGTTTTGCAGAGATGCGAAGACACTAGTATCGTCTTGAATTGGGAAAAGTGCCAGTTTATGGTTAATGAAGGCATTGTCTTGGGGAACAAGATCTCCGAGAGAGGTATTGAAGTTGATAAGGCTAAAGTTGATGCTATTGAAAACATGCCATGTCCCAAGGACATAAAAGGTATAAGAAGTTTCCTTAGTCATGCCGGTTTTTATAGGAGGTTCATTAAGGACTTTTCTAAAATCTCTAGGCCTCGGACTAATTTATTGCAAAAAGATATTCCTTTTATCGTTTATGATGATTGTGTAGAAGCATTTGAAATACTTAAGAAAGCTTTGATCACTGCACCCATTGTCCAGCCACCTGATTGGAATTTACCTTTTGAAATTATGTGTGATGTTAGTGATTATGTTGTAGGCACTGTTCTAGGTCAAAGAGTTGATAATAAATTAAATGTTATCCAGTATGCTAGTAAGACTCTTGATACTGCCTAGAGAAATTATGCCACTACTGAAAAAGAATTATTAGCAGTTGTGTTTGCATGTGATAAGTCCAGACCTTATATTGTTGATTCCAAAGTTACTATTCATACTGATCATGCTGCTATTAAATATCTTATGGAAAAGAAAGATGCTAAGCCTAGACTCATTACATGGGTTCTCTTGCTCCAAGAATTTGACCTGCATATTATTGATAGAAAGGGAGCTGTGAACCCCATCGCAGATAACTTGTCTAGGTTAGAGAATGTTCTTGATGACCCACTATCTATTGATGATAGCTTTCCTGATGAAAAATTAGCGGTCGTTAATGCTTCTTGTACCACTCCTTGGTATGTTGATTATGCTAATTACATTGTTGCTAAATTTATACCACCTAGTTTCACATACCAGCAAAAGAAAAAGTTCTTTTATGATTGAAGACATTACTTTTGGGATGACCCACACCTTTATAAAGGAGTAGATGGTGTTATTAGACCTTGTGTACCTAAGCATGAACAGGAATAGATCCTACGCAAGTGTCACTCTGAATCATATGGAGGACACCACGCTGGAGACAGAACTGCACATAAGGTATTGCAATCCGGTTTTTATTGGCCTACTCTCTTCAAAGATGCCCGTAAGTTTGTTTTATCATGTGATGAATGTCAAAGAATTGGTGATATTAGTAGACGTCAATAATTGCCTATGAATTATTCTCTTGTTATCGAACCATTTGATGTTTGGGGCTTTGATTATATGTGACCTTTTCCTGCCTCTAATGGTTATACACATATTTTAGTTGTTGTTGATTACATTACTAAGTGGGTAGAAGCTATTCCAACTAGTAGTGCTGGTCATAACACTTATATTAAAATGCTTAAAGAAGTTATTTTTCCGAGGTTTGGAGTCCCTAGATATCTTATGAGTGATGGTGGTTCACATTTTATTCATGGTGCTTTCCATAAAATGCTTGCTAAGTATGATGTTAATCATACAATCACATCTCCTTATCACCCACAGTCTAGTGGTCAGGTAGAGTTGAGCAATAGAGAACTCAAATTAATTTTGCAAAAGACTGTGAATAGATCTAGGAAGAATTGGTCCAAGAAACTTGATGATGCATTATGGGCTTATAGAACTGCATATAAAAATCCTATGGGTATGTCTCCGTGTAAGATGGTTTATGGAAAAGCTTGTCTTTTGCCTCTAGAACTTGAACATAAAGCATATTGGGCTATCAAAGAGCTCAACTATGACTTTAAACTTGTCGGTGAGAAGAGGCTGTTTGATATTAGCTCACTTGATGAATGGAGAACCCAAGCCTATGAAAATGCCAAGCTATTCAAAGAAAAAGTCAAACGCTGGCATGCCAAAAGGATACAAAAGCGTGCGTTTAACATAGGTGATTATGTGTTATTATTCAACTCTCGTTTAAGATTTTTTGCAGGAAAACTTCTCTCTAAATGGGAAGGTCCTTACGTTGTCGAGGAGGTCTATCATTCTGGTGCCATAAAAATCAACAACTTCGGAGGCACAAGTCCGAGGGTGGTGAACGGTCAAAGAATTAAACATTATATTTCAGGTAATCCTATCAATGTTGAAACTAATATTATTGAAACCGTAACCCCGGAGGAATACATAAGGGACACTTTCCAGAACATTCCAGACTCCGAAAGGAATAGGTATGTAGTACGGTAAGTAAACCGACTCCAAAACAATTCTAAAGGCAATCTCTATCAGTTTTGGAATATTTAAGAATTTTAGGAAGAAAGAAGTAGTCCGGGGAGGACACGAGGCCTCCACGAGAGTGGAGGGCGCGCCCACCCTTACTGGGCGCGCCCCCTGTCTCGTGGACACCTCGTGTGTGTCTCGGACTCTGTTTTCTTGCACGTTACATATTTTGGTCGGTAAAAATTCATTATATAATCTCCCGAAAGTTTTGACCACCGAATCACGCAAATATCCTCTATTTTAGTTTCGAGCTGTTTCCTGTTGCAGATCAAGAGCAAGATGTCTTTCCAAGAGTCAGTCGGGGAGAGTCGGGTGTCTCACCCAACACCGGGACCAGGAGCAGATAGCTATGCTTATCACTTTGGACCATCAATGGAGGATGATATGGAGGCCATCTTGGAAAGGATAGATGCCATGGAGGAAGATCAAGAAGTTACCTCTCGTCTCCAAGCATAATTCACCATGGGGCAACTACATAGCTCGGCTATTCCAAATTCGGTCATCCCTTTCAACTTTAGATTTCTTTCTTACGAAAATATGAAAAAGAGCGTCACTTGTTCTCTAGAAGCTATGCAGCATCCTTGGGTAAAGGGAGCTCTAACCGTTACGGGTAAGCTCCGTAAAGAAATTATGGACCTCAAACAACAAATCAATAAGCTCGAGGAGGAGAACCATATCCTGAAGGGCATCATCGCCAAGAAGATCATAACACCGACCGTGAAGAAGGATACATCATCACATTGGTATGGGCACTCCCCTTGACAACTACCAAGCTTGGGGGAGGTGCCCTGGTATCGTATCACCATCACACTCCTATCTTTACCGTTTTATTTAGTTCGATCCTTTTTAGTAGTATCTTGATCTAGTAGATTGAAGTTTTGATATCAAGTAGTTTCTAGTTTTGCTTTGTGATCTCTTTTATGTAATCGAGTCCGTGAGCTATCTATAATAAAGATTAGTGTTGAGTCAACGGCTTTGCTTTCTTGCTATGATCTTGAGAAAAATAGAAAGAATAAAAAGAATAAAAGATTTCATATTGATCTTATGGATGGTAATAACTTCACACATAGAAAGTATGAGGCTTAAAAGTTGTTGAGAGATGATAAGCATAGTCTTGGCCATCGTTGCAATTAATAGGAAGTAATAAGGAAAGAAAGGTTTCACATATAAATATACTATCTTGGACACTTTTATAATTGTGAGCAATCATTAAGTATGACATGATAAAAGAGTCAACGTTTGACAAGGAAGACAACGTAATTGTTTATGTTTCCTCACATCTCAGTTAAAGTATATTGTCATTGACCTTCTGAACATGTTGAGTTTGCCTTTCCCCCTCATGCTAGCCAAATTCCTAGCACCAAGTAGAGATACTACTTGTGCTTCCAAATATCCTTAAACCCAGTTTTTCCATGAGAGTCCACCATATCTACCTATGGATTGAGTAAGATCCTTCAAGTAAGTTGTCATCGGTGCAAGCAATAAAAATTGCTTTCTAAATATGCATGACTTAGTGCGGAGAAAATAAGCTTTATACGATCTTGTTATGGAAGCAATAAAAGCGACAGACTGCATAATAAAGGTTCATACACAAGTGGCAATATAAAGTGATGTTCTTTCGTACTAAGATTTTGTGTATCCAACCCTAAAAGCGCATGACAACCTCAGCTTCCCTCTGCGAAGGGCCTATCTTTTACTTTATGTTCTTACTTTACGTTTTTACTTTATGCTTGAGTCAAGGTGACCTTCACCTTTCCCTTTTTCATTTTATCCTTTGGCAAGCTCCTCGTGTTTGAAAGATCATGATGTATATATCCAATTGGATGTTCGTTAGCATGGACTGTTATTGTTGACATCACCTAAAGGTGAATACGCTGGGAGGCAACACAATAAGCCCCTATCTTTTTCAGTGTCTGACTGAAACTCCATAACCACAAGTATTGCGTGAGTGTTAGCAATTGTAGAAGATTATATGATAGTTGAGTATGTGGACTTGCTGAAAAGCTCTATTCTTAACTCTTTGTGATATTACGATAAATTGCAATTGCTTCAATGATTGAGATTATAGTTTGTTAGCTTTCAACAAAGTTTCTGAACCATACTTGACATTGTGAATTGATTGTTACTTGAGCATAAGAATTCCTATGACAAAATCTACATATGTTGTTGTTATAATAATTATCATGATGCCCTCATGTCCGTATTTTATTTTTATCGACACGTCTATCTCTAAACATGTGGACATATTTTTCGATTTCGGCTTCCGCTTGAGGACAAGCGAGGTCTAAGCTTGGGGGCGTTGATATGTCCATTTTTCATCATGCATGCTTTTATATCAATATTTATTGCATTATGGGATGTTATTACACATTATATATCAATACTTGGCTACTATCTCTTATTTTATAAGGTTTACCATGAAGAGGGGGAATGCCGACAGCTGGAATTCTGGCTGGAAAAGGAGCAAACATTGGAAACCTATTCTGCACTGCTCCAAAAGACCTGAAACTCCACGAAATCTATTTTTGGATTTAATAAGAATTATTGAGTGGAAGAAATACCTCAGGGGGCCCACACCCTGTCCAGGAGGGTGGGGGGCGCGCCCCCTGTCTCCTGGGCCCCCTGGTGGCCCCACGGTGTCCATCTTCTACTATATGAAGGGTTTATCCTGGAAAAAATCATGGGCAAGCTTACGGGACGAACCTCCGCTGCCACGAGGCGGAACTTTGGCGGAACCAATCTAGAGCTCCGGCGGAGCTGTTCTGCCGGGGAAATCATCACCATCGTCATCACCAACGATCCTCCCACCAGGAGAGGGTCAATCCCCATCAACATCTTCATCAGCACCATCTCCTCTCAAACCCTAGTTCATCTCTTGTATCCAAAACCACAAATTGGTACCTGTGGGTTGCTAGTAGTGTTGATTACTCCTTGTAGTTGATTACTCATATGTTCAGATCCTTAATGCACATTATTACACCTCTGATTATGAACATGAATATGCTTTGTGAGTAGTTACGTTTGTTCCTGAGGACATGGGTGAAGTCTTGCTATTAGTAGTCATGTGAATTTGGTATTCGTTAGATATTTTGATGAGTTGTATGTTGTCTTTCCTCTAGTGGTGTTATGTGAATGTCGACTACATGAACTTCACCATTATTGGGGCTAGAGGAAGGCATTGGGAAGTAATAAGTAGATGATGATGGGTTGCTAGAGTGACAGAAGCTTAAACCCTAGTTTATGCATTGCTTCGTTAGGGGCTGATTTGGATCCATATGTTTAATGTTGTGGTTAGGTTTACCTTAATACTTTTGTTGTAGTTGCGGATGCTTGCAATAGGGGTTAATCATAAGTGGGATGCTTGTCCAAGTAAGGGTTGTACCCAAGCACCGGTCCACCCACATACCAAATTATCAAAGTAGCGAGCGTGAATCATATGAACGTGATGAAACTAGCTTGACGATAATTCCCATGTGTCCTCGGGAGCGCTTTTCTCATTATAAGAAATTGTCCAGGCTTATCTTTTGCTACAAAAAGGATTGGGCCACCTTGCTGCACTTTATTTACTTTCATTTCTTGTTACTCGTTAAAATTTATCTTATCACAAAACTATCTATTACTTACAATTTCAGTGCTTGTAGAGAAAAACTTACTGAAATCCGCTTATCATTTCCTTCTGCTCCTTGTTGGGTTTGACACTCTTGCTTAACGAAAGGACTACGATAGATCCCCTACACTTGTGGGTCATCAGCCAGTACTTGCGACTTAATGGATCGCCGTGGTTTGTATGTTATGTCGAACGGGAGGAGCTCGATAGGCCATTTAGCAATCCAGCCTGTGGCATCGCAGTTATTTATTATATTGTTGAGTGGTACTTTGGAGGCCACTCTGATTGAGCACTCTTGAAAGTAGTGTCATAGTTTCTGGGATGCCATGAAGACCGTGTATGCTATCTTTTGATAATGTGGGTACCGGTACTTGCATGGAGTGAGGACAGTGGATACGTAATATACCGGCTTCTGAAGCGGGAACTTATGTCCGTCCATTTCTCGTTCGACGATGAGCACTGCGCTTACAACCTGGTGTGTTGCGGCTATATATAATAGCATGGGTTCGCGAATATTTGGCGCAGCCAGGATTGGGTTGCTGGCAAAAAGGGCCTTTATTTCTTCCAGTACGGCCGTGGCCGCATCCGTCCACTCGAAGTGTTCGGTGCATCGAAGAAGACAATAAAGAGGTAGTGCCTTTTCTCCCAATCGGGAGATAAAGCAGCTTAAGGCAGCCACGCATCCAGTTAGTTTCTGGATTTGCTTAAGGTCTGTTGGGGTAGCCAACTATGACAGAGCTCAGATTTTTGCCGAATTTGCTTCAATTCCTCTATTGGAAACGGTGAAGCCTAGCAGCTTTCCGGCAGGTATGGAAAACACATTTTTCCGGGTTGATCTTGATGTCATATGTTCGTAGGTTGTCGAACGTAAGCCTAAGTCATCTATTAAAGATTCGACATGTCTTGTTTTGATGACCACGTCGTCTACATATGCCTCCACTGTTTTGCCGATTTGTTTCTCCAGGCATGTCTGAATCATGCGTTGATAGGTTGCGCCGGCATTTTTGAGCCCGAAAGGCATGGTGTTTAAACAGTAGGGGCCGTATGGTGTGATGAATGCTGTTGCGGCTTGGTCGGACTCTGCCATCTTGATGTGATGGTATCCGGAGTATGCGTCGAGGAAACACAATGATTCATGTCCTGCAGCAGCGTCGATGATTTGATCAATGTGAGGGAGGGGGAAGGGATCCTTAGGGCAAGCATTATAGGCGCCAAGATTTGTCCTTCTTTGGTACCATCACCAGGTTTGCTAGCCAATCCGGATGTTTAATTTCTCCGATGAATCCGGCCTCGATTAGCTTGGCTAGCTATTCTCCCATGGCTTGTCACTTTGGCTCTGAGAAGCGCCGGAGAGTCTTCTTGACCGGCTTGTATCCCATCAGAATATTTAGGTTGTGTTTGGCCCGCCTGCATGGGATGCCTGCATGTCTGAAGGATGCCAGGAAAAGATGTCCCAATTCTCGCGCAAGAACTCTCGCAGTGCGGCCTCTATTGTGGGGTTCAGCTGTGCCCCAATGGATGCTGTTTTTGTGGGGTCCATTGGGTGGACCTGGAATTTGAGTATTTCGTCTGCTGGTTTGAAAGAGGTGGACTTGGGTCGTTTGTCGAGTATCATGTTGTCCCTGTCCATTGTAGAGTACAGCTTGGTTAGTTCGTCGGCCGCGAGGGCTTCGGATAACGCCTCAAGGGACAGTGCGGCGGTTTTATTTTCGGCGGAGTGCTACGTCCGGATCACTAGCTAGAGTGATGATTCCATTGGGCCCGGGCATTATGAGCTTCATGTACCCGTAATGGGGTATAGCTTGAAAGCTCGTGAATGTGTCCCACCCTAAAAGGGCATGGTATCCGCTGCTAAACGGGGCCACTTGGAATGTGATTTCTTCGGACCTATAATTCTCTGGCGTGCCAAATACCACATCTAGTGTGATTTTTCTCGCACATCGTGCCTCCCGGCTAGGGATGATTCCCCTGAAGGTTGTGCTGCTTTGCTAAATGCAGCTTTTGTCTATTTCCATCTTGTTAAGGATTTCCTTGTAGATGAGGTTTAATCCACTGCCGCCGTCCATGAGCACTTTAGTAAGCCGGAAGTCGTCCACGATTGGACTAAAGACCAGAGCGGCTGGTGCCCGAATTGTTCGGAATTGAGGTTCATCACTGGCATTGAACATTATAGCCCGTCGTTCCATGGATTTATTGCTGCGACATGGCAGACTTCGACGAGGCTGCGGAGTGCGCGCTTGCGCCTGTTATTTGAGGTGAACGTCTCAAAGACTGGCAGTACTGTATTGTTATCGTCGGCGAGATGTTGCTTTGCCGTAAGGTTATGAGGAGATCCTCGCTGCTCTTGGCCACCTGTCGTAGTATCCAACATGCTCTAAGGCTATGTGTTGGTATGGTATCCGGTGCGATGTGAATTTTGCATGGCCCGTAAGCCATCCCTCCAGTACGGTTCCACGCCCTGTAGTAGGCTTTGGTTTCTTCGCGGTTGCATTGGGTGACTTGCGAGAGTGCACCCTCTTAGTTCGGATAGGGGTTTTAGTGAGAGCCGGAGGATCCCAGAATTTTGTTTGGGTTTTCCAGGCGCTTTCCATTGAACAATACTTCTGCACTATGGCCGCTAAGTCAGCAAAGTGTACTATGTCATTGCGACTTCGTTGAGGATTCCCTTGTCCGTGCAATTTTTGCAAAAGAATGAGATAGCGTATTTCTCGCGACAGTCCTTAACCTTGTTTATTACAAGGAGGAATCTGGCCCAGAAGTGATGTACTGTGTCTTGGGGCTCTTGTCTAATGTGGGAAAGATCACTTGTATCTAGGTGGGTGGGTAGATTTAAGTCCAAACCCTGACCCAATTTGAGACCCAGGGGCAGAGGAGCTTCTGAGCTTGGTACTTCGGGCTCAGAGATATTGCCCAATTTTTCAGGCCCGCCACCCTATTCTAAGTTCGGGGTTTGGGTCATGTCCTCCCGCAAACGGGTATCCCACTTGGAGAGCTCGGGAATCCGGACATAGTTCGTCCTCAAAATAGAGGGAGAATCAGTGCGTTGCTCTTCCACTACTTCTATCTGATGGGTGGCCGGCGGAGAGTTAATCTCCCTTTGGTCGGGTTTAAGCCCAGTCCGATCATAGTCTGTAGCGACACCCAGAGCGGCGATGCGATCCAAGAGCTCATTCCGGGAAGAGATCTCCATCCGATCAATCCGTTCGGCAAGTTCCGAGTTGACGTGGAGGCTGATTTTGATGACCTGATAAGTCATCGTTGGCGCGACGGCCAATCGGGCGGTCATGACGAAGCCGTCTAGTCGGAGAGTTTGGCCTAGGGCCAGGGCTCCCCCGGAGGTAATGTTGTCCTTGACAATGAGGCGAGTCATCAAACCTTACTGTGACGACACAGTGGAACTCTCAATGAAAGCACAATTGTCGGTGTCCATTCCGGCGGATCTCGGGTAGGGGGTCCCGAACTGTGCGTCTGAGGCTAATGGTAACAGGAGGCGGGGGACACGATCTTTACCCAGGTTCGGGCCCTCTCTATGGAGGTAATACCCTACTTCCTACTTGATTGATCTTGATGATATGAGTATTACAAGAGTTGATCTACCACGAGATCGTAGAGGCTAAACCCTAGAATCTAGCCTATGATTATGATTGTTGTTGTCCTACGGACTAAACCCTTCGGCTTATATAGACACCAGAGGGGGCTAGGGTTACACAGAGTCGGTTCCAAAGGAGATCTACACATCCGAATCGCCAAGCTTTCCTTCCACGCAAAGGAGAGTCACATCCGGACACGGGACGAAGTCTTCAATCTTGTATCTTCATAGTCCGATAGTCCGACCAAAGTATATAGTCCGGCTGTCCGAGGACCCCCTAATCCAGGACTCCCTCAGGGGGCGCCGTGTACTCCAACCGCGGCTCGTTGCCGGCCTCAATGTGCTCGAGGACGGCTTTGAGCGTGCGCCCAAGGACACCCCACCATTGGCTCCACCCATCGCCGTTGTGGCCACCGCATGGTTTCGCGCCATTTGTTGAGGCGAGCTGGTCAGCGTGGCGGCGGTCGAAGTACACTGTCCACAGCGCATCACTGTTGGAGGCATACCTCGGCTCGTTCTGCGTGCTCTCCGGCAACGATGATTGGATGCACGCGATCTCGGCGCGTCGATCAGCACCGGTGGGCGACAACAGCACCGTGACATCGCTGGCGCTGAGCCTCCAAGAGCCTGACACCCGCATGTATGGCGGGGCCGGGTAGTCCGCCTCGTACAAGAGGCGGGCCTCGTCCTTGTGCAGCTGGCGGTGGCCGAAGCCATTGGCCGCTGCTCCCTTGCCGGGGTAGTGCTCGGCCATGGTCGTCGAAGGAGGGGCTAGGAGAGAAGAGAGAGGGAAAGAGGGTTGTCGACGGCAAGAGGGCGAGAGGGTCATCTTCGGGGAGGGAGGAGAGGAGTGTGTGCGTCCACCGATGAGGGAGGGGTGGCTTTTATAGCGGGTGGTGGGCGGCGAGCCGGTGACATGCGTGTGTATGCGTGGCGGGAGGGGGCGGGGCACGCGTCGGCGACCCCTTCACCGTGCCACTCATGAGGAATCAATGGAAGGCTGACCGGTGGCAACCTTGGCATTGATTCCCCGTGAGAAAACGAGGCGATGAGGATGAGAATGCGGCTGGTTGCTGACTCGATGGGTCCACCAGGCTTTCGCGCCAAATTGTTACCCCCGGCGCCCCTAGTCGGGTACGACCTGGATCCGCCGACGCCAAATTCGGCCCTAACCGGCAAAAATTAAGCTTTTGTGGGCGCGACTAATACGTCTCCAACGTATCCATAATTTTTGATTGTTCCATGCTATTAAATTATCTGTTTGGATGTTTAATGGGCTTTAATATGCTCTTCTATATTATTTTTCGGACTAATCTATTAACCGAGGGCCCAGTGCCAGTTTCTGTATTTGTTTTGCCTTTTTTAGAGTTTTGCACAAAAGGAATACCAAACGGAGTCCAAACGGAATGAACCCTTCGCGATGATCTTTCTTGGACCGAAAGCAAACCAGAAGACTTGGAGATGAAGTCAGAGACGTAACAAGGAGGCCACAAGGCAGGAGGGCGTGCCTAGGGGGGTAGGCGCATCCCCACCCTCGTGGGCCCCTCTTAACTCCCCTGACCTAGTTCCTTCGCCTATATATACTCTTATACCCTAAAAACATCAGGGGGATCCACAAAACCACTTTTCCACATCCGCAACCTTCTGTACCCATGAGATCCCATCTTGGGGCCTTTTCTGGTGATCTGCCGGATGGGGATTTGATCACAGAGGGCTTCTACATCAACACCATTGCCTCTCTGATGAAGCGTGAGTAGTTTACCAAAGACCTTCGGGTCCATAGTTATTAGATAGATGGCTTCTTCTCTCTCTTTTATTCTCAATACCAAGTTCTCCTCGATTTTCTTGGAGATCTATTCGATGTAATACTCTTTTGCGGTGTGTTTGTGTAGCGACCAGACCTCAAACAGTCTAGTCTCTGTGCATCTGTGTCATCCCTGGATCGATAATGCTGACACGCACAGTACTTGGGGATTTATAACAGAGTTTCAATCACACACCTATTACATCGAATTGTCTCAAAAGAGAACTTATTTTAATAATATGGCTTAAGGCCATCTAAATAAGATAACAACGGAAGGCTTGGAAGATAAAGTGAGTCCATCAACTCCAACGGCATAGCTGAGTGAACGACAACGACCTATGGCACCTTACTCATTGTCTGAAAAGTCTGCAACATGATTTGTTGCAGCCCGAAATGGGTCATCACATGGAATATGTTGGCAATGTAACACAAAGGAGTAATGAACAGAATAAATGATATCACTATGGCTGGTGGAAAGCTCTACGGTTACTGCTTTTTCATAAAGCCATTTTTTCCCTACAACAAAGGAATAAATTTTATTTAACTATCATGGTGGTTGTTAAACATTGTGAAGGTTCCTCCAACTAAATCCCTATTAAACATCATCAATTACCCAACAAATTAACTTAGAGTGATGAGAACAACATGATAATCTAGGAACCAGATACTCAAGATGTCCATAACCGGGGACACGGCTAACCATGATTAGTTTGTACACTCTGCAGAGGTTTGTGCACTTTTCCCCACGAATCGATCTCCTCCGTTGAATTTCTCGCACTTCAAGATGTTTGAGAAACGGATGACCGAGACACAGTCTTTCAGAAGCATTAACTCTCTACTCCGGGTAGACAGTACCACCTACATCCCCTACATCTGCTAGTCTACCTCTTCAAGAGCTCATGCAACATAGTCAACTATGCCAGAGCCCATAATGGCTTGTGGCTGCACACATAAGTTTCTAGCACGAATAGTCTCATGATCCCTTTGAGCCTGGGTGGCGAACCGTAGGATGATCACACGGGTACTCCGGGGTATCCTGGGACAACACTAGATTCTCCAGGTGCCTGTAACCAATCTACCCAGATGTGTATTTAAGTAGCCACCTTAAGTTAACCATTAATTAACAATTCTCACATCAATCCACATCTACGAGCATAGCATAGCAATATTGAGCATAACATAGAAATAAGTACCAAAGGTTTGATAATAAAAAGGCAATAGGTTCTACCTCATCATCTACTTCCCAAACCCACATGCTGTTCAGATCCTAACCAAGCAATGTTTGAGGAATTGAAGCTAATGCATAAAAATTGGGTAATACAGAGATATGATCAAAGTGTTACTTGCCTTGCTGATGATCTGTAAAACCTAGAGACTCGTAGTAGCACGCTTCGCACTCCAGGAATTCTATCGCAAACAAACAATAGCATACATAAGAACTCAAACAAGAAGCACGGGAAAAATGTAAATAAGAAGATCCAACCATAAAGTTCAATTGAAGAACTTCGGTTTGCAAAAAGAATCAAATCAAACGGAGCAACGAAACTCAGACTACGAACAAAACAAGATTTGTTTACTAAACTGGACTGACGTCAAATTTTACAGTACCAAAATCATGTTCATGTTTGGTGAACATAAAGAGGGCTTCGAGACGAAGATTTAGGCGCTGGTTTCAACTAATTTGGATAAACGAGTAAAAAGTTATACTAGATCGAAGATCAGGGCAGCATTCGCGATCGAAAATAATCGCAAATAAACCCTGGAAAATAGAACGAGACGAACAGACTAACGAACGTTCATTAGCAGAACCTAAACGGTGAACGGCATTCGTTAAAATGAATGGATGGACGAATGTCTGCTAAATAACTAAACCGAAAAACCGAACCGATCTATTTGAAAAAACAGACTTAGGTTTTTTTTAAACCGACGGTTTTTAAATTAACCAAGAAAACGAAATGGCGGCGGCGGCTACCTCCGGTTGGGTTCCGGTGGGGCGGGCGGCATCGGCGGCGTGGGGCGGCGGCGGTGCGGCTCCGGCGGGTGAGGCGGTCGGCGGTGCGAGACAAGAGGCGGTGGCGCGGGGTGGCGGCGTCGCGCGGCGCGGACGACAGCGGAGTAAGCGGCGGCTACGACTGTGATGGCGTCGGTGGCGGGGTGGCTCGGAGTCCAAGGGGAGGGGGCCGGGGTATTTAAAGGGGGGGGTTGGCGGCTGTCTTTGGAAGGGGGCGGTCGGCGGTGTGGCGCGCTCGGACTCCGGTGAGTCCGGGCCGTGTACGGGAGGGAGGCGGCGGCGGCGATTGGGCCAGCCTGCTCGGCTGGGATTCGGCCCAGTCGAACGGGGAAACTTTTTTTAAAAATAATTCCGCCGAAACAGAAAGAAAAATCCCAATAAAATATAATTTTTTTAAAAAAAATGCCAAAAACAATTTTTCTGGCCTAAAAATGCAATTTTGAAAACATGCATATTTTTCTAATTCAAAAAAAGCAATAAAATCCAAATAAAATAAATAATTGATTTTAACATTTCCCCTCCAATATTTCTTTTATTTTGGAGAATTCATTTTATCACCTCTCTTTTTATTTCGATATTTTGGAAATATTTTTGGAGAGAAAAATAATTAAAATCAAAATGATCCTCTTTTCAATATTTAAGAAAATTCAGGTATGAAAATAAATGAAATCCCCAACTCTCTCCGTGGGTCCTTGAGTTGCTTAGAATTTCTAGGATCAAACCAAAATGCAATAAGATATGATATGCATATGATGACCTATGTATAACATTCCAAATTGGAAATTTGGGATGTTACAAACCTACCCCCCTTAAGATGAATCTCGTCCTCGAGATTCGGATTGGCTAGAAAAATAGGTGTGGGTGGTCCTTCCGTAGGTCTTCCTCTCGCTCCCAGGTGGCTTCCTCCTCGGTATGGTGGCTCCACTGAACTTTGCAAAACTTGATAACCTTAATGCGTGTGACTCGGCTGACAAACTCGAGAATCTTCACTAGTTTCTCCTCGTAAGTCAAATCACTGTCGAGCTGAATCGCTTCGAGTGGCACTGTATCTCTCAGAGGAATATCGGCCATCTCTGCGTGGCACTTGTTCAACTGGGAAACGTGAAACACGTCGTGAACTCCTGACAATCCTTCTGGCAATTCCAGCTTGTAAGCAACTTCTCCCATACGTTCCAAAACTTTGTATGGTGCCAAAAAACGTGGTGCTAACTTTCCCTTTACTCCAAAACGCTTAACTCCTCGAAGTGGGGATACACGAAGGTATACTTTGTCTCCGACTTTGTAAACTATCTCCTTGCATTTAGAATTCGCATAACTCTTCTACCTAGACTGGGCTACCTTGAGTCTGTCGCGAATCAGATTAACCTTCTCTTCAGACTCCTTAATCAAATTTGGTCCAAACAACTGACCTTCTCCAACTTCAGCCCACAGTAATGGTGTCCTGCACCTCCTTCCATACAAAGCTTCGAAAGGGGCCATCTTCAAACTAGCTTGATAACTATTGTTATAAGAGAACTCTACATACGGCAAATTGTCGTCCCAACTAGATCCATAATCTAGCGCACAAGCTCTCAACATGTCCTCCAGAATCTGATTGACTCTCTCAATCTTTCCATCTGTCTATGGATGAAAGGTTGTACTGAACTCTAGCCTGGTACCCAAAGTCTCATATAACCGATTCCAGAATTTGAGGTAAACTGGGTTCCTCTATCTGATACAATGGTCCTCGGAACTCCATGCAGACATGCGATCCTAGTCATGTATATATTTTCCAACTTAGCACTGGTATAGGTAGTCTTCACTGGGATGAAATGAGCTACTTTCGTCAAGCAATCGACTACAACCCGTATAGAGTCATAGCCTGCACGAGTCCTGGGAAATCCCATGATAAAATCCATTCCAAGCTTGTCCCACTTCCATTCGGGTATCGGCAATGGTTGTAGCAATCCTGCTGGCTTCTGATGCTCTGCCTTAACTCTCTGACATACATCACATACTGCTACATACTCACCAATATCCTTCTTCATTCCTGTTCACCCGAAACTTTCCTTCAAATCTAGATACATCTTGGTGTTTCCTCGGTGAATCGAATACGGCGAATCATGGGCCTCCTGCAGAATCAACTTCCTGATCTCGGGGTCATTAGGCACGTATACGCGATCCTCAAACCATAAAGTATCGTGCTCATCCTCATGAAATCCTTTAGCCTTTCCTTTTATCATCCTTTCCTTTATCTCGGCAATCTCCTTGTCAGTCTTCTGGGCTTGTCTGATCTTATCCATCAAAGTAGACTGAATTTTCAATGCTGCTAAATAACCTCTTGGAACTATTTCCAAACATAGCTCACGAAGATCCTCTGCTAACTCCTTGGGTAATCCTCCAGTCATGAATGTATTAACTTAACTCTTGCGACTCAACGCATCGGCTACTACATTAGCCTTTCCGAGATGATAGTGTAATTTCATATCATAATCCTTAATGAGCTCCAACCATCTCCTTTGCCTGAGGTTCAACTCCTTCTATGTGAAGATATATTTCAAACTCTTATGATCCTTGTACACCTCACAATGGTTTCCGATGAGAAAATGTCTCCATGTCTTCAACTCATGCACTATGGCTGCTAACTCCAAATCATGTGTAGCATAATTTAACTCATGAGGCTTACGCTATTGTGAGGCATAGGAAACAACTTTTCCCTCCTGCATAAGCACTGCTCCAAGTCCTCGACGTGAAGCGTTGCAATACACTTGATAATCCTTTTGTTGATCTGGAAGAATCAACACTGGGACTGTAACCAAACATTTCTTCAACTAGTTAAAACTGGCTTCACACTCCTCAGTCCATTTGAACTTGGTGTGATTCTTCAAAAACTCTCTCATGGGCTCTGCAATCCTAGAGAAATTCTGTATGAACCTCCGATAATATCCTACGAGTCCAAGAAAACTCCTGATCTCTCCAACTGATGTGCGTGCTACCCATTTAGTCATAGAAACGACCTTGGTGGGGTCTACTGCTATTCCTTCTCCGGATATAACATGTCCGAGAAATCCAACTTCCTTCAACCAAAACTCACCTTTGGTGAACTTGGCATATAACTGATGTTCCCTGAGCTTCTCAAGAACCAAACTCAAATGCTCCTTATGCTCCTCTTCGTTTCTCGAGTAGACTAATATATCATCAATGAACACCATGACAAACTTATCCAAAAACTCCATAATCACTTTGCTCATCATGTTCATGAAATAGGCAGGCGCGTTAGTCAAACCAAATGACATAACGGTATACTCATATAGTCCGTACCTTGTGGTAAAAGTTGTCTTAGGTATATCCTGCTCTCGAAGCTTCACCTGATGGTATCCTGATCGTAGATTGATCTTGGAAAATACTTTAGCTCCTTGCACTTGGTCAAACAAATCATTGATCAACGGCAGTGGGTTCTTTTTCTTGATCATCACCTCATTTAACGCATGATAATCAACAACCATCCTTAATGATCCATGCTTCTTCTCCACGAGAAGTACTGGGGATCCCGAAGGTGACGAACTTTGTCGAATGTAATCCCTATCCAATAACTCCCAATCTGCTTATTATTTCCTCCAAATCCTTTGCGGACATCTGATACGGTCTCTTTGATATTGGCCCGATGCCTGGCAATAGCTCAATCCAAAACTCAATGTCTCGATCCGGTGGCATGCCTGGCAACTCCTTCGGAAATACCTTGGGGTAATCCTTCACCGCTGGTACTTCCTCTTGTACAACTCCTGATAAGGATTTCACTTGAGTCCTCTTCGGCACATGCCGGGATACATACTTGATCCTTCTTCCTTCTGGGGTAGTGAGAAATATCGACTTACTCACACAATCAATGTCCCCTCCATACTTTGATAACCAATCCATGCCTAATATTACATCCAATCCATGTGACTCCAATATTATTAAGTCTGAGGGGAACACGTAGTTACCAATCCTTAAGGGTAACTGATCACACCATAGGCTGGCCATAGACTCTGCTCCTGGCAAGGTTACTAACATGGGTGACCTAAGGGCTTGGGTTGGCAGGTGATACTTATCCACAAATCCCCTTGATATGTGATGCACCAGTATAAAAAAGAACGATTGCAGTAAATGACTTAACCAAAAACTCACCTATAACTGCTTCTGGGTGCTCTTCAACCTCCTCCATGCTAATGTGGTTCACTTGTCCCCTATTGAAAGGGTTGGGCTTGTTCCCAGAGCTTCCATTGCCATTTCCATTCTTTGCTTCAGAACACTCGGTGGTGTAGTGTCCATTCTTCCCGCACTTGAAACAAGTAATGTGACTTAAATCCTTCTTGGCGGGCATTGCCGGGTTCGAACGGTTCTGGCTATTGCTTTCTCCATTCCCATTCCCATTCTTTGGGCCACTATGGTTATGAAAACTTCCTCCATAGGAATTATGGCCTCCATGGTTATGGTGAATGTGTCCTCCCGAGTTCGGGGTAAAACGAGGTCTCTATCGAGCTCCTGAATTGTACTTCCCTTGTCTGTACTTCCTCTTGCGACTATCTATCTGCTGCTGCTTCCCTTCAATCATAAGAGATCTATCTACCAACTCCTGGTAGTTGTTAAATATTGCCACCATCAATTGCATGCTCAGTTCATCATTCAGTCCTTCTAGAAACTTCTCCCACTTAGCAGCATTAGTTGCTACGTCATCAGGGGCATAGCGTGCTAACTTACTAAACTCATCCACATACTGACCCACTGTGCGTCCTCCTTGGTGCAAGTTGCGAAACTCGCGCTTCTTCATGTTCATAGCTCCTGCTGAAACATGGGCAGTGCGGAAAGCCTGCTGAAACTGATCCCATGTGTCGGTGTACTAGAGTAGGGGTACCCTAGTACCCCGAACTTGTGCACGGGCAGTTGCAGCACCCCGCGGAAAGGGCTTGCCGGGTGACCGCCAAGATACTCCGTGGCTCCTTTGGAGCCATTTAAGAACAAAGTATTCAAGTCAAGAAGACAAGGCCCCGGCAAGAGGAGCTTGCCGAGAAGGCCAACCGAGGCATCTCAAGGAACTTGCGGCGACGTGCCACGCATCCCGGCAAGGCCCGGTGAGCGACAAGCTTCCGAGCGCAACAAGACCACGACCGCGGCAAGACGCTTGCCGCGGCAAGCGGCCACTCTGTGCCCATGCTCCAGCGCATCCACCAACGTGTCGCCCTGGGGGCCTTTCCAGGCACGCGTGGCGGAAGGCTGTGCAGCCAGCGGTAAGCGGTGGCATGCGATGCTGACAAGATCGCCATCGTGGCAGGCGGTGGCGCCCCTGACGGTCCTTTTTTACACTGTTTGGGCGACACAGACGGGGATTTAATGCCCTTGTCCCCTGCCGTCAGTGTTAGGTATAGTACACTGTACAGGTAGCTGTACCAACCACCTCTCTTTTTACGTTTTTACCCTTCTCTGCATTGCCACCTGTCGGTGACCCCTTTAGCATATAAAAGGAGGCCCATGCACAACGTAGAGGGGGTTCGACTGGTTCGGAGGGTTCGGATCATTTCGAAGCCAGAAAAACACTTAGCTCTCTAGAGCAAGAACACAATACAATCAGACAAGCAGCAGTAGGAGTATTATCTCTCCGGAGAGCTCCGAAGCTGGGTAAACTGCTCGTGTGCTTCGCCTCGATCTGCTCTTCGTGCGATCTCCGCCCCCCGCCGAACCGATAGGGCCTCGGTCCGCTGGTCCCATAGGTGTTCGTGGATCAGTTTCCCCGATATCTTTGGCACGCCAGGTAGGGGGCGTTGAGATTGCGTGAACCTGATCCGGCGTTCACACGAGCTAGATCTTCATTTTCTTCATCAACATGCCACCGAAGAAGAAGGCTTCGGAGGCAGCTGCTCCATCCGCGTCGATCTCACCGCCACCGGAACAAACGGGAGGTGGGGTTGACGCTGGTGGAAGAACAGACATCGACGAGGAAGCTCGCAGTGCTGCCAGGTCCAAGGACAAGGCTGCACAAACATTGGTGTCTTCGCATCCGCCGCGTCCCTCTCAGGAGGCGCAGGACCGACAGCGTCATGGTATTCGCAGTACCATACGCTTGTTGGACCAAGATCAAGCTGGTGGGTCTCGGGGCGTTCAAGACCAGCATGCACACCAACATGCTGGCACGAGTGAGGCACGGTCGCCTGGATGGGATACTGCTCCTTCTAACATAGTTAGGAGTCCGAGCACATCCCGCTTCTCGCTGCGTTCGCCACTGCCGCCCACCACTCCAGCAGAAGCTTTAGCGCGAGCTCAACTGCTCCTGGATTACCCTCCGACGTCGTACAAGATCGACGAATGGAGGGCCACCATTCAGAGCCTCATCGGCTACGCCAACGGCAACACTCCACGGCAGTCGAATACATCACTGCCGCAGCAGGACTGCCAGGCACGAGCTGGTGGCGACGAAACTGGTGGGGGTGCAACCACCATGCACTCTCCACCCCGAAGGCCAAGATCGCCGACTCGCCGGATCCACCTCGATAGCGACTCCACCGCATCATCAGATCCCCGAGCTCGTCGCGATCAGCGTGAAGTTCTTCACGATAGACAACAAGAAGACGCTCGAACTCGCAACGAGCGCCGAAGGGAAGCGCGACGTCAATCCAACAAGCACGCTGGGCCCTCTGTTGACATGCATGCGCCAGGGGAACCAGGTGACTTGCCGTACGCGGTAGGTTGCCCTGCGTTCACTCGTGAGCTGCGGCAAGTCCTGTGGCCCAGCACGAAGAATTTCAAGCCAGATGTACCGGAGAAGTACGACGGCAAGACGCATCCGTTAGAGTTCCTCAGCATCTACACCATCGCGGTGCAAGCTTCCAGGGGGCGAGACGATAAGATCCTTGCCAACTACTTCCCACTTGTGCTCAAGCCTAATGTCATATCCTGGCTCATGCACTTGCCGGACAACTCCATATCCTCCTGGGCTGACCTGTGCCATCAGTTTGTTGGCGCCTTCACAGGCGGCCACAAGCCTCATGGCCAAGAGAGTGACCTTCATTTGCTCTCCCAGAAGGAAGGAGAGCCCCTGCGTAAGTACATACAGAGATTCAGCAACGTACAACACAACATCCCAGACATCCACCCTGCCACGGTAATCAGCGCGTTCCATCAGAACGTGCGGAACCGCAGGATGTGGGAGGAGATGGCGATCAGCAAGATCAGAGACGTCAGTGAGCTATATGCCCTGGCCGACAAGTGTGCACGTGCTGAGGAAGGGAGGAGACTCCCCGGAGAGAACATAGGAGCAGGAGGATCTGACAGTGAGGATACTGCCCCGGCAAGGAAAACCGGCGGCGGAAAAACAAAAAGAAGAAAGGCAAAGAGGTGCTAGTTGTCGAGCAGTCCGGCAGCGGAGGTGGCGCCAAGAAAGCCAAAGCTGGTGGCTCCGGCAAGGAGATTGCCGCAGAGGCTGTGGCGGTCGCCGACAAGCAAGACGGCACCAACAGGCAGTACTGCAAGATCCACCGCACCAAGGGCCATGACCTCCAGAGCTGCAAGAAAGTCGAGCAGCTTGTCGAGCAGCAAAAGGTTGAATACGAGCGACGCGACAAGGAGAAATTCCAGGAAGGTGCTGGAGGATCCGGCAAGAAACGTCCCGGCCGAGTAGGGCGCTGCGGCAAGGCCAAGCAGCGGCGAGGAGATAGACCTACCCGCGGCCGTGACAAGGATGAAGATGACGACGACGACGAAGACATGAATGATGACGAGACTGATGAGCAGGAGTTCCAGAAAGCCACAGAGGTCCTGTGCGTTGATGGCGGTGCTTCTCTGTATACTTCACAACGCCAACTCAAACAATGGGTGCGGGAAGTCAATGCGGCAGAACCACCCGTCGAGTCACGCAGGCCTCTGAAATGGTCCAGCACGCCTATCATCTTTGATATTGAGGACCACCCTGATCGCATAACTGCGGTCGGGTGCTTGTCGATGTTGGTTTCACCAACTATCCGCAACCTCAAGGTCACTAAGATGCTAGTTGATGGCGGGGCCGGCTTGAACCTGATCTCCTCTGCAGTGCTCTAGAAACTCCAGATCCCTGACAGCGAGCTCGAAGAGATCGGCACGTTCCAAGGAATCAATCCAGGAAGGAGCAAGCCGAAGGGAAAGATCACGTTGCCGGTAACATTTGGCAGCGAGCTGAACTTCAGGACTGAGAGGGTCACTTTTGATGTTGCTGATTTTCCATTACCTTACAATGGGATACTCGGCCGCCCAGCACTCGCCAAATTCATGGCAGCCTCTCACTATGCATACAACGTACTAAAGATGCCAGGCCCGATAAGCGTCATCTCTGTCCCTGGCGACAAGCAGGATGCTCTTATCTGCGCTGACAAAATCTACCGGGAGGCAACGGCCGCACCAGATCACAAGTCACTTGCCGCTGAAGCTCCTGGGGGGAAGAAGAAGACCAAGTCTGGCAAGAGTTCTGATGCCCACTCCGGCAAGCGCACCTCTTCGGAGTGCTGCGCTACCGTCGAGGACGCACCATCGAGCTCCACCGGCAAGTGTAAGAAGGCAATGGAGGCTCCACCTGAGACTAAGAAAGTGTCCGCCAACGAGGACGGCACTGGTGGTACCTTCACCATCAGTGCCACGCTCGACCCTAAATAGGAAAGCGCGCTCGTTGCTTTCCTGCGGGCGAACGTCGACGTGTTTGCATGGCAACTGTCTGACATCCCCGGTGTTCCCAGGAAAGTAATCGAGCACCATCTTGCCGTCTGTCCTCATGCGCGGCCCGTCAAGCAGAAAGTCAGGAAGCAAGCGGTGGAGCGCCAAGAATTCATTACAGAAGAAATCAAGAAGTTGGAAGCAGCAGGCCTTGTCAGAGGAGTGCTCCATCCTACGTGGTTGGCCAATCCTTTTGTCGTACGCAAGGCCAACGGGAAATGGAGGCTTTGTATAGATTTTACCGATGTCAATAAAGCTTGTCCCAAAGACCCATTTCCCTTGCCGCGCATCGACCAGATTGTTGACTCCACAGCCGGATGTGACTTGCTTTCATTTCTTGATGCATACTCAGGATACCATCAGATCTTCATGGCAGAAGAGGATGAGGAGAAAACCGCGTTCATTACCCCATGTGGCACATACTGTTTTGTATGGATGCCCTTTGGTTTAAAGAATGCTGGTTCAACATTTGCAAGGGTAGTCCATCACGCTTTTGAGCCGCAAATGCACAGAAATGTGGAAGCCTACATGGATGACATAGTGGTCAAGAGCAAGGACAAAGCGACCCTGATCCAAGATTTAGATGAAACCTTTGCGAATCTACGCAAGATCAACCTCAAGCTGAAGCCCGAGAAGTGTGTGTTTGGAGTCCCTTCCGGCAAGCTTCTCGGGTTCTTTGTGTCTCAACGGGGGATTGAATCCAATCCCGACAAGATCAAGGCCATTGAGCAGATTGAAGGACCATAGCGCGTCAAGGATGTACGAAGACTTGACGGTTGCGTGGCTGCTCTCAGCAGGTTTATCTCTAGATCTGCTGAGCGCGCCCTGCCGTTTTTCAAGATATTAAAAAAGGCAGGTCTAATGAAATGGACTCCGGAAGCGAAGGCTGCGCTGCAGGACTTGAAGAGATACCTGTCCTCCACTCCAACACTTGTCGCACCTAGGCCACAAGAGAAGTTGCTGCTGTATATAGCGGCAACCAATCAAGTGGTTAGTGCTGCGTTAGTGGCAGAGAGGGAGGCAGATGATGAGCCAACAACCACGGCAGATGCATCCAGCGACAAGTAGGGGGCTTCACCGGCAAGATCTGATCCGGCAAGCTCTGGTCCCGACAAAGATGGATCTGCGCAGACGCATAAGGAGATGCAGAAGAGAATGGTGCAGCGCCCAGTTTACTTTGTCAGTTCCCTTTTGCAAGGGGCTAGGACAAGGTACTCTTGTGTGCAGAAGTTGCTTTTTCGGCCTTCTCATGGCCTCGAGAAAGCTGCGCCATTACTTCCAAGCACATGAGATCACAGTTGTCACTCGCTTTCCGTTGAAGAGGATACTGTAAAATCTAGAAGCAACAGGCAGGATTGTCGAGTGGGCACTGGAATTTTCAAGCTTTGGCCTCAAGTTTGAAAGCACTTCAACTATCCAAAGCAGAGCATTGGCAGAGTTCATAGCAGAGTGGACGCCAACACCAGATGAAGAGATTCCAGAGACGAGCATCCCCGTCAAGGAAGCAAGTAAAGAGTGGTTGATGTACTTTGATGGTGCCTTCTCGCTGCAAGGCGTCGGTGCGGGTGTGCTGCTTGTCGCACCCACCGGAGAGCACCTCAAGTACGTAGTCCAGATGCACTTTCCCAAGGAGCAAGCAACAAACAACACTGCAGAGTATGAAGGTTTGCTTGCCGGTCTCAGGATCGCAGCAGACCTTGGGATCAAGAAGCTCATTGTCAGGGGAGACTCACAGCTTGTCGTCCGCCAAGTGAACAAGAATTATCAGAGTCCGTTGATGGAAGCTTATGTTGATGAAGTGAGAAAGCTAGAAGAACACTTTGACGGCCTGCAGATGGAATATGTTCCAAGAGCTCAGAACGACATTGCAGACGGCCTGTCAAAGTGCGCCGCACTTAAGTTACCTGTGGAACCAGGAATCTTTGTGCTCAAGCTGACTCAACCGTCTGTAACACCATAAACTGGACAAATCAAGAAGAGGAAGTTGATTTCTGGAGACTAATTTCCGGCGGAGCTCCCCGAAGCCGCCGCCAAGAAGGTCCCTAAGATCAACGCCAAGAGTGCTGAGGAGCAGTCTGATCCGGCAAGTCTTAGTGCTTGTTCCGTCAAAGAAGACGCTCCTAACAAGCTTTGTTCAGGCAAGCTTGCCGGGGAACATCAAGCTCCGGCTAAGCCGCAAGTTCTTGCCGTAGAAGCGGATGTTCCCGCAGCAGCAGATGTGCCTTTAGTCCTTGTTGTCGAGCCACAAGCTCCAGCATGGGCACAGCAGATTGTCTGTTTCCTTCAGACAGGAGAACTTCCCGAAGAGCAAGAAGAAGCGGAAAAAGTAGCCTGGCAGTCAAGTATGTACCAGTTTGTCGACAACATACTGTACAGAAGAAGACTCAACGGTGTGAAATTGAAGTGTATTTGCCGGGAAGACGGACAGAAGCTGTTGGCAGAGATACATGGAGGCATATGTGGTCACCACATTGGCGCAAGAGCACTTGCCGGCAAGGTTTCTTTTGGCCGACAGCCCTCCAGGATGCAACTGCACAAGTAACCAAGTGTGAAGCGTGCCAGTTCCATTCCAAGAAGATTCATCAGCCAGCTCAAGCTCTCCAGACGATCCCTTTATCCTGGCCATTCTCGGTCTGGGGGCTCGATATCCTCGGCCCTTTCCCCCGAGCTGTCGGGGGCTTTGAGTACTTGTACGTTGCAATCGACAAGTTCACGAAGTGGCCGGAAGTGGAACCAGTGAGGAAGGTGACAGCACAGTTAGCAGTCAAGTTTTTCAGGTCGATTGTTTGCCGTTTCGGGATCCCTAATAGGATCATCACCAACAACGACATGCAATTCATGAGCCGCACCTTCATGCAGTACGTCCAAGATCTTGGCGCCAAGGTCTGCTTCGCTTCTATTGCTCATCCGAGAAGCAACGGTCAAGCGGAGAGGGCGAATGCTGAAGTGATGCGTGGGCTCAAGACCAGAACTTTCGACAGGCTGCGCAGGTGCGGAAGAAACTGGATCGAGGAGCTGCCGGTGGTCCTTTGGTCGATCAGGATGACACCAAATCGAGCCACTGGCCAGACGCCTTTCGCTCTAGTCTATGGAGCAGAGGCAGTTCTCCCCACGGAACTCGTATACGGGTCACCTCGAGTGCTCGCTTATGATGAGCTTGAGCAAGAGCAGCTGCGACAAGATGATGTGCTGCTCCTTGAGGAGGACCGTCTTCAGGCTACTATACAAGCTGCTCGATACCTGCAAGCTTTGCGCCGCTACCACAGCCGCAAAGTTAATGCTAGAAGCTTCGAGGAAGGCGACCTTGTTCTTCGGCGCGTTCAGTCCGCCAAGAATTCCAACAAGTTGACGCCGAAGTGGGAATGCCCTTACCGGGTGAAACGAGTCACTAGGCCTGGCACTGTCCGCCTTGAGACCGAAGATGGCGTTCCTGTGAGCAACTCCTGGAACATTGAGCATCTTCATAAGTTTTACCCGTAGGGCGCGGTTGCCGGAACCTGTTCCGGCAACCACCTTTTGTACAAGTCTTGCCGATGTTGCATGTAATCCTTTGTACAAAGCCGGGCGCAGATCCCGTGCATAAGTAAAGCTCATGTGCTCCGCACATCTTGTCAATTTCATGCTTTTTACTTTACATTTGCATGCTTTATCTGACATTTTGTGCAGCACCCACCCCCGGTAAGCAAGAACGAGCCGAAAGGCTCCATGTCTTTATTTTCTCTTCTTTCTTTTTCTAAACAAAGGAAAGAAAGATTCCCTTGCACACAAGTTTGCCGGGGGGGAAGGAGAAGATAATAGTGTGGACCAGGCGTCGTTTAAGGAAGATTCGCCTTGCCGGGAAGAAAACGACAGAAAAGCTAAGTTGCCAAAGTCTGAGCAATTAGTTTTAATTTTTAAGTTATCTTCCTCGAACGACTGTGCTTTGTATGGAAAACCTGTGCGCGGAGGAACCAACTCGTAGCTAGTTGCGCCCTTACTTTGTTTCGAGTCCGCTCAAGAACTTAAGTGTGCTGCAACTAGTCGCGACAAGGTTTCTTCTCGGAGTGGCACCGCCAGCAGGCTGCTGACGTCCCGCACTCAGCGCTTGCCGCTCGGGTGCCTGCGCCGACAAGTCCCCTAAAAGCGTAGGGTAAAACATACAAAGCAAGGGATCTAGTAAAGGAAATAACATAGCGATCATCATCCAAAATAAAGTTATATTACAAGATAACTTGTCGCAGCTCTAACACATTGTTCCCATGACATGACCAGCAGCGACAAGGAAAAAGATAAAATGGGCAGCCTAGTCTACACGATCGCCCTCAACCCTCTTGATCCCGCTCACCTTGTCCACAATGGGTGCGACAAGGGCCTTGAGCGCTTCCAGATCAACGTCGGGCGGCAAAGATCTGAGGACGTTGGTGAGGTTGAGGCCTGGGTTGCGGAAGGCCACCTTCACCAGCACCTTCTGAAGAACTCCCGCGCAAATCTTGCGCGACTCATCGGCCAGCTGCTTTGGGATCTTCTCCCGAAGCCGCTGGAGGGTCGTCGCCACGCCCTTGAAGAACAAGCTGAGCTTGGCGCTGGGTTGGAGATGCTCATCAGAAGAGTACCCGAAGTCCTCCATCCCCAGCTGCGCCAGCTCCCCGTCGATGACTGCGGCGATATTCACCAGACCCTCGGTCCAGTGCTCCACCGTCTCCCCGAACGAGTTCTGGGTGACGGCAATGCTCGCCAGCAGCGCCTCGTCGGCTTTGATCTTCTCCGACAAGGTCACCTCTCGCTCCTTGGCGGCGTCCAGCGTCTGAGTCAGCGTAGCCAGCTTCAACTCGAGATCCGTGTTGGAGTCCTTGGCGGCGCTGAGCTCCTTGCTCCTCTCCGCAAGAAGACCTTACAGCTCACCATGGGCAGCGGCATCCTTCTCGCGCTCGCGCTTGAGCGTGGCGAGCTCCTCGCCGCTCGTCCGGAGATTGGCCTCCAGCTACGCCACTTTTGCTTCCACCTCCTTCTTGGTGCCCTCGGCAGCTGCGGCAGCGTCCTTTGACTCCTTGAGAGCCCCGCCAATCGCTAGTTCCCGCGCGGCGAGCTCCTCCTCGTGGCTGTCAAGGTTCACCTTGTGCTGCGCCAACTCTCCTTCCTGCGCAAAGAGGCTTTCAGGGACAAGCCGTTGCTTCTCTTCGGCTTTAGCCTTCTCGAGGAGGAAGGCTTTCCGCTCCTCGAGAAGTTGCTCCCGCTCTTCTGCCAGGCTCTGGAGAGTCTCCTGCCTGAGACCCCGGAGCTCCTCCGCGCGCTTCTCAATGTCGACTCCTGCCCTTGCGACAAGCGCTTCTCGAGAAGCCAGCTTGGCTTGTCGGGCGCGGTAGAGCGACGTCAGCTTCCGCAGCAGCCGTTCCTCTTCAGGCTCGTCGCTGCTGCTTGGCGCGTCAACCAGCGCCAATCCGTCGGAAGAGAGCACCTCTTCGTCAAAGGTTTCTCCCTCGACCGGCGCCCTAGAGCTCGAAGCCCAGGGGAGCTTGATGAAGACGCCATCGCCGGCCTTCAAGTAGGCGCCAGGCGCTGCACCGACCGCAGATTCTCCCTTGCCAGGGAGCGCTCCCTTGCCGGGGATTCCTCCCTTGGCGGTGTAGTCGAAGCAGATGGTGCTTCGCGGGCGGCTTCCAGGCCCTCCTGGTGGGGCTGCTCTACTCCTACACAAATCCAACAATCAAGATATCAGTAAGAGAAAAGAGCACCCATGCGCACCTGACGGCGGGAAGTAAATTATAAACTTACGCTGGGGGCTGCGCTGGGGGCTGCTTTGGTGAGTAGTTGCCAGGTCCGTCAAGGTGGGCTCAGACACGCCCCCTGCTGACACGGTGGGATCATCTTCGATGACAATCACCGAGGCCTTGGCCCTCTTCGCCGCTCTCTGGGCCAGCATCCTGAAAAGGAATGGATTCAGATCAAAGCAAGTCAGATACAGAATGAAAGCGACAAGATTGAAGAACTACGAGGACAGCAAGAAAGCTTACTCTTCTTCTTCATCATCGGAGATGAGCGCGGAGAGATCGAAGTCAGGCTCGCCTCGGGTGCGACGAGGTGGAGGAGTGGGCTCCCTTGCCCGCTTGGCAGGAGCAGCAGCGGTGGACCAGGAAGGTCCCGCTCCAGTTGTCGCAGCGGCGTGAGGCGCTCCCGCGGCAACGGTGCTTGCCGCGGTAGAGCGTGTTGCGCGGCTCGGCGGCTGTTGACCCGTCTGCCGCCCCGCTACGTCCCCGGCCCTGTGGAGGGGCCTTCTTGGTGCAGCCGGGGGCTCCGCTTGCGGCAAGCTGTCTGAAGGTTCGGGCTCTTCCTCGCCGGGATCGCTCAGCTCAGCTTCGGGGCCGGCAAGATCCTCCTCGCCGGCAAACTCCTCGCACTCGGCAAGGCTTGCCGCCTCTGCTGCCTCTGCCTCCTCCTCAGTGAACCCGAACTCGCCCGCGGCAGCTGCTGCCGCAGCTTCTTCCATCCTAGTGGCGATGTGTTGCAGCTCCGCATCAGTAGTGTCACGGGTGAGGCTCTTCTGCTCGTCGGCGCAGATCGGCACTTCCTCCAGGCTGTCGAAAAACGCCCGCACGACGTCATCCGTCGGCTCTTGCCAAGTTGGGGCGATTCCGTGAGAATCGCACAACGGCATCATCGCGCGGATCCGGTCGAGTGAAGAATTGTTGCACAACGGAACAACGCTCCTCGGCAACATGAAGGGATGCTGAGGATCACGTTTGAACAGCTCCAGGAGCATCGCATCCAGCTCCAGGGCGGTGAAATTGAAGTTGAGGCCCGGGCGCAGCCTCATGATGTCCGCCGAGTTCTTGAACTCCCAGGCGGGTCTCCCTCTCTCCTGCAGGGGGCGATGCGGCGACGAAGGAAATCTGTGCCAACGGCGCCTACAGTGAGCCGGCAAGCCTGAGGCGGAGGATTCGGGTGACGGCGATCTTCAGCCTGTCGTCTTCCGGGGCCACGTTGCTCCAATTGTTGCCGCGTACTATTGGGGCTTGGCGCACGACAGTGAACGGCTGTGGGTTCTCCTCGATGATCCAGCACCACTCCGCTCTCCACTCCTCCCATTTGCTGCGAAGCTCTCCCTCCAGATAGGCTTCTTTCTTGCCGACTCGAGATCCAGGCGATTCCTCCGGCAAGGGGCTCTCCTCTCTCGACTCGGGGCATGAAGAAGTGGCGGAAGAGGGCTACGTTTGGGTGGACTCCGACAAAGTTTTCGCACAGATGTGCAAAAACCGCCATGGTCAGAACGGCATTGGGGGTGAAATCAAGGAGGCGGAGCCCGTATGTGTTCATAATGTCGCAGAAGAACTCCGAGAAGGGCGGGAAGAGCCCGCAATAGAAGAATAGCGCGAAGAAGGGGTACCCGTTTGGAGCTAGCTCCGAGGCAGTGGCCGGGAGTACCCTCGTGCGCGGGTGCGCCCGCGTCTCTATCTACCAGAATAGGTAGTAGTACTCCCTCTGCTCCTTGGCGCCGAGCTGAGGGGGGAAGAGGGCCCGCTCCTTCCGCAGCGCCGTGAGCCGCTGCGCTTCAGCCGACTTCACGCCCTTCCCCTTGTCGGCTTTCGGAGCCATGGCGGAAGTGGCAGGGGAGATCGACGGTGTTGGTGGTGCTGGTGGCGACGGGGGGCGGAGCGCTGCTCTCTTTCGGCTTTGAGAAGAAAGGGGGAGCGACGGAGATTTTCGAGGAAGGAGTAACAACCGGCAAAGTGGGGAAACTGCCCCTGTTTCCCTTGCTTATAAAGAGGGAGGGGGCGGACGTTTCGCCCTTCCGAATAAAGAAACCACCCACGATCTCTCCCACGATGCCGCATTCAATGCGTGCCGTTGGGGGAGGGCACGGTGGATACGGAGTGGGATTCGGCGTTACCCGGGCCGCGCGTGCCCGTGCCCTATTTTGGGCCTGGCCCAACAGCGCTCGGCACCGTGTGTGGCCCAGGCCCGGGGGCTCCTGTCGGTGTACTAGAGTAGGGGTACACTAGTACCCCGAACTTGTGCATGGGCAGTTGCAGCGCCCCGCGGCAAGGGCTTGCCGGGTGACCGCCAAGATACTCCGTGGCTCCTTTGGAGCCATTTATGAACAAAGTATTCAAGTCAAGAAGACAAGGCCCCGGCAAGAGGAGCTTGCCGGGAAGGCCAACCGAGGCATCTCAAGGAACTTCCCGCGACGCGCCACGCGTCCCGGCAAGGCCCGGTGAGCGACAAGCTTCCGGGCGTGACAAGACCACGACCGCAGCAAGATGCTTGCCGCGGCAAGCGGCCACTCTGTGCCCACGCTCCAGCGCATCCACCAACGTGTCGCCCTGGGGGCCTTTCCAGGCACGCCTGGCGGAAGGCTGTGCAGCAAGCGGTAAGCGGTGGCATGCGATGCTGACAGGATCGCCATCGTGGCAGGCGGTGGCGCCCTTGACGGTCCTTTTTTACACTGTTTGGGCGACACAGACGGGCATTTAATGCCCTTGTCCCCTGCCGTCAGGGTTAGGTAGAGTACACTGTATAGGTAGCTGTACCAACCACCTCTCTTTTTACGTTTTTACCCTTCTCTGCATTGCCACCTGTCGGTGACCCCTTTAGCATATAAAAGGAGGCGCATGCGCAACGTAGAGGGGGTTCGACTGGTTCGGAGGGTTCGGATCATTTCGAAGCCAGAAAAACACTTAGCTCTCTAGAGCAAGAACACAATACAATCAGACAAGCAGCAGTAGGAGTATTATCTCTCCGGAGAGCTCCGAAGCTGGGTAAACTGCTCGTGTGCTTCGCCTCGATCTGCTCTTCGTGCGATCTCCGCCCCCCGCCGAACCGATAGGGGCTCGGTCCGCCGGTCCCATAGGTGTTCGTGGATCAGTTTCCCCGACACCATGTTGCAGTGTTGATGGGGTAAGTGGCTGTGAAATTCTCCCACCATGATGCTGCGGGTCCATCAAGCTGGTGTGCGGCAAAATGCACTCTCTCCGCATCTGTGCATCCTGTAGTGGTCAGCTCCCTTCCAATCTTGCGGAGCCAATCATCTGCAACAATCGGCTCGGTGCTACTAGAGAACACTGGCGGATTCAGCCTTAGGAAATGGGCTAAGTGATCAACAGGTGGTGGTGGTGGTGGATTGTTGTTGTTGTTGTTGCCTTGGTTCTGATTCTGAACTAGTAGCTGCTTCAAGGTATTCTGCTGCTGGATCAACTGAGTGAGCTCTGGTGGGAAGGCAAATCCATTGTCACGTCTAAGACGCATCTGATGGGTTTAGAAAAGGTGAGAAAACAAAATAGAATGGGGTCTAAAGGGGAAACACTACCCATATGCACATGAGACAAACCCAATCATATCACACCAATCAATTCAAACAAGGGCTTACAATCGATCTAACTATCGTTACAAAAGTTCTTGGACTATTCTACATACATGGGGACATACTACTAATAATATGGTGGTCGACTAGAAGTTTTGATCGGTGGAAGACTCCATGATATCTGCTCCAGCTTCATCAACATAGTCATCATTGCTATCGTCGGGGTCAGAATCGGTGTCATCGATGATGATGTAGTCCTATGAACGAATGTCCTTGGAATGATCGTCATCTCCTCATGGTGTTGATCACCTCCCATTGGTCATCTCAGCGCCCAATATCTGGTAAATAGGGTCCTTAAGATCCTTGTGATAAACTTCTCAAATGCGTCCCATGGCGATGTGGGCTGCCATGCTCCTTCCTAGACTCCAGGTTGGTGCATCAAAGGAAAACTCTATGGGCTCAGTAACTGGCATGAATGTCCTTCCTGGAACTTGAACTCGAATAATCCAACACTCCTCTTCTGGTAAAGTGGCGATGTAGGTCCCGGTGAAGCTTGGTATTCCCATGTTCAAGTACCTAGTGACTTCCTTCAAGTGTCTTCCAAAAGGTGTATCTTCATCCGGTTGTGTAAACTTACTCCTTGAGTCCGCCATCCTATAGAGTGGAAAAGGGAGAGGAGTCAGAAATGAGTAGAGAAGAGTGACCTATGGTTTAACTTAGTGGTCATATCCTACAGTCAGCGTGTGCTCTGATACCACCTTGTGGTGACCAGACCTCAAACAGTCTAGTCTCTGTGCATCAGTGTCATCCCTGGATTGGTAATGCTGACACACACAGTACTTGAGGATTTGTAACAGAGTTTCAATCACACACCTATTACATCAAATTGTCTCAAAAGAGAACTTATGACAATAATATGGCTTAAGGCCATCTAAATAAGATAACAACGGAAGGCTTGGAAGATAAAGTGAGTCCATCAACTCCAATGGCATAGCTGAGTGAACGACAACGACCTATGGCACCTTACTCGTCGTCTAAAAAGTCTACAACATGATTTGTTGCAGCCCGAAACAGGTCAGCACATGGAAGATGCTGGCAATGTAACACAAAGGAGTAATGAACAGAATAAATGCTATCACTACATGCATATATGGCTAGTGGGAAGATCTATCGTTACTGCTTTTTCATAAAGCCAATTTTTCCATACAACAAAGGAATAAATTTTATTTAACTATCATGGTGGTTGTTAAACATTGAGAAGGTTCCTCCAACTCAATCCCAATTAAACATCATCAATTACCCACCAAATTAACTTAGAGTGATGAGATCAACATGATAATCCAGGAACCAGATACTCAAGATGTCCATAACCGGGGACACGGCTAACCATGATTAGTTTGTACACTTTGTAGAGGTTTGCACACTTTTCCCCACCAGACTCGATCTCCTCCGTTCAATTTCTCGCACTTCTAGATATTTGAGAAACGGATGACCGAGACACAGTCTTCCAGAAGCATTAACTCTCTACTCCGGGTAGAAATTACCACCTACATCCCCTACATCTGATAGTCTACCTCTTCAGGAGCTCACACAACATACTCAACTATGCTAGAGCCCATAATGGCTTGTTGCTGCACATGTAAGTTTCTAGCATGAATAATGTTATGATCCCTTTGAGCATGGGTGGCGAACAGTAGGATGATCACACAGGTACTCCGGGATATCCTAGGACAACACTGGATTCTCCAGGTGCCCGCAATCAATCCACCCAGATGTGTATTTAAGTAGCCACCTTAAGTTAACCATTAATTAACAATTCTCACATCTGTCATGGATAATACACTCACCCAATCCACGTCTACGAGCATAGCATAGCAATACTGAGCATAACATAGAAATAACTCCCAAAGGTTTGATAATAAAAAGGAAATAGGTTCTACCTCATCATCTACTTCCCAAACCACATGTTGTTCAGATCCTAACCATGCAATGTTTGAGGAATTGAAGCTAATGCATAAAAATTGGGCAATAAAGAGATATGATCAAAGTATTACTTGCCTTGCCGATGATCTGCAGAACCTAGAGACTCGTAGTAGCACGCTTCGCACTCTGGGAATTCTATCGCAAACAAACAATAGCATACATAAGCACTCAAACAAGAATCATGGGTAAAACGCAAATAAGAAGATCCAACCAGAAAGTGCAACTGAAGAACTTCAGTTTGCAAAAATAATCAAATTAAACGGAGCAAGGAAACTCAAACTACGAACTAAACAAGCTCCGTTTACTAAACTGGACTAAAATCATATTTTACAGTACCAAAATCATGTTCAAGTTGGTTGAACAGAAAGAGGGCTTCGAGATTAATACTTAGGCACTGGTTTCAACTAATTTGGATAAACGAGTAAAAAGTACACTAGATCGAAGATCAGGGCAGAAATCACGATCGAAAATAATCGCAAATAAAACCTGGAATATAAAACGAGACAAACAGACTAACGAACGTACCTTTGTTAGAAGAACCTAAACGGTGAACGGTGTTCGCTTAAACGAACGGACGGATGGACGTCTGCTAAATAACTAAAACCGGAAAAAATCGAACTGATCTATTTAAAAAAAACAGATCTAGGGTTTTTTTAAAACCGACGGTTTTTAACTTAACTGAAAAAACAAAACGGTGGCAGCGGCGGCTACTTTCGGCAGGGTTTCGGCGGGGCGGGGCAGCATCGGCGGCGTGGGGTGGTGGTGGTGCGGCTCCGGCGGGCGAGGCGGTCGGCGGTGCGTGATGGGAGGTGGTGGGGCGGGGAGGCGGCATCGCGCGACGCGACACGACGGTGGAGTAGGCGGCGGCTGCGGTGGCAATGACGTCGGGCGGCAGGGTGGCTCGGGGTCCAAGGGGGGGCTCGGGGTATTTAAAGTGGGGGCTGGCGGCCAACTTGGAGGAGGGTGCGGCTGGTGGCGTGGCGCGCTCGGACTCCGGCGAGTCCAGGTCGTGTACGGGAGGGAGGCAGTGGAAGCGATTGGGCCGGCCTGCTCGGTTGGGCTTCGGCCCAGTCGGGCGGGGAAACCTTTTTTTTAAATAGTTCCGCCGAAATAGAAAAATATCCGAATAAAATATAAAAAAATCTAAAAAAATGCCAAAAAACAATTTTCACCGTCTAAATAAAATATTTAGAACAAAGTGAACATTTTTGTGGCCTAAAAATTCAATTTTGAAAACATGCATATTTTTCTAATTCAAAAAAATAGCGATAAAATCCAAATAAAATAAATAATTGATTTTAACATTTTCCCTCCAATTATTCTTTTATTTTGGATAAATCATTTTATTCCCTCTCTTGTTATTTTGATATTTTGGAAATATTTTTTGGAGAGAGAAATAATTAAAATCAAAATGATCCTCTTTTCAATATTTGAGAAATTTCAAATATGAAAATAAATTAAATCCCCAACTCTCTCCGTGGGTCCTTGAGTTGCTTAGAATTTCTAGGATCAAGCCAAAATGCAATAAGATATGATATGCATATGATGACCTATGTATAACATTCCAAATTGGAATTTTGGGATGTTACAATTTGCCGAGATCCGATGAATTGTGGATTTATGATCAAGATTATCTATGAATATTATTTGGTTCTTCTCAGAATTCTTATATGCATGATTTGATATCTTTGCAAGTCCCTTCGAATTATCGGTTTAGTTTGGCCAACTAGATTGATCTTTCTTGCAATGGGAGAAGTGCTTAGCTTTGGGTTCAATCTTGCAGTGTCCTTTCCTAGTGACAGTAGGGGCAGCAAGGCACGTATTGTGTTGTTGCCATCAAGGATAACAAGATGGGGTTTTCATCATATTGCTTGAGTTAATCCCTCTACATCATGTAATCTTGTTTAATGCGTTACTCCGTTCTTTATGAACTTAATACTCTAGATGCATGCTGGATAGCGGTCGATGTATGGAGTAATAGTAGTAGATGCAGGCAGGAGTCGGTCTACTTGACATGGACGTGATGCCTATGTTCATGATCATTGCCTTAGATGTCATCACAATTATGCATTTTTCTATCAATTGCTCGGCAGTAATTTGCTCACCCACCGTAATAAATGCTATCTCGAGAGAAGCCACTAGTGAAACCTATGGCCCTTGGGTCTCTTTTCCATATTACTGAATCTCATTTACATCTTGCTAGTTTCCGATCTACTATTTTGCAATCTTTACTTTCTAATCTATAAACCAAAAATACCAAAAATATTTACTTTACCATTTATCTATCTCTATTAGATCTCACTTTTGCGAGTGATCGTGAAGGGATTGACAACCCCTTTATCACGTTGGTTGTAAGTTCTTGATTGTTTGTGCAGGTATTCGGTGACTTGTGCGTCGTCACCCTCTTCAAGGGAAAGCCAACGCAAGCTCAAGAGGTAGCAAGAAGGATTATGGCGCCGTTGCTGGGGATATTTACGCCAAGTCAAGTCAAGATTTGTCTCCAGTCAACTTGCCAATTTCTGGCGCCGTTGCCGGGGAGATCTACGCTAAGTCAAGCCATACCAAGTACCCATCATAAACTCTTCTCCCTTGCATTACATTATTCTACATTCGCCTCTCGTTTTCCTCTCGCCCACTTCTAAAACAATTTTCGAAAACCTTTGCCTTTTCTTTTTCCTTCTTTCTTCTGATCTTATTTTTGCTTGTGTCTCCACTTGCCTTCTATGTGCTTGCATATTTGCTTGCTAAAAATCTATTTATATAAATCCACTTAAAGTGTTCTACTTGGATCATCTTCGATCTATTTGTGCTCGTAGTGAAACCCCAATTAGCTTACTTGAGGGAAAATCTTTAGATGAGCATGCTCATTTTGTGAGTCAGCTTTTGTCTGAAAAAGGAAGACTCTTATGGGATCAAATAAACCGGTTGGAATCTTTGTGAAATTTATAATTTTACTTGTTGCTCTAAGAACCCTAAAAAACACCTTCCCTACCTATGTGAGTTTAATGATAATGAAATCCTATCTTCTTATGTCAAAGGTGTTTATAGTTACTATGATATCGAACAAATGGAAGAATTTGTTGCTTTTAAGGGTGCTTATGAAGTTGCTTCTTTGATTGAAAAGTATGATATTACTCTCCACAAATCTGAAAATTTTGATGTACTTAAATATTGCTATGAAAGCTTTGCTCATAGTGTCTATGTCAAAGAATTTATTGAAAGAATGACCGTTGCTTCGAAAATAATGATATGCATGAATCTATAGATAATTATGATTCCGATGATTTGATTGAAATATCCCTTTATGAACATGATGCTTGCTATTCTTGTGACCATGATGCCAATATTTATGAAGATGAATTTGCTATAGTTCCTTATGTTAAAAACGAGATCGTTGCTATTGCACCCGGACTTCCTAGTTCCTTCGATGAAAAGCATGATTGCGATGATGTTATTATAAATTCTGTTAATGTCAATTGTGTTAATTATATGAAAAAACTCAAGCTTGGGGATGCTAGTTTTGCTATGACTACTATTTTTTGCAATGATCATGATTGGGGTGATTCTTCTTATGATCTTGAATATTTATTTAAGCCCCATGATGAATATGGGATTGATAATAGTGTTCGCAACATTATTGAAAGTGGGTTTGGAGGAGTGTCAACTTTAGATCCCATATATTTGTAGAATGTTCAATCTTATGATTTTTTTATAAAAGTGGGTTTGGAGAGGTCATGACTTTAGTTAATGTCAATCCCACTATTTTAGAAGAGTGTCAACTTCACATGCATGTGGATTGTGTTGAAAATATTTTATATGATAGCTATTTTGTTTAATTTGATTATGATCCCACATGTAATTATTATGAGAGAGGAAAATATGGTTGTAGAAATTTTCATTTTACTAAATTACCTCTCGTTATGGTGAAATTGTTATCGTCTCTTTCTTTATCCTTGCATATGCTACTTTTTGCTTGCCTGGATAATTTGTTTGCCGATAAGATGCCTATGCATAGGAAGTATGTTAGACTTAGATGTGTTTGTCACATGTTTTATGATGCTCTCTTTGCACTTCAATTCTTGTCTTTTATGTGAGCATCATCATAATCTCAATGCCTAGCTAGGGGCGTTAAACGATAGCGCTTGTTGGGAGCCAACCCAATTTTATTTTTGTTCTTTACTTTTTGATCCTGTTTAGTAATAAATAATTCATCTAGCCTCTGGTTATATGTGGTTTTATGTTTTAATTAGTGTTTGTGCCAAGTATAACCTTTGGGAAGACTTGGGTGAAGTTAATGCGATCTTGCTGTAAAAAATAGTAACTTTTGCACTCACGAGAATAGCTGCCATTTTTTACAGAAGAGTGCTTTTAGGTTGATTATTTTTGAAAAATATTAATAGAAAAATTCCTCACATCCACCAATTTATTTTAGAATTTTTGGAGTTACATAAGTATTTGAAAGTTACAGATTTCTACAAACTATTATGTTTTTGACAGATTCTGTTTTTCGCGTGTTGTTTCCTTATTTTGATGAATCTATGAGTAGTATCGGGGGGTATGAACCATTGATAAGTTGGAATACAGTAGGTTTTACACCAATATAAATAAAGAATGAGTTCACAATATTACCCTAAAGTGGTGATTTATTTTCTTATACTAACAGAGCTCATAAGATTTTTTGTTGAAGTTTTGTGTTGTGAAGTTTTCAAGTTTTGGGTAAGGATTTGATGGACTTTGGAATAAGGAGTGGAAAGAGACCAATATTGGGGATTCCCAAGGCAGCCCAAGGTAAATTTAAAGGACAACCAAAAGCCTAAGCTTGGGGATGCCCCGGAAGGCATCCCCTCTTTCGTCTTCGTCTATCGGTAACTTTACTTGAGGCTATATTTTTATTCACCACATGATATGTGTTTTGATTGGAGCGTCTTGTATGATTTGAGTCTTTGCTTTTTAGTTTAAAATCATCCTTGATATGCATACCTTTTTGGAGAGACACGCATGGACCGGAATTTATTAGGATACTCTATGTGCTTCACTTATATCTTTTGAGCTAGACAATATTGCTCTAATGCTTCACTTATATCTTTTTAGAACACGGCGGTAGTTTTAGTTTATAGAAATTGTTGATCTCTCATTCTTCACTTATATTATTTTTAGAGTCTTTTAGAACAGATGGTAATTTTCTTTGGTTATAAAATTAGTCCTAATATGATAGGCATCCAAGATGGTGTAATAAAAACTTTCATATGAAGTGTATTGAATACTACGAGAAGTTTGATTATTTATGATTGTTTTGAGATATGAAGATGGTGATATTAGAGTCATGCTAGTAGAATAGTTGTGAATTTGAGAGATACTTGTGCTAAAGTTTGTGATTCCCGTAGCACGCACGTATGGTGCACCGTCATGTGATGAAGTTGGAGCATGATTTATTTACTGTATGTCTTTCTTATGAGTGGCGGTCGAGGACGAGCGATAGTCTTTTCCAACCAATCTATCCCCCTAGGAGCATGCGCGTAGTACTTCGTTTCAATAAATAATAGATTTTTGCAATAAGTATGCAAGTTCTTTATGACTAATGTTGAGTCCATGGATTATATGCACTCTCACCCTTCCACCATTGCTAGCCTCTCTTGTACCGTGCAACTTTCGCCGGTACCATACACCCACCATATACCTTCCTAAAATAGCCACCATACCTACCTATTATGATATTTCCATAGACATTCCGAGATATATTGCCATGCAAGTTTCCACCGTTCCATTTATTATGACACGCTCCATCATTGTCATATTGCTTTGCATGATCATGTAGTTGACATCGTATTTGTGGCAAAGCCAGTGTTCATATTTTTTATACATGTCACTCTTGATTCATTGCACATCCCGGTACTCCACCGGAGGCATTTACATAGAGTCATATCTTGTTCTAAGTATTGAGTTGTAAGTAAATAAAAGTGTGATGATATTCATTATTAGAGCATTGTCCCGTGTGAGGAGAGAATGATAGAGACTATGATTTCCCCACAAGTCGGGATGAGGCTCTGGACGAAAAAAAAGAGGCCATAAAAAAGAGGCCATAAAAAGAGAGAGAGAGAAGGCCCAAATAAAAAAATGAGAGAAAAAGAGAGAAGGGGCAATGCTACTATCCTTTTCCACACTTGTACTTCAAAGTAGCACCATGATCTTCATGATAGAGAGTCTCCTATGTTGTCACTTTCATTTACTAGTGGGAATTTTTCATTATAGAACTTGGCTTGTATATTACAATGATGGGCTTCCTCAAAGTGCCCTAGGTCTTCGTGAGCAAGCAAGTTGGATGCACACCCACTTAGTTTCTTTATGAGCTTTCATACACTTATAGCTCTAGTGCATCCGTTGCATGCCAATCCCTGCTCACTCACATTGATATCTATTGATGGGCATCTCCATAGCCCATTGATATGCCTAGTTGATGTGAGACTATCATCTCCTTTTTGTCTTCTCCACAACCACCATTCTATTCCACCTATAGTGATATATCCATTGCCCACGCTCGTGTATTGCATGAAGACTGAAAAAGGTTGAGAACATGAAAAGTATGAAAAAATTGCTTGGCTTGTCATTGGGGTTGTGCATGATTAAATATTTTGTGTGATGAAGATAGAGCATAGCCAAACTATATGATTTTGTAGGGATAGCTTTCTTTGGCCATGTTATTTTGAGAAGACATGATTGCTTTGTTAGTATGCTTGAAGTATTATTATTTTTATGTCAATATTAAACTTTTGTCTTGAATCTTTTGGATATGAACATTCGTGCCATAATAAAGAAAATTACATGAATAAATATGTTAGGTAGCATTCCACATTAATTTTTTTTATCATTTACCTACTCGAGGATGAGCAGGAATTAAGCTTGGGGATGCTTGATACGTCTCCAATGTATTTATAATTTTTGATTGTTACATGCTATTATATTATCTGTTTTGGATGTTTATTGGGCTTTAATATGCTCTTTTATATTATTTTTGGGACTATAACCTATTAACCGAGGGCCGGAGCCAGTTTCTGTTTTTTTGCCTATTTTAGAGTTTTGCAGAATAGGAATACCAAACGGAGTCCAAACGGAATGAAACCATCGCGATGATCTTTCTTGGACCGAAAGCAAACCAGAAGACTTGGAGATGAAGTCAGAGACGTAACAAGGAGGCCACGAGGCAGGAGGGCGCGCCCAGGGGGGTAGGTGCGCCCCCACCCTCGTGGGCCCCTCGTAGCACCCCTGACCTAGTTCCTTCGCCTATATATACCCTTATACCCTAAAAACATCAGGGGGAGCCACGAAACCACTTTTCCACCGCCGCAACCTTCTGTACCTGTGAGATCCCATCTTGGGGCCTTTTCCGGTGATCTGCCGGAGGGGGATACGATCATGGAGGGCTTCTACATCAACACCATTCACTACAAAAAAAGACACATCCGTGACATTTTGGGTCGAACGAATTTTTTTTCTGTCATACATATGACACTTCTATGACGATAATTGTGACAAAACCCGGTATCATCATAGATGTGGTGGGCTCCTACTTCTATGACAAAAAATCATGATAGAAAATGGGCTTTTCGTCCTGGGCGGAGCGGAGACGCAGCTGCATGACATTCTTTGGGCCGTCCATGACGGAAAAAACCGTGGTAGAAGCGAGGGCGAGAAAAATTTCGGGGAGTTCCCGGTTATGGTGGGTGGTCAGGGGCCAAGCGATGCGTGTTTCTCTCGTACACGTACGCGAGTGTGTGCGAGGCTTTGGCTCTAACTAAACCGAGCGAGGCATTGGGCTCTAACTGAACCCGAGCGATTGCACTGCAGGCTACGCGTTACTGAACCCAAGCGATCGATTCCTTCACTACTGCAGCTAACTGAAGCTGATCGATGCTGCCTCTCTGGATGAACAGTGAGTGTTTCGAGGGGGTTTGGCTGAATAGTGAGCGGTGGGAGTGGATGAATAGGACCCGTGGCGTTGCTTCTGGATGAATAGGACCCTGATCGATCGAGCCGGTTGGGGATGGATGAATAGGACCCCGTGGAGGGCAGGATGAACAGGCTGACCCCGTGGAGGGCTGGATGAACAGTAGATGGTGGAGGGGTGGATGAACAGTATCCCATGGAGGGGTGGTTGAACAGTAGCCGGTGGAGTAGCGCGCGGTGGAGGCTGGATGAACATGAGCCCGTGGATGAACAGTCGCAGGTGGAGGCTAGAGGAGGTCGATGGTGGATGAACAGTAGCCCGTGGAGGCTGGAGGAGGTCGACGGTGGAGATGAACAGTATCCCGTGGAGTCCCGTTTTGCGGTACGCCACACCCCTCCCGATGAACAGGACCCCCGTTTCGACCGTAGCGCTCCAACACAAGTACGTTTCGTCCATTTTGCGGTACGCCACACCCCTTCCGATCAATAGGACCCCCTTTTCGACCGTAGCGCTCCAACACAAGTCCGTTTCGTCCGTTTTGCGGTATGCCACACCCCTCCCAATCAATAGGACCCCTGTTTCGACCGTAGGAGGTCTGTTTCCTCCGTTTTGCGGTACGCCACACCCCTCCCGATGAACAAGATCCGTTTTGAATGTGACCAGTCGAACACAAGGCCGTTTCCTCCGTTCTGCGGTACGCCAGGCCTCGTTTCCATCCCCTGTTCTGTCCAAGCCCTCCGGATGAACACGACCATGCATTCTGTTCCGACCCAGCCGGTTGGATCCCACGCGTTCCGTTGCCTCTCGATGAACACGACGCATTCCATTGCCTCGCCATGAACACAACGCATTCCGGTTCCTCCCCATGAACACGACAACGATGTTGTTTCTCCGTTTCGACCCAGCCATGTACACGATCCCTGGCCGTACGTATGCGCGAGTAGGCGTTCGAGACCTCGCCCGTAGGTACACATACGTGGCCGTATTTTCTTTCTTGCACACTGGCTGCTGTACGTACGTGTACATGCTACGTGCGCGCCTCTACATCGACACGTGCGCGCCTCTACATCCACCAGTATATATGTATGTACATGTTCGCGACCAGAATGATAACGCTACGTACGTCGACCAGGTGGGTCCCGACTGTCAGACACTTCCTTGCGTGCGAAGATGTAGCTGGTGGGTCCCAACAGTCAGGGGGGAGAATCATTTTTTTGCCCGGACGCACTTTCTTGCGTTCGAAGGTGTGGCTGGTGGGTCCCAGCAGCCAGGGGGGTGAATCGTTTTTTCCCGGACGCACTTCCTTGCATGCGAAGATGTAGCTGGTGATTCCCAACAATTAGGGGGGTGAATCATTTTTTTCCGGATGCACTTCCTTGCGTGCGAAGATGTAGATGGTGGGTCCCAGCAGTCAGGGGGTGAATCATTTTTTCGCGAAATACGGTGGCCCGTCCGGTGGGTCCCCGCTATCAGGTGGAGGAATAATTATTTTGCGCGTAATAAGGAGGCACTTCCTTGCTGCTGCCGTGGACCCAGTTGTCAGCTTCTCCATGTACAGTCCACGTCCGATGGAAGTCGTTCCTTGACCACGTTGACCACGCCGCGCCGAGAGCACCACGGCGGTGGACAACAGCGAGGCCTAGGAAGGGGACGACGCGGAGCTGGGGAAGACGCGGCAGTGGATGCACACGCGGAGAGGAGTACACGGGTTCACTGGTGCGGCTGCGCTGCCGTCATCGCAGAATAACAGGGGGTGTGGGTGAGCGGAGGGATGGACTGGCCAGCGGTGGGAGTAGTAGGGGGCGGTGAGGCCTCCGCGGTAGCACAGCCGGCCACGGGAGGCAGGAGCAGGCGGCACGACCGGTGCTGCTTTGGGTGGCTGGAGCAAGAAGACCAGAGGTTGAAGAAGCACGACGGTCGTTGGATGGACATCGTACAGTCACTGCAGCTAGAATCGTTTATATTGACTAAGTTGACAAAGCCCTTGGTACATCAACTTAGTAGGCCCACAAGTCAGCTTACGAAACAGTGCACCCCAGATGTCAGGGGGAGGAATCATTTTTGGGCGGGTGAAGCTAGAATATCCAAGATTGAAGAAGAAGCACGGCATCCATTGGATGGACATCCAACGGCCACTGCTGCTAGAACCGTGTGTTGACTATAAGTTGACAAAGCCTTGCATATGCGTCAACTCTGTTTTTTTAGGGGACGCGTCAACTTAGTAAGGCTAGAAGTGTGTGACAGAGAACTTATAGCCCATTTGAGATATGTAAGAATGTGCAGCCCATTTTTGAATTCTAATGGAATTTACTACAGCCCATTTACAGTTTGTTCAAAGTACAACCCATTTCAACCAACCGTTCAAAACAGAATTCAATAAAATTTCCCACATTTTGATGGGATCCGAAATATTTTTATCCCGAAATTTCTAGTCAGATTAATTACAATTTCAATATAAATTTATATTACGTAAAAATCCAACAAAACATTGCGCTCGCAACAATTAATGAAATTAAAATTTTCAATATCCAAAAATAATATTTTACAAAGTAATTACGTGTTGGGTGCATTTTTTATAGTTACTGTCCAGTTTTTATAATTACATCCCATTTATTATTTCTTAAAGCCCATTTTCTTGTTAAGCCTAATGCATCCCTCCTTGGAAAGATTTGCAGCCCAGCGGGGCGGAGAATAACAACTTGACCTTGCCTGGGTATTTCTAAAAAAAGTATAGCCGGGCTAGCCATTTTCAGTTTGAAAAAAATTTAATATCTGGGCTGGATATCTGGCCTAGGCTAGACGGGCCACAGCCCGCCCAGTTAATACCTACAGCGATGTTATTGTTGTTGTTCAGAGGAGAAAAATTAATATCTGGGCTAAACATCGAAAAACTCTGTAGTGCTCACACCTCAAAAACACAAATACTGCTCGAGCTGCTTGGTCCCAGCTGTCGGCCGCTTCTTGTGCAATTCTCTCGTTTATTGACTAGTACATAGGTTGACAATGGTGTGGGACAGTGATGATAGGAAACCAGGAGGAAGAAAAATAAATTATAGTTTTATATATCTATATTCATATCGATATCGATATCTATAGTGTATCCGTTTTGAGATGGATCCAGAACTTCAATCATAATCGTGGGTCTCCAAAATCCAAGTGCTAAGATCAGCCGGGTTCGCCATGAACAGTAGATTGGTGTTTCCTCTGCTATGTTCAAGAATTTTCACGTGGCCCTTCCAGAAAAAAAAGGCCCATATGCGATGCCTCATGGGCTATATTTTACTGCTTGAGCGCATGACGACTTGAGCCCAGATAAGAAGGTTTGGGAGGAGAATGGGCAGAAAATATAATAGAGTAACATACAGTTTTTTAATGAACCTCGAGTGCTTTAGATGTGAACGTACACTTTTTTGTATGAATATTAAAAACAATTGTGGGTGGAATTCCATTTATCAAAATCACTCCATTATATTTTTTTCGAGTCACACTCCAAAATCACTCCATTCTTTTAAGACGTGCATTGCACGTGCATCCATACTACTCCACATTGTCATCTCTCCACATTGCACATTGCACGTGCATTGCGCTGGAGTAGTATATAATAAGGAGGCACTTGCGTACGTTAGGCTATGGCCCTGGTGGGTCCCCATTGTCATCCTCTCCAATAAAGTCATCTCCTCGTCCGCGCGCGCTTTCCGCCTGAAACAATCAGCGCCGCCCGCCCTGCTTCCCGGTGCAGGCGATTGCTCCGCCTTCAAACGACACAAGTGCCGTCCGTCCGTCCATCTGCCGCCCACATTAATGATACGCGGTTGCCGAGGTGGCTACTCCGGCGCCACACGTCCGTCCCTCCGCCGCCCACCATTGCTATATAAACTGCTGCGCCGGCCATAGCTGCAGTCATCCACATCCGTTCCCTTTCTCCTGTCCACACCACTACTGCCCACCATGGCTTCCTCACGCTCCAGCGCTCTTCGGGACGAGCGGACGACGGACCACAAGGAGATGGCAGCCATTGCTGCCGACCGGTTGGCCGGCAGGCAGCCGGAGGACGACGACGTCCCAATGGAGAACATGGTAGTCGATGATCCGACGCCAACCCCCTCCTCCGCGCCATCCTCGCTGGTGCATTGCACCATGACCATCAGCGGGGCCCGTGCCCAATGAATGGACACGGTGAGGCAGATGCGTGAGGAGCAGTTCCGGGAGGCGCAGGCCACCGCCGCCTACAACCACCATCTCCTCCAGGAGCACCTGCAGGCGGAGGAGCAGATCGCCGCAGAGCGGGCAGAGCAGGAGGCGCTGCTCGACTCGTACCGCTCCGCCCGCAAGGGCCTCCTTTAGCGCTGGCGGTACCACATGCGGGTGGTGGAGGCTGCGGCCGCCTACAAAGAGGGCGATGAAGCGGGCGAGGCGCTATTTGGCGAGATCGAGGACGAGGCAGATGATAATGCCGGCTCCGATGAGTCACCGCTCCGCTGGTGTCGACGGGGCCCTACTCCGCTGAGGCCCCGCGGTGCCAATAACGAGGCAGAGGACACCGCCGGCTCCGCCGAGGCCCTGCCCCGCCAACAACGAGGCTGAGGACATCACCGGCTCAGCCGAGGCCCCACCCTACCGGCAATGTGGGGGAGGATTTCCACCGCTCTGCCGAGGCGCCGCCTGCCGGCAACGAGACAGAGGACATCGCTGGCTCCGCCGAGGCCCCGCCCCACTGCCAACGAGGCCGCACCACACAGAAAACAAGGAACAGTAGAACACGGTAGGTCGCCGCCACTTGGGTCCAAGTAAGGCCACCGCTGCTACCCTCGGGTTGAAGCCAAGCTAGGCGGGTTGACCATTGACAGCCGGTTAGCTTCTTGGCGATGACGTGGAGTCGGAGAGCTGCGCTGGAGAAGAACACTGCTTCTACTTAACTGCTGGTGCAGTTGGCTGACTGACACGTTGGCCCAACAGGCCACATGTCAGTTATGCAATTGCACCTGTAGTTAAGTCACTGAAGCTTCTGTTCGGCTCAGCGTGACACCGGTGGGTAGCTTCGGTTAATTAATTATACCTCCAGCGCACCCCTTTTTAGTTGAAGAATGTCTGAAATGTAATAAAATCTGGCATGTTTATATGAAATCCGACCGTGTATGAATGAATTTATTTCGATTAGTTCGAATTCCTATATCACTGGCATTGGATGAACATGCAAACAATATGTACTAGCATTATTCCCAGGGTTATCACCTCGTTTGCAGAAGTTTCACATGTACTCCCTCCGGTCCTTTCTATACAAGTTTTGTCTGCAGTCAAAGTATCTCTACTTTGACCAATCTTATACAAAAAAGTATGCACTTTCACAATGTGGGAAGTAAAAAGGAACAGAAGGAGTACAATGAGTTTGAGCAGCTTTTTAGCATTTCTGGACATTGCAATCAAACACACAGGGCTGGCAATTCATAGAGAACATTCAAAACAATCAATGATTATGCATCTCAGCAACTCACATGTCAGAGGCAATATTTACTTCACAACTAAAGAATAAAGAAAACATTGATCAACGCTGCTGACAGCAAGGGCGTCCCATTCGAAAATATCAAACACATGTCTTAAAATCAATGAGCAAAATTTGACAAGGTTGTCCCATTCCAAAATATCAAATGCCTACGATTGTGGAATGGGCAGGGTTTGCCATCAGTTCAGACATTGACATGGCACCTCATGCTAAATAAACCAGCTATTCTTTTTGTGCAGTTCCACCAAAATCAACCAAATTTGCGCGTAGCTTGTATGATTTTACCCTTATATGTTGCAATGTCTTGAACTTATCGGCACCTTCTTTCTTGTGGTGGAAATGAATCATTCGATGTATTCATGAACATTTTTTGCAGTTCCCAGTGAAATCAAGCTGATCACCCCTGTTTGCACAAATACAAAAAAAGTGATTTGTATAAAGCAAACTGTACTATGAATTGACAGTTTAAATAGGCACCTACATGGTCCATGTAGAGCACACTTTTAGAAAAATGGAACTCACCAGAAAGAATCCTAGAACAACATTGTACTCGTGCATCACAGCAAAAAAATGGAGATTTGTCAGTCCTTCTGAGCTGAAGTTAGTTTGGTCTTGTGGGGAGTAATGTAACCATCCTTCAACGGCTCCTTCTGACAAGAATCCTCGAACAACATTGTACTCGCGCATCACAACAAAAATATGGAGATTTGTCAGTCCTTCTGAGCTGAAGTTAGTTTGGTCCTGTGGGGAGTAATGTAACCATCCTTCAACTGCTCCTTCTGATGAGAAGATAGACAGGGCTTCTTCATCCTGGCATAATCGGAACTAGTCACTTCACGTACTCCATATTCTTCTTCAGAGGGAAGATGATCCTGTTGTGCAAAGGCAAGAGGACAACTAAATGCTAGCATCCCTATTTTCTTGAAAAAAGGAAAGGAAATATTTAAAATAGCACAGATGAAGCACTTCTCAAGGACAATATCACTTTTTCATGACAGTATCTAAACAGTAGCACAACACCAATAGAGATGACAAAGCTCAATCATATGGATGAATTAGTGGGCAAGTACCAACCTTTGTCAGGAGGCTTATTGTGCAGAGCATACAGATCAAGCACTTCTGCGGAACCATCTGTTGCTATCTACTGTGGTGGCCATGCTTACTATATACTCCTCGATTAGTTTAATGTTTCCAACATCTTTTTGTGCAGTTCCACTAAAATATATGGTATCTTCAAAGAAGATCCCTGTTTGCACAAGTAGAGATAATTACGTATTACATTAAGAGTGTCATCAAATCAGTGGCAAAACAATTGCTCATTCCAGCCATAGCAATAAATTAAGATGCAAAACTATATCATTACTTGTGTCATCACAGTTCCAGTGCTTCATTACAGCACCAGGAGTTGATTTTTGTTTTTCCGCTTGTTCTTCCACTTCATCACTTGGTTCAATAAGAGACAAGCTTCGCCTTCAATGTAAGATTTGGCATGTCAATTAGGTAGCACAAGTATAGCACTAAACAATGACATTAATTTTCTGATGAAAGTGGCAAAATACAGGCCAACAGTTGTGAAATATCCTTATCTTACCTCAATGGCACATACAGATTGGAAGTCTTGTCTCTATTTGGGCAGTTCACTAAAATAAAGCAACATTATCATACAAGTAGCACAACATATGAAAGCACACTGCAGAATCATGTGAAAGAAGGCTAGTACTGACCTCTCATGATGCGGAATTCAAACAACTCACAAGAAGAAGATCTGAACCAAATTTGCCAACATGGACGGGAAGTAAGATGTCCTCTTGTGCAGTTCCACTAAGATCAAGCAATCAAGCAACATTGTCGGTGTGACATTTTGATTGAACTGCACAAAACACTCTTAAAACAAAAGTGTTTTGTGCAGTGCAACAAAAGGTCACAATGGCAATGAGGCGAAGAAGATAACCCTGTTTACACAGAGGTGCAAAGGAAACAATTAGTGGTCAATAACGGTGGACGACACAGAAGCCAACAAAAAGAAGCACCTAGCTTATCTAAATGGGAAAGAAAGCGACAGTAGCATTTCTCAAACAGTGGCATTGATTAATATTAACATAGAGATTATATTAACAATAAAATTCGTTGAACATGTAATTTGCTTTTAACTGTGGCATTGCATCGATTTTCCAGCTACATTATTAGAGGGTGTTTGTTTACATGGACATTTTGGTGTAGGGACTAAAAAAACTCCGTGTCAGTCCCATCTAAACCGAACAGGAGGGACTTTTAGGGATTAAAAGTGGGCATTTGGGACTAAAAAAAGAAGACCCAGAGGGAGTCTTTTTGGGACTTTTTCCAAAAGTTGCCTCTGCCACGCATCGCAGCTTGTCTATATTAGTTCATTACTAGGGGTAACATGGTCTTTTAGCATGTCATTTAATAACCTCTAGTCCATGTTTAGTCCCTGGAACCAAGCAGGTAGGGACTAGGGAGTTTTTAACCAAACAGGGCCTTAGATTAACAACAGCAAATGAGTTGCATGGGACAGTGGACGCACCAGCACCATGTGCATCTACAGATGTACCGTGGTCATGCACAGTCTGTTGCAACAAAGAACAAACAACCAAGGAGCATATTTGTATTGGTCCCAGTTTATTTATCTTTAGACACCTTTCCCTATGTGAGCACAGCAAATCTAGTCCTGCTCAAACTCTGCAGCCTTGTCCCCCAAAACAAAAGATCAGTTTGCTAAAGATGTGCGTACTGCATTTGTCATTGTTTTCCCTTTTTGACCAACGTAGGTGCTGGATAGCCAGTCTGTACTAGTACTTTTGCCCCTTCCTTTTCTCTTTGAACCACGTCCTAGATTTATGCGATACAACTTTCCCCACTACTTTCCCTCATTGCTTTCCTCTTTGAACCACGTCCTAGATTCATACTATACAACTTTCCCCCTTCATTTCCTCTTTGAACCATGTCCTAGATTCATGCTATATACAATTTTTCCCACTACTTTCCCCCACTCCTTTCCTCTTTGAACCATGTCCTAGATACATGGTATACATGCAGCTAGAGCAATGCATGTGGAGTAAGTAAATTATACCTTAAGGTTCTGGGGGCGTGGTTCGGTGGGCGACAGGATGGCGGCAAAGAAGAAGGGGTCAGAGGCCCTCCCGCGGTGCCGCTGGGTGAAAGTGAATAGCTGCGCTGGTAGTGGATTCCCTCCATCGCTGACGGTGAATTGGACGGATCCTGCCGGCTCTTTGAGCAGCAGTGATGGGAGAGAGAGGCCAACGAAGTCTTGTTTAGATCGGGAGAGGGCGAGAGCGTTTGAAGAGAGCAACTACAAGCGCTGAGGCTCCAGCGTGTATATATATACTGGAGTGAGAGTGTGAAGCGTGCAAACCCTAGAAAACAAGTGCCGAGGCTGCAGCTTATATGTGATGAGGTGATTATACGGTCACTACGAGATCGTATAGCTCTGTATCCATCCATTTTGACTAGTCAAAGAATCCTCCTGGCACAAATTATGCTCAAGTGTAGTTATCGAACCCGAGACCTCAAGTTTGATGAGCGAACCGGCTAACCTTCTACACAACCCTCCCGTTATGTTCAACGAGAGGAAAATAACCTTTTATACATTCCTGCATTCGTGTGACAAGCATGCGTGTTTTTTTTTGTGAGTGGGGGGCTCATTGAGATTTCAATCATAATCGTGTCATGTGGCTTTGGTGGTAAGACTATCCACAGTGGTGCAAAAATAATGCAGCCTTAGTCACCTTACCTCTCTCCACGTAGTACGTTGGGTCCCACTAGTCAGAGGGTGAAACAAACAAATTAATAAGAAAAATTAAAAGCGTGAGCGGTGTATCTTACCTCACACATCTCGCTACTGCTCGAGAACACTGTCCAATTGATCCCTCAGTTCACTCACGTACTATTTTAAGTGAATCCTTATTATAACATGCAGACAATTTTGGGCACTTGTATTCGACCTAAGTCAGTGTGCCACCGTATCTCGTACTACTCCCTCCATCTAGGTGTAATAAGTCATGTTGGAAGGTGCAGCGGGACTAAGGTGCAAGAAGATTGGAGGAGAAGGAGAAACTTGACCGGTCATTCCTCCTATCAAAGCCCTAATTTCTGTCTCTAAACGCAGCAATTAATCCAAACAACTAAGAGATGCCGTTTTAGCTACCATGCAGGGCCACGTATTACCTCGCATGCAAGCCGACTTTGATTTCTTGACTGATCAATGCGTAGTTGTGCTCCATGCATTGGGTTTCCGGGGGAGATAACAAGGCAGAGTAAGGAGCATTAGGTTACATTGCTTACCTAGGCTGGTCATAGTGGTGAGTAACTTGGACTAGTAGCATGCATATGTTACTAGTCTATGTTACTACTACGCAAAGTTTGCCATCGGAAGCGAGCCCATCTAGCTCTCCTAAGCTATCAAGGTTTTTCTTGCCCACCCAAGCTAGCTGGCCCACAAAAGCTAACATATTCTAATAGTTCCAAACACCTAATCTTGCCCGGCTATGCTATAAGCTGTTCTTACTAAGGATCCAAACGCTCCCTAAGCAAAAACACTCGCTAGCAACGAGGCCAGGAGGGGGTTGAGATGCAAAGTTAATGGACGACGCCTAAACATTTTGGGAATATCTGATTTCTGTAAGATGACCTAACGCCTAGACGGAGGGAGTACTCCTCCTCAATCGAGGTTTGATGGAATATTCGTCACCTCTTCTCTTCTTGTACGTACTCCATTTGTATCTCACTTCCCGTGGCTTCGCACTCGCACTATTTTCCTATTCTATGAACCTGTGTGTGCGTGTGCGTGTGCGCGTTTGTGTGTTTAACAGCATGTGTGTGTTAGAGAGAGCGACAGATCGACCTACTCCTACAGAGAGATGGTGTGTAGTGTACGATTTTATCCGCGAGAGTTGGTGCATCCTCTCGTTTCCGGGCATCCGGTAGGGACAGGCGGACAGCTGCCACCCCGCTCCTAACCAGCCTGGCCCACCCAAAGCCCCTCCATCGCCCGTGCGCGCTTCCCACCTCAAACGGTCAGCTCGGCTCCAAAGAATCGGTGCCGCATTCATTATTACTGAGGTCGTAGGACAGCTGGATGTCCCACGCTTTCTGCGAAAGGAGGTACTAGTAGATTACAATTTTCTCCATTCTTACAGCGGAGGAGTGCAAGAGCAGTGAAAACACACAGGCTTAGTGATTACATGGCCCACCTCACACTATCACCATATTTTCTTGTATACTTACTACTCCCTCTGTCTAGGTGTAATAAGTCACGTTAGAAGGTGTAACAGGACCAAGGTGCGTGCGTGTGCGTGTGTGCATCTGTGTGTGTGTGTTTAACAGCATGTGTGTGTTAGAGAGAGCGACAGATTGACCTACTCCTACAGAGATATGGTGTGTAGTGTACAATTTTAGCCGCGAGAGTCGGTGCATCCTCTAGTTTCCGAGCGTGTCCGGTAGGGACATGCGGACAGCTGCCACGCCCGCTCCTGACCAGCCCGGCCCACCCAAAGCCCCTCCATCGCCCGCGCGTGCTTCTCGCCCGAAACGGTCAGCTCCGCTCCAAACAATTGGTGCGGCATTCATGCCCGGGCAGAGCGGACGTGGCCTCTCACTGGCGCAAGAGTGATGGTTGCTTCGTCCGTCCAACTTACTGCTGGGTCTATGTGATTTGACGGCTCATTGGTCTTTATTACTGAGGTGGTAGGACTACTGGATGTCCCACGCTTTCGGCGTAAGGAGGTACTACTAGATTACAATTTTCTCCATTCTTGCAACGGAGGAGTGCAAGAGCAGTGAAAACACGCAGGCTCAATGATTTCATGGCCCACCTCACACTATCACCATATTTTCTGGACACCGTGCAACACCTAACTCTTTACATAGTACTCCCTCCATTCCTAAATATTACTAGATGAGTCCCCGTGCATTGCCGCGGAACAGCCGTATATCTCTCTACGCAAAATTATCGATTTCATAGAACTAAAAAAACTCTATAACCGCATTACAAATGTGGTAGCCAAACTAAATAAACTCCCATCATCATTTAGATCATCCCACATAAGGAAAAAAGATCAGCCAACTCCTACTGCATAATGGCATTATATTTTTCTTTTTGACATGTTAATGTGACTTAAAAGCTCACTTACATGCATGCTACCGGTGCATGCTTGCATGCAGACATGTTGATGTGATTTAAAACCCACTCACATGCATGCCATGGTATTTCTGCATGCTTGCATCTGGCTTAGTGCGGAGCCTCTCAACGTCTAGATCAGACGGCTATTATGGACTGATTTAGTTCATCTAATGGCTACATTAATTTTGATGATGTGGCTCAAGGAGAGGATAGAGAATTCCTAGTAGTGGGGGCTAGCTATTACTAGTAGATAAGTCTTTGTAGAGATTCCACTAGGTGAACTACATACGGAATAAAATGAATGCATCTACACTTAAAATGCATCTATATACATCTGCATGTGGTTCATGGTGAAATCTCTACAAAGACTTATATTTAGGAACGGAGGAAGTACTAGTATAGTACGTACTGTAATTTATTAGTGAGATAAATTTGTACAATGCTATGAAGCTTCCAGCTTCTGTTACATGTATCTTGTGTCCAAGGTTGCCCGTTGCAACATTTCATCAAATACAAAGGAGACTAACATGCATGCTATTGCATCTCAATGATTCACAGATCATAGCAAATATGTACTCCCTCCATTCCAAAATAAGTGTCTCAACTTTATGCAAACTTTAGTACCAAGTTGTAATACTACTAAAGTTGACACTTATTTTGGAACAGAGGCAGCTAAAGAAAAAAAATGATCCATGCAGTCCCTAGCCCTTGAACCGTGAACCCTAACTAGGCTTCAATTTTCTGGCAACGTTCAAACTTCCTAAAAAATGAAGTTTGCAACCTTTTGACCATCGGATCATTTTGTGCAGTTTCACCAAAGTCGAGATTAGCATCCCTGTGGCAAAGAAATTGAAGAAGCGTGATTAGAATAAGATTACTGGGACTAGTTGATGAGACATAAACTCACAAAAATATAGTACGTAGAAGCCAGTAGAGGTATGTGTGGGGCAAAGAAGTAGAGAAATATCCACATGGAGTGATGTGGGCACCTGGAGAAGTGGTGCAAGCTGGCTGTAAAGGGAGTTGTACTTGAGGGATGTTGCGACGTAGCTCAACCTTGAGGCGGGTGGTGGGAGGCGGCAAGTGCCCACGTCGCGGCAGTGAGCAAGGGACGAAGGCAACCTCATCGGCTTTGTGAGAGAGAACGGCGGGGACCCCTAATCGGGACGTGCCGACAGTGGGTTTTCACCATCGGCAATGGCGACCGCATCTACACTAAGCATCCACCCCTTCCCCTGGCGAACGTGATCCGCCGGGATGTTAGAGATGTGGCCACAGTCATTTTGTGCGAGAGAGTGTGAAGAGATGTCAGGATCCCGACTCAATGCCACATCGATCTAGCATGTAACACCCCATATCACTTTGCGGCCTCACGCACGGTATTCCCACGGGTGTCGCCTTACCTTTGCCCGGGACCGTTTGCGTCTTTTGGCACACTATATGATAGTGTCGCTAGCATCCATATGGTAAGGAGCCCGGGCTGACATGGCTAGTCGTAAACCCAAAGTGGCACAAACTTACAGGGACAGGCATCCATGACCCAACATCGAACGTGTCGGTCATCAGCGAGTGAATCCAGGCTGTAGCACTGGGCTAGCAGGACTCCGGTGAACCGGGCTGTAGCGGGCTAACAGGACTCCGGTATTCATCGCGTGACATTTCCCCGAAGGGACAGACACAGGAACGAAGAAGGACACATGCCGGCCAGCCTAAGTGTTCCGGAGCAGTAGCAAGCTACCATGGCTCAGTGGAAACACTAGGAGACATTTCCCGGTAAGAGAGGCTACTAAGGATAAACAACTAGATAGTCAGATCCCACACATACCAAGCATTTCAACAACATACACACAATATGCTCGATATGTGCAGATACAACATGGCATCACAACATGACTCTACAACTCAAGTAATTATTCAATAGGCTCCGAGGAGCGAGATATTACAAACATGGGTCTCATGACCCAACAATCAGAGCATACAAGTCAAAACACAAGCGGAAGCTATCATGTCTGAGTACAGACATCTATAAATGAAAAAGGCTGAGAAGCCTGACTATCTATCAGATCCTGCCGAGGGCACAAGATCGTAGCTGAGGTAACAAGCTAAACGTCGAAGTCCAAACGGAACTACTAGTGAGACTGAAGTCTCTCTTCAAAAACATAAAATAGGCAAACGTGAGTACAAATGTACCCAGCAAGACTTACATCAGATCTATCTACATATGCATCATTATCAACAAGGGGGTGGTGGAGTTTAACTGCAGCAAGCCAGCTTTGACTCGGTGGCTATCCTGAACTACGACTGCAAGTAACTCTTTTGAGGTGGCGCACACGAGTCCACATATTCACCATATCAATACACCACTATGGATCCGCTCCCGTCTCCCTACGAGAACGCCATCCATAGCACTCACGCTTATCTTGCGTATTTTAGAGTATCCACTTACACTTGTCTATGAACTATGCAAGGGGTCCAAGTTTCCATATCCGAGGAATCCGGCTATTCGAATAGATGATGTTAACCCTGCAGGGGTGTACTTCTTCACACACGCTCTCGCCACTTACCGCCCTGTACACGTCTTGTACCTCGGCAACCTTCAAGCGGAAGCCGGGCGAGGGAGTCGGCCACGACCTGACTAACCGAACAAGTCTCTAGTCCAGGTTTATCGCCTATTCGGGTTCCATCCGCAAGGAGATCCGGCCGGGGTGTCGCTTACGGCCCCAAACGATGTGTGCAGGGTTCCCAAGCCCACCAACCGGGTGCCACTTGGTACACCGTGCCACTGTGCCTAGTCTGTCCCAAGCCCACCTGTACCGGGTGCCACTTGGTAGACTACTAACACTGCCTACAAACACCAGAAACTAGTTGCAACTCCTGGACAGAGATCAAGTTGATTAATAAGCCGAGAGGGGCACTTAAGCATTCCAATGTGTGGTAGTAGCTGGTCATGGATCACAAACACAGAACTCAGTTCCTGAGGACGGCTGCAATGAGACAACCCACCATGTACTCCTACATGGCCTCTCACCGCTACCTTTACCAAATCGTGTTCACACACTTAGCTCACACACAGTAGGACATGTTCACACGCCTCTGATTCATCCCCGATGAATCAGACCTGACTCAACTCTAAGCAGTAGCAGGCATGACAAACAAGCATGAATGAGTAGGCACAACAGGGCTCAAACAACTCCTACTCATGCTAGTGGGTTTCATCTATTTACTGTGGCAATGACAGGTCATGCAAAGGATAAAGGGTTCAGCTACCGCAGCAAGTATCAAATATGTCATTGTTGTCCTAATGCAGTAAAAGAGAGCAGGAGCGAGAGAGTGGGATTTTATCGGAATGAACAAGGGGGTTTTGCTTGCCTGGCACTTCTGAAGATAATATATACCTCTTCATCGGTGTCATCGATCACATCGTCGGTACACGTCTATCGAGAGGGAGCAACACCGGCAAACAGAAGGAAACACAATCAATGCAATGCACAATATGATGCATGCTATGACATGGCAACATGTTGGTGTTTTGAGCTAATGCATCTAGCAACAAGTTAAATGGAGTTGGTTTGAATCCTAGGTTCAAATTCAAACTCCATATGTGATTATTTAAATGCCATTCACTTAATTTGTCCTAAACAGTAGTGACAAGTTGTTCTAACATGCATGAAAATGGTACAGATGGATTCCTTGAATTTTTCTGATAATTTTTCATATATAAATTATTTAATTTGGAGTTACGGTTAATTTTCTATGATTTATTGAAGTTTTAGCTATTTTCTGGAAATAATAAATCATTTAAGAATTATTTAAATTCCAGAAAACATTTACTGCGTCAGCAGTGCGTCACCGTGACGTCAGCAAGTCAACAGGGGTCGGTCAGGGTCAAACCTGACGTGTGGGGTCCACACGTCAGTGACACAGGAGCTAATCCCGGTCAAACCCAGCGCTGACTGGGGTTTGACCAGGGGTGGGGCCCACTGTCAGTGGCTGTGGGGGTGTTTAGTGTGGTCATTAGTGCTAATTAGGCGTGCCACATCGGCAGTCGCCGGAGTTTCGCCGGCGGCGACCATTCCGCACGGCGGGGGAACGCCGGACTTGCGCTAGGGGCATCGGATCGACGCGCCAAGGGCACCAGGAGGTAGCCCGCGCCCGTGCGCATCTAGGGGGACCAACGGGAGGTGCGGGGGTGGCCGGGGTTCGCCGGAATGGAGCCCGAGGCGGCGGCCGGAGCTCGGGGTTTCGCGGGATCGGCGCTGCAGTGCACGGGAGGACGAATGGTTAAGTGCTTTGGGTTCCTGAGGTTGCGGTGAGCACGCGGGTGAGCTCAGGAGCGAGCTGTGGTGGCTGTGGCCACGGCCACGCCATGGCCAGCGGCGAGGAGCAATCGGCTCCGGTGAAAAGGCGGCTAGGGTAAGGGAACGAGCGCGAGGAGGAGGGGGAATGGAAGAGTAGCTCACAGGGGTTGCGACGGTGGCCTCGGGGAGCTCGGGGAGGCACCAGAGCCGACGAATTTGACGAAGATGGCCGGCGGGTCCGAGGTAGAAGACGACGGCGATGGCGGCGATGCAGGGCTTCCGGAGGGCTGTGGATCGGTGGGAAGGAAGAGGGGGTCGAGGCGGAGCTCCTGGGTGCATCGGCGAGGCTAGGGGTGGCCGGTGGCCATGGGTACGGCGACGATGACGGCGAGCTCCGCTCGGTGGTGTGCGCGGGTGGGAAGCAGAGGAGGGAACGGGGTCCAGGGGAAGAGAGGGGAGGTGCAGGGGGCGAGGGGGAGTGCGTGGCTCCCTCGGGTGCCTCCAGCGGCGAGCAGGTAAGCAGGAGGTGGCCGGAGCGTGCGCGCGCGCGTCGGGCACACGCCCTCCTGCCTACTGGCAGGAGGTTGAAGACGGTGGCGACCACGGTGGGCTGGGCCGCACAGTGCTGGACCAGCACAGGAGCTGGGCCGGCTCTGGTGGGCTGCACGGGTGAGGCCAGGTAAGTCCAGGTAAGTTCTGTTTTATATTTATTGTTTTCTATTTTGTTCTGTTTTGTTTTAGTTTAGTAAAATACTAAACCATTTTAATAAATTCTGTAGTTTATTATGTGGCTTACTAAAATATATACAAAGCCACTCACAAACTTCCAGAATTATTTGGAGTCATATTTAATATATATTAAATATAAATCCAAAGAAAATAGTTATTGGATTAATTCAAATGGCCAAAATAAATATCTCTGTGACTCCAAAAATATTGGTTTAAATTTTACCTCTCACCAATATTTCCATGGAATAACAGGAACATTTTCTTGGACTCATTTGATGAAATTTAAATGTTGGTTATTTTTAAAGGTCTTCTGAGGCTTTGAAAATTCCTCAATTCAATTTCATTTGAATTTAAACATGATGCTCACATGAGGTCTAGCCTAGTGCATTACCAGGGATGTGACAACTCACCCCCACTAAACAAGAATCTCGTCTCGAGATTCAAGCGTAGGGTAGGCTGAAGGGGAAAAGCAAACTAGTATAATCTTCACGATCCCGGTTGCACTTCAAATGAACGTTGATTTGAACACCATCTTTGTCTTGTCGTCTTGCTCTGAGAACTCCAGCTAATCATGACAAGAAGAGGAAAGGAAAACTCTGGAAGGATCGGTCTTCTCGAAGATCGAACAACTCAGGATTAACTTCCGGAATGAGACATAGAACCATCTCTCGGGTTGAGACACGAGATACACATCAAGAGGGGTGGAAGAAACGGATGACGAAGGTTCACTAGGTAGACAACAATTCCATAGTCAAGAATGTGGTAAACGATTGTCACGTAGCGAGGAGTTGAGTTGCCACGATACCATAACGATACACCTTAGGGAAGGTGACTCGTAGAGATATCCCCTTAAGTGGCAAAAAGAATTACTTTTGATTCAGAGATCATTGAAACTCTTTAAACCAGCCTAAGACAATTCTCGAGCGATCGTTTGGAGGGGGTCAGTGGAATGGCATACTCAAACTTCGATGATGTGGATTACCTTGTTGAAGACAATGTAATGGATGAATTTGCTTATCACCGGAAATGGAAGAGACCCATGGTAGAATGGCACAGTGGCGGTGCAAGCTGGGAACAAAATGCAAATGTTGGGAATGATTCTGGTAACTGGGGAAGAACCCAACAATAGAGAGTGAATTCACTGTTTGAATAGATCATAGCATTGCCGAGGGAACTGAGAGCAAACCCAGCTAGTGCCGATGATAACACGTAGCGCTTGTGCGTGCTCTCAAGAACTTGAGCATTTCCATATTCATCAGGGATTTACCAATATCCGTGTCAAGGATCCTGGCAACACAACATACCACCATGATGAACAACGATGGACGATGCAGATGCATAGGAAGATAACATCAACTCAGGTTTCACCCTAGCGAGGCCAAGGAAACAAAATCTGGGTGACCGACCGAGAGACATTTAGCACTCCGCTTCTAATGTTCTCCTTGACGTGCTAGTGTAACCCATTCATAGATATGGTTTGATAACTAGAACATCAAGTAAAGGTCAGACTTCGGGAGCAATAGAATCCATAAGAAACAGTTACGGAGGTAAATCCTACGAAATCCTTATGGGGAGGTGGCCAACTTCCTCAAACAAGATACTACAATAATAGGTCTTCCGGCTGGGTGTGTTGGCCACGACATCCACTTTACCGGTTATCGAGGGACCAATATTATAGTTCTTGGGAAATGTTCCAACCATCATATCTGCCTGAGATTCAGATCTGGTTGGTGTCAGGTTATCCCAGACTCATCGAGTCCAGGAAGAAAAATGAAAGTTTGCAACACAAATCGACGAGATGACGTTGCGAGATTCTCGGGAAATGAGCTACGATAGCAAGCTCCAAAACATGAGCTGGTTCTGCTACAAACATGTGAACACGTTGTCCCAGACAAGCATGCCCACATGGTAGTCTTACAATAAAACACTACCGGGTTCTGGTTGGGAGCCATCATCGAGGATATCGAAGTCTTTACGCAAGTCCATGGATTAGATCCCAAGCATAGACTTCTTTTCCTTGAACAAGTCAATCAGTGGCTTGGTGTGCTAGGATATACATATGGAATGAAGATGATCAGTCTAACAGACCACAGAATTCTTCGCACATGCATGACTGACTTGGGACGATTCCAAAGGAGGTAAAAACATGCTTTCTCGAATTCACGGCGGCAACTTACATCAAAATGCACGTGAATCAAAGGAAGTCACTCCTTTCATCAAACAAGTACTTCATGAGCTAGCATGAAGAAAATGCTTTCAAAAGTTTCCAACACTAACTTAATGTTCAACAACATCATGGAGGAGATAAGGATGTTGTCAATGGGCTCAACAACAACTCATCGGAATTTCCATATCACTGGACTTCCACCATCATGTGAACATGGTGATAGCATTGATCAGACCCAAAAGATATAATGGTGTATGCTCGAGGGATCAACCACGAGTAAGACAACATTACGAACATCGTTGGTTCTGACTTGATTTGATGATAGCCCACACTCAAATCAAAGGATTGATAAGACAATAGGTCCAGCAACTGATCACAGGGACCAATCGATGAAGATATCATCTTTCTTCAATACACACTACACAAGAATATCCCTTTGGAACGAACTAAGTCAGGCAAGCTTTTATCTTCCAACCCTCCAAGTTGTCGTTTAGCTTAACCAACTAGCTCAGGGATATCTAACACCGACTCTTGGAGAGAAGGTGGTTCACAAGAAACCAACTTGATCACGAGCTCAACATAGCGGTCAGGTGACAACCTGGTAATACTTCTGAGAAGATATTCAGAAAATCACGAACCACCGGTATGTTACTAAGCTCGAGAACAATCTTGCTTTTCAGGGCAAGACGATATGATCAATAGAGCAAGGATTTGAAATAATCCTAACTCATCGATCGAGGAGTGAACCAGGAGAATGGACTAGGTAGCACGATCAATCTTAGAATGATGATTCAATAACCAACACACTAAGAATGAAATTATTGTCCTTTAACTACCCGGCAACGAGGTTGCTAGGCGTATTGATTTCACACATCACAATTCATTTGTCGGTATTCCGGTTGCATCAACACGAAGACCGAGGAATGACTAATGATGGCAAGAAGTATCACTGTACCAAGAGTTCATAGGATGGTGTGCAATTCCTATAACAATCCCGATATAAAGATGGTAATACTCCAAGGTAGAACAGAACAAAAGCTGGATTAGCAATTTGATCTGCGGAGCACAACTTCTTTGACCCAATCCTGGATGTGGAAGAGGTACTGGAGTTTGTTTCTCCTAGTCATTCTGCGATAGAATGGCTTGACGGACCACAAGAGTAATAGGCATCGATGAATGAATGCACACATAATCTTGACTATCAACTGATAGACGAGGGTCAGAAAACAACTAAAGGGGAACAACTCGAGGAACATATAACTTTCTGAGTTGTGGATGCATAGATTAGTATGTCGAGCGAAGTTCAACATAATTCTTCCGGGTAACCCATGCAGAAAGGTAGAACTGGCAGAGCCACAATATATAATGGAGAACTCATCAAGAGCACTCTGGTTGTGATTGTTCAGTTTAACGAGGAACTTCTGCCATAAGTAGTTCATGGTATTTGGAAGAAGAAGATACCACGGACTTCAAGGACTATCGCAAAGGTTACTAATAACCTAAGGGAGCTAGCAATTACTATCAACATGAAGTAAGTAGAGTGAATCTTGGGTTCAAGAACCCAGGAATAGAATACCTACTACTAAGTAGCATCACGGGATGCTTTCGAGAATGATGGCCAGAATCATCACACTGGGAACACAAATCATGGCTAAATTACTAGATGATCCCCTAAGACACCTAGGGTCATAATACTAGCTCCAACATATATGTCAAGGCAATAAAGTACCTCAACTCACTTATTTGTGTGATTAATCTGACCAAAGGCACATCGGAAACAGGAGGAAGGGATTTGCAAATGCATCCGACTATTTAGAAACCTGGGATGACTCGGACAGCATAACGGCTGTAAATGCTCAGAAAGGATTTGAGACATTCACAAAAATGGTGGCATAACCACTCAGAAGCACGATATCAAGGTTTCGAGATCAACAATTAACATACGGAAGTAGTAGAAACTGAACTCAAGCTTAAATCCAACAATCTTATAAGTCTACGGATTAGTAACACGTGATCCTGATAGAAAGAAGAGAAAGCCTAGTTCTTAATCCCCGTAGAAGACAAGATGATGACTCAGATCAGAAGGCCATGAGGTATAAGGAGTAAAAAGAGCCTTACATTCCATCCCACAATCAATTCCCTTATATAACTAAAGAATTTCTAGACTCAACTTCGACCAGTTTGGCTTGGTAATCCTACAGGCAGTCAAGCTCTGATACCAACGCTGTCAGGACCCCGACTCAATGCCACATCGATCTAGCATGTAACACCCCATATCACTTTGCGGCCTCACGCACGGTATTCCCACGGGTGTCGCCTTACCTTTGCCCCGGACCGTTTGCGTCTTTTGGCACACGTATATGATAGTGTCGCTAGCATCCATATGGTAAGGAGCCCGGGCTGACATGGCTAGTCGTAAACCCAAAGTGGCACAAACTTACAGGGACAGGCATCCATGACCCAACATCGAACGTGTCGGTCATCAGCGAGTGAATCCAGGCTGTAGCACTGGGCTAGCAGGACTCCGGTGAACCGGGCTGTAGCGGGCTAACAGGACTCCGGTATTCATCGCGTGACATTTCCCCGAAGGGACAGACACAGGAACGAAGAAGGACACATGCCGGCCAGCCTAAGTGTTCCGGAGCAGTAGCAAGCTACCATGGCTCAGTGGAAACACTAGGAGACATTTCCCGGTAAGAGAGGCTACTAAGGATAAACAACTAGATAGTCAGATCCCACACATACCAAGCATTTCAACAACATACACACAATATGCTCGATATGTGCAGATACAACATGGCATCACAACATGACTCTACAACTCAAGTAATTATTCAATAGGCTCCGAGGAGCGAGATATTACAAACATGGGTCTCATGACCCAACAATCAGAGCATACAAGTCAAAACACAAGCGGAAGCTATCATGTCTGAGTACAGACATCTATAAATGAAAAAGGCTGAGAAGCCTGACTATCTATCAGATCCTGCCGAGGGCACAAGATCGTAGCTGAGGTAACAAGCTAAACGTCGAAGTCCAAACGGAACTACTAGTGAGACTGAAGTCTCTCTTCAAAAACATAAAATAGGCAAACGTGAGTACAAATGTACCCAGCAAGACTTACATCAGATCTATCTACATATGCATCATTATCAACAAGGGGGTGGTGGAGTTTAACTGCAGCAAGCCAGCTTTGACTCGGTGGCTATCCTGAACTACGACTGCAAGTAACTCTTTTGAGGTGGCGCACACGAGTCCACATATTCACCATATCAATACACCACTATGGATCCGCTCCCGTCTCCCTACGAGAACGCCATCCATAGCACTCACGCTTATCTTGCGTATTTTAGAGTATCCACTTACACTTGTCTATGAACTATGCAAGGGGTCCAAGTTTCCATATCCGAGGAATCCGGCTATTCGAATAGATGATGTTAACCCTGCAGGGGTGTACTTCTTCACACACGCTCTCGCCACTTACCGCCCTGTACACGTCATGTACCTCGGCAACCTTCAAGCGGAAGCCGGGCGAGGGAGTCGGCCACGACCTGACTAACCGAACAAGTCTCTAGTCCAGGTTTATCGCCTATTCGGGTTCCATCCGCAAGGAGATCCGGCCGGGGTGTCGCTCACGGCCCCAAACGATGTGAGCAGGGTTCCCAAGCCCACCAACCGGGTGCCACTTGGTACACCGTGCCACTGTGCCTAGTCTGCCCAAGCCCACCTGTACCGGGTGCCACTTGGTAGACTACTAACACTGCCTACAAACACCAGAAACTAGTTGCAACTCCTAGACAGAGATCAAGTTGATTAATAAGTCGAGAGGGGCACTTAAGCATTCCAATGTGTGGTAGTAGCTGGTCATGGATCACCAACACAGAACTCAGTTCCTGAGGACGGCTGCAATGAGACAACCCACCATGTACTCCTACATGGCCTCTCACCGCTACCTTTACCAAATCGTGTTCACACACTTAGCTCACACACAGTAGGACATGTTCACACGCCTCTGATTCATCCCCGATGAATCAGACCTGACTCAACTCTAAGCAGTAGCAGGCATGACAAACAAGCATGAATGAGTAGGCACAATAGGGCTCAAACAACTCCTACTCATGCTAGTGGGTTTCATCTATTTACTGTGGCAATGACAGGTCATGCAAAGGATAAAGGGTTCAGCTACCGCAGCAAGTATCAAATATGTCGTTGTTGTCCTAATGCAGTAAAAGAGAGCAGGAGCGAGAGAGTGGGATTTTATCGGAATGAACAAGGGGGGTTTGCTTGCCTGGCACTTCTGAAGATAATATAGCTCTTCATCGGTGTCATCGATCACATCGTCGGTACACGTCTATCGAGAGGGAGCAACACCGGCAAACAGAAGGAAACACAATCAATGCAATGCACAATATGATGCATGCTATGACATGGCAACATGTTGGTGTTTTGAGCTAATGCATCTAGCAACAAGTTAAATGGAGTTGGTTTGAATCCTAGGTTCAAATTCAAACTCCATATGTGATTATTTAAATGCCGTTCACTTCATTTGTCCTAAACAGTAGTGACAAGTTGTTCTAACATGCATGAAAATGGTACAGATGGATTCCTTGAATTTTTCTGATAATTTTTCATATATAAATTATTTAATTTGGAGTTACGGTTAATTTTCTATGATTTATTGAAGTTTTAGCTATTTTCTGGAAATAATAAATCATTTAAGAATTATTTAAATTCCAGAAAACATTTACTGCGTCAGCAGTGCGTCACCGTGACGTCAGCAAGTCAACAGGGGTCGGTCAGGGTCAAACCTGACGTGTGGGGTCCACACGTCAGTGACACAGGAGCTAATCCCGGTCAAACCCAGCGCTGACTGGGGTTTGACCAGGGGTGGGGCCCACTGTCAGTGGCTGTGGGGGTGTTTAGTGTGGTCATTAGTGCTAATTAGGCGTGCCACATCGGCAGTCGCCGGAGTTTCGCCGGCGGCGACCATTCCGCACGGCGGGGGAACGCCGGACTTGCGCTAGGGGCATCGGATCGACGCGCCAAGGGCACCAGGAGGTAGCCCGCGCCCGTGCGCATCTAGGGGGACCAACGGGAGGTGCGGGGGTGGCCGGGGTTCGCCGGAATGGAGCCCGAGGTGGCGGCCGGAGCTCGGGGTTTCGCGGGATCGGCGCTGCAGTGCACGGGAGGACGAATGGTTAAGTGCTTTGGGTTCCTGAGGTTGCGGTGAGCACGCGGGTGAGCTCAGGAGCGAGCTGCGGTGGCTGTGGCCACGGCCACGCCATGGCCGGCGGCGAGGAGCAATCGGCTCCGGTGAAAAGGCGGCTAGGGTACGGGAACGAGCGCGAGGAGGAGGGGGAATGGAAGAGTAGCTCACAGGGGTTGCGACGGTGGCCTCGGGGAGCTCGGGGAGGCACCGGAGCCGACGAATTTGACGAAGATGGCCGGCGGGTCCGAGGTAGAAGACGACGGCGATGGCGGCGATGCAGGGCTTCCGGAGGGCTGTGGATCGGTGGGAAGGAAGAGGGGGTCGAGGCGGAGCTCCTGGGTGCATCGGCGAGGCTAGGGGTGGCCGGTGGCCATGGGTACGGCGACGATGACGGCGAGCTCCGCTCGGTGGTGTGCGCGGGTGGGAAGCAGAGGAGGGAACGGGGTCCAGGGGAAGAGAGGGGAGGTGCAGGGGGCGAGGGGGAGTGCGTGGCTCCTTCGGGTGCCTCCAGCGGCGAGCAGGTAAGCAGGAGGTGGCCGGAGCGTGCGCGCGCGCGTCGGGCACACGCCCTCCTGCCTACTGGCAGGAGGTTGAAGACGGTGGCGACCACGGTGGGCTGGGCCGCACAGTGCTGGACCAGCACAGGAGCTGGGCCGGCTCTGGTGGGCTGCACGGATGAGGCCAGGTAAGTCCAGGTAAGTTCTGTTTTATATTTATTGTTTTCTATTTTGTTCTGTTTTGTTTTAGTTTAGTAAAATACTAAACCATTTTAATAAATTCTGTAGTTTATTATGTGGCTTACTAAAATATATACAAAGCCACTCACAAACTTCCAGAATTATTTGGAGTCATATTTAATATATATTAAATATAAATCCAAAGAAAATAGTTATTGGATTAATTCAAATGGCCAAAATAAATATCTCTGTGACTCCAAAAATATTGGTTTAAATTTTACCTCTCACCAATATTTCCATGGAATAAAAGGAACATTTTCTTGGACTCATTTGATGAAATTTAAATGTTGGTTATTTTTAAAGGTCTTCTGAGGCTTTGAAAATTCCTCAATTCAATTTCATTTGAATTTAAACATGATGCTCACATGAGGTCTAGCCTAGTGCATTACCAGGGATGTGACAAGAGAGCAACCCTAACAAGCAACCGTGTAGGCTGGCCCGTCTTGACTATGTATATAGTGGAGCGGTTTCCTTTTCTCTCCATATGAACCTATCATATTGCGTACGTGCCACTGAAGAAAAACAACTTTATTTATAAATGACTCGGCACCTACTACTCGTTCTCCTATAACCTTGCGCTTGGCATCTCCAAAATATTAAACTTGCGATTGGTCTTCTCCTCTTCGAGAAGTCGAGCAATAATGGTAGTGCAGTATATATCGTTCTGGCTATATGAGACCGAATGAATTGCTGCACGTCCACCACGTGGGCGAGGGTCGAGGGGCGAGGGAGAGTGCTACATACAGAGCAAAATGAGTGAATCTACACTCTAAAATACATCTATATACATCAGTGTTTGGAGTATGTACTAGTAGTTCATATTGAAATCTACTAAAGGACATATATATTCCAAACAATATGATATAATCTCTATAACCAAGGTATTAGTAGGGACGAGGAGTAAACGGAGGGAGTAGTAAATTTTTCTCCTCATCCTGCGAGCCACTGTGCGCATGGGCGAGGGAGCGGGCATAAGGCGGAGCAAGATTCACCTCATCCTGCGAGCCACCGCGCCCGTGGGCGGGGGAGATGGCGTACTAAGCAAGCTTCTCCTCGTTCTGCGAGTTGACGGGACACATAAAAATTACTCCAGTGTATAGAGCCTTGCCTCTAAGGTAGGCCCACATGGTTTGCCTCTTTTTTTAATTTAACATAACGCGTCAAGTCGCAGTTTGTTTGTTCACCCGTGGTAGACGATCCTCCCTCCACCAAGTGGACAACCAGTACACGTGCCAAATTACCATGTGGGCTGCCTTTTTCATACAGAAATGAGCTCCACCGTGTACCCGCACGGGCGTGGTTGGGAAAGAGACGGGAGTACATGTGTCGTGCATGTACCTCTTCTCTGTGTGCACGTCCCCCACCTATGTGGGTGTGTGTGAGAGATACAAACCGCGTTCGTGAGTGTTTTTTGTTTTGGGGTGGGGGTGGGGGGTGGTGTGGGGGTTGGTTTCGTGAATTATTTGTGGGAATACGTGTCAATGACATCTCAAACAAATTTTTGCATGCAATGTGTGTGAAATGGAGGCCTATCCATATCATATATAGAGGGTCGGGCAATCCACGAGAAGAGAGGGAGGGGTCATAGCTATCGATAGTGTCGAAAAGAGGATCAAGTGGGTGGGTGCGAGATCGATGAAGAGAGCCATCGAAATTGTGTGTGTGTGCAAGTCAAAGATATAGGGCGATTGGCCTACCGGAACGTTAGAGGGCACATGTCAAGTTTGTGTGTGGCAGGGAGACATGACTAGAGCTCTCGATGTATCGGTGTGTGTGTGGGGGAAGGGGGGTGGGGGAGGGGTATGTGTTGGGGAACATAGTAATTTCAAAAAAAATCCTACGCACACGCAAGATCATGGTGATGCATAGCAACGAGAGGGGAGAGTGTTGTCTACGTACCCTCGTAGACCGTAAGCGGAAGCGTTAGCACAACGCGACTGATGTAGTCATACGTCTTCACGATCCGACCGATCAAGTACCGAACGTACGGCACCTCCGAGTTCAGCACACGTTCAGCCCGATGACGTCCCTCGTACTCCGATCCAGCCGAGTGTTGAGGGAGAGTTTCGTCAGCACGACGGCGTGGTGACGATCTTGATGTTCTACCATCGCAGGGCTTCGCCCAAGAACCGCTATAGTATTATTGAGGTGGACTATGGTGGAGGAGGGCACCACACATGGCTAAGAGATCCAAGTGATCAATTGTTGTTGTGTCTAGAGGTGCCCCCCTGCCCCCGTATATAAAGGATCAAGGGGGAGGGGGCGGCCGGCCAGGTAGAGGCACGCCATAGGGGAGTCCTACTCCCACCGGGAGTAGGATTCCCCCCCTTCCAAGTTGCAATAGGAGAAAGGAAAAGGAGAAGGAGAAGGAAGGAAGGGTGCGCCCCCCTTCCCTAGTCCAATTCGGACTAGTCCATAGGGAGGGGTGCGACCACCCTTTGGGGCCTTTCCCTCCTTTCCCGTATGGCCCATTAAGGCCCAATACGAATTCCCGTAACTCTTAGGTACTCCAAAAAATAACCGAATCACTCCGAACCTTTCCGAAGTCTGAATATAGTCGTCCAATATATCAATCTTTACGTCTCAACCATTTCGAGACTCCTTGTCATGTCCTTGATCTCATCCGGGACTCCGAACTCCTTCGGTACATGAAAACTCATAAACTCATAATATAACTATCATCGAAACCTTAAGCATGCGGACCCTACGGGTTCGAGAATAATGTAAACATGACCGAAACACGTTTCCGGTCAATAACCAGTAGCGAAACCTGGATGCTCATATTGGCTCCCACATATTCTACGAAGATCTTTATCGGTCAGACCGCATAACAACATACGTTGTTCCATTTGTCATCGGTATGTTACTTGCCCGAGATTCGATCGTCGGTATCTCAATACCTATTTCAATCTCGTTATCGGCAAGTCTCTTTACTCGTTCCATAATACATCATCCCGCAACTAACTCATTAGTTGAAATGCTTGCATGGCTTAAGTGATGTGTATTACCGAGAGGGCCCAGAGATACCTCTCCAACAATCGGAGTGACAAATCATAATCTTGAAATACGCCAACCCAACATGTACCTTCGGAGACACCTGTAGATCACCTTTATAATCACCCTGTTACGTTGTGACGTTTGGTAGCACACAAAGTGTTCCTCCGGTAAACGGGAGTTGCATAATCTCATAGTCATAGGAACATGTATAAGTCATGAAGAAAGCAACAACAACATACTAAACGATCGTGTGCTAAGCTAACAGAATGGGTCATGTCAATCACATCATTCTCCTAATCATGTCATCTCGTTAATCAAATGACAACACATGTCTATGGTTAGGAAACATAACCATCTTTGAGCAACAAGCTAGTCAAGTAGAGGCATACTAGTAACATGCTGTTTGTCTATGTATTCACACATGTATTATGTTTCCGGTTAATACAATTCTAGCATGAATAATAAACATTTATCATGAAATAAGGAAATAAATAATAACTTTATTATTGCCTCTAGGGCATATTTCCTTCAGTCTCCCACTTGCACTAGAGTTAATAATCTAGTTCACATCACCATGTGATTTAACACCAATATTCACATCTGTATGTGATTAATACCCATAGTTCACATCGTCATGTGATCAACACCCAAAGGGTTTATTAGAGTCAATAATCTAGTTCACATCGCTATGTGATTAACACCCAAAGAGTACTAAGGTATGATCATGTTTTGCTCGTGAGAGAAGTTTAGTCAACGGGTCTGTCACATTCAGAGCCGTATGTATTTTGCAAATATTCTATGTCTAGAATGCTCTGCACGGAATTACTCTAGCTGATTGCTCCCACTTTCAATATGTATCCAGATAGAGACTTAGAGTCATCTGGATCAGTGTAAAAGCTTGCATCGATGTAACTCTTTACAACAAACTCTTTTATCACCTCCATAATCGAAAAATAACTCCTTAGTCCCCACTAAGGATATTCTTGACCGTTGTCCAGTGATCTACTCTTAGATCAAAAGTGTATTCCTTTAACAAACTCAGAGCAAGGTATACAATAGGTCTGGTACACATCATAGCATATTTTATAGAACCTATGACTGAGGCATAGGGAATGACTTTTCATTCTCTTTCTATTTTCTGCCATGGTCAGATTTTGAGTCTTACTCAACTTCACACCTTTGGATCACAGGCAAGAACTCTTTCTTTGACTGTTCCATTTTGAACTACTTCAAAATCTTGTCAAGGTATGTAATCATTGAAACTCTTATCAAGCGTCTTGATCTATCTCAATAGATCTTGATGCTCAATATGTAAGTAGCTTTACTGAGGTCTTTCTTTTAAAGAACTCCTTTCAAACATTCATTTATGCTTTCCAGAAAATTCTACATCATTTCCGATCAACAATATGTCATTCACATATACTTATCAGAAAGGCTGTAGTGCTCCTATTCACTTTCTTGTAAATAGAGGCCTTTCCAAAAGTCTTTATAAAACTATATGCTTTGATCAACTCATCGAAGCGTATATTCCAACTCCGAGATGCTTGCACCAGTCCATTGATGGATCGCTGGAGCTTGCATATTTTGTTCGCACCTTTTGGATCGACAATACCTTCTGGTTGCATCATATACAGCTCTTCTTCCTGAAATCCATTTAGGAACACAGTTTTGATATCCATTTGCCAGATTTCATAAAATGTGGCAATTGCTAACATGATTCGGACAGACTTAAGCATCATTGCGAGTGAGAAAATGTCATCATATTCAACACCTTGAACTTGTCGAAAACCTTTCGCAACAAGTCGAGCTTTATAGATAGTAACACTACTATCATTGTTCGTCTTCCTCTAGAAGATCCATTTATTTAATTTGGCTTGCTGATCATCGAGCAAGTCAACCAAAGTCCATACTTTATTCTCATACATGGATCCTATCTCAGATTTTATGGCTTCAAGCCATTTCGCGGAATCTGGGCTCATCATCGCTTCCTCATAGTTCGTAGGTTCATCATGGTCTAGTAACATGACTTCTAGAACAGGATTACCGTACCTCTCTGGTGCGGATCTTACTCTGGAAGACCTACGAGGTTTGGTAGTAACTTGATCTGAAGCTTCATGATCATCATCATTAGCTTCCTCACTAATTGGTGTAGGAATCACAGGAACTGATTTCTGTGATGAACTACTTTCCAATAAGGGAGCAGGTACAGTTACCTTATCAAGTTCTACTTTCCTCCCACTCACTTCTTTCGAGAGAAACTCCTTCTCTAGAAAGGATCCATTCTTAGCAATGAATGACATGCCTTCGGATATGTGATAGAAGGTGTACCCAACAGTTTCCTTTGGGTATTCTATGAAGACGCACTTCTCCAATTTGGGTTTGAGCTTATCAGGTTGAAACTTTTTCACATAAGCATCGCCGGCCCAAACTTTTAAGATACGACAACTTTGGTTTCTTGCCAAACCATAGTTCATAAGGCGTCGTCTCAACGGATTTTGATGGTGCCCTTTTCTGAAAAAAAAAGTGAATGCAACTGTCTCTAATGCATAACCCCAAAACGATAGTGGTAAATCGGTAAGAGACATCATAGATTGCACTATATCCAATAAAGTATGGTTATGACGTTTTGACACACCATAACGCTGTGGTTTTCCATGTGGCGTGAGCTGTGAAACTATTCCACATTGTTTTATATGAAGGCCAAACTCGTAACTCAAATATTCTTCTCCATGATCAGATCGTAGAAACTTTATTTTCTTGTTACGATGATTCTGCACTTCACTCTGAAATTCTTTGAACTTTTCAAATGTTTCAGACTTGTGTTTCATTAAGTAGATATACTCATATCTGCTCAAATCATCTTGTGAAGGTCAGAAAAATAACGATACCTGCCACGAGCATCAACACTCATTGGACCGCATACATCGGTATGTATTATTTCCAATAAGTCACTAGCTCGTTCCATTGTTCCGGAGAACGGAGTTTTAGTCATCTTGCCCAAAAGGCACGGTTCGCAAGCATCAAATGATTCATAATCAAGTGATTCCAAAAGTCCATTTTTATGGAGTTTCTTCATGCACTTTACACCGATATGACCTAAACGGCAGTGCCACAAATATGTTGCACTATCATTATCAACTTTGCATCTTTTGGCATCAATATTATGAATATGTGTATCACTACGATCAAGATCCAACAAACTATTTTCATTGGGTGTATGACCATTGAAGGTTTTATTCATGTAAATAGAACAACAATTGTTCTCTGACTTTAAATGAATAACCGTATTGCAATAAACATGATCAAATCATATTCATGCTCAACGCAAACGCTAAATAACATTTATTTAGGTTTAACACTAATCCCGAAAGTATAGGGAGTGTGCGATGATGATCATATCAATCTTGGAACCACTTCCAACACACATCGTCACTTCACCCTCAACTAGTCTCTTTTTATTCTGTAACTCCTGTTTCGAGTTACTAATTTTTAGCAACCGAACAAGTATCAAATACTCAGGGGCTACTAGAAACAATAGTAAGGTAAACATCAATAACCTGTATATCAAATATACCCTTGTTCACTTTGCCATCCTTCTTATCCACCAAATATTTAGGGCATTTCCGCTTCTAATGACCATTTCCTTTGCAGTATAATCACTCAGTTTCAGGCCTTGTTCCAGCTTTGGGCTTCTTCGCGGGAGTGACAACTTGCTTGCCATTCTACTTAAAGTTCCCCTTTCTTTCCCTTTGCCCTTTTCTTGAAACTAGTGATCTTGTTGATCATCAGCACTTGATGCTCTTTTCTTGATTTCTACCTTCGTTGATTTCAGCATCACGAAGAGCTCGGGAATCATTCTCGCCATCCCTTGCATTATAGTTCATCATGAAGTTCCAGTAAGTTGGTGATGGTGACTACAGAACTCTGCCAATCACTATCTTACCTGGAAGGTTGACTCCCACTTGATTCAAGCGATTGTTAGTACTCAGACAATCTAAGCACTTGCTCACTAGTTGACCAATTCTCCTCCATCTTTTAGCTATAGAACTTGTTGGAGACTTTATATTTCTCAACTCGGGTATTTGCTTGAAATATTAACTTCAACTCCTGGAACATCTCATATGGTCCACGACGTTCAAAACGTCTTTGAAGTCCCGATTCTAAGCTATTATGCATGGCGCACTAAATTATCAAGTAGTCGTCATATTGAGCTAGCCAAACGTTCATAACGTCTGCATCTGCTCCTGCAATAGGTCTGTCACCTAGCAGTACATTAAGGACATAATTCTTCTGTGCAGCAATGATGATAAACCTCAGATCACGGATCCAATCCGCATCATTGCTACTAACATCTTTCAATACAATTTTCTCTGGGAACATATCAAAATAAACATATGAAAGCAACAACGCAAGCTATTGATTTACAACATAATTTGCAAAATACTACCAGGACTAAGTTCATGATAAATTTAAGTCCAATTAATCATATTACTAAAGAACTCCCACTTAGATAGACATCCCTCTAATCCTCTAAGTGATTACGTGATCCATATCAACTATACCATGTCTGATCATCACGTGAGATGGAGTAGTTTCAACGGTGAACATCAATATGTTGATCATATCTACTATATGATTCACGCTCGACCTTTCAGTCTCCGTGTTCCGAAACCATATCTGTTATATGCTAGGCTCGTCAAGTTTAACATGAGTATTCCGCGTGTGCAACTGTTTTGCACCCGTTGTATTTGAACGTAGAGCCTATTACACCCGATCATCACATGGTGTCTCAGCACGAAGAACTTTTGCAATGGTGCATACTCAGGGAGAACACTTCTTGATAATTAGTGAGAGATCATCTTAAAAATCTACCGTCGAACTAAGCAAAATAAGATGTATAAAAGATAAACATCATATGCAATCAAAATATGTGTCATGATATGGCCATGATCATCTAGCGCCTTTGATCTCCATCTCCAAAGTACTGTCATGATCTCTATCGTCACCGGCACGACACCATAATCTTCATCATCTTGATCTATATCAATGCGCCGTCACATGGTCGTCTCGCCAACTATTTCTCTTGCAACTATTGCTATCACATAGCGATAAAGTAAATCAATTATTTGGCACTTGCATCTTATGCAACAAAGAGACAACCATAGAGCTTCTGCCAGTCGCCGATAACTTCAACAAACACATGATCATCTCGTACAACAACTTATATCTCATCACGTCTTGACCATATCACATCACAACATGCCCTGCAAAAACAAGTTAGACGTCCTCTACTTTGTTGTTGCAAGTTTTACGTGGCTGCTACGGGCTGAGCAAGAACCGTTCTTACCTACGCATCAAAACCACAACGATAGTTCGTCAAGTTAGTGTTGTTTTAACCTTCTCAAGGACCGGGCGTAGCCACACTCGGTTCAACTAAAGTTGGAGAAACTGACACCCGCCAGCCACCTGTGTGCAAAGCACGTCGGTAGAACCAGTCTTGCGTAAGCGTACGCATAATGTCGGTCCGGGCCGCTTCATCCAACAATAACGCCGAACCAAAGTATGACATGCTGGTAAGCAGTATGACTTATATCGCTCACAACTCACTTGTGTTCTACTCATGCATATGACATCTACGCATAAAACCTAGGCTCGGATGCCACTGTTGGGGAACGTAGTAATTTCAAAAAAATTCCTACGCACATGCAAGATCATGGTGATGCATAGCAACGAGAGCGGAGAGTGTTGTCTACGTACCCTCGTAGACCGTAAGCGGAAGCGTTAGCATAACGCGGTTGATGTAGTCGTACGTCTTCACGATCCGACCGGTCAAGTACCGAACGTACGGCACCTCCGAGTTCAGCACACGTTCAGCCCGATGACGTCCCTCAAACTCCGATCCAGCCGAGTGTTGAGGGAGAGTTTCGTCAGCACGATGGTGTGGTGACGATCTTGATGTTCTACCATCGCAGGGCTTCGCCTAAGCACCGCTATAGTATTATTGAGGTGGACTATGGTGGAGGAGGGCACCGCACACGGCTAAGAGATCCAAGGGATCAATTGTTGTTGTGTCTAGAGGTGCCCCCGTGCCCCCGTATATAAAGGATCAAGGGGGAGGGGGCTGCCGGCCAGGTAGAGGCGCGCAATAGGGGAGTCCTACTCCAACCGGGAGTAGGATTCCCCCCCTTCCAAGTTGGAATAGGAGAAAGCGAAAGGAGAAGGAGAAGGAAGGAAGGGTGCGCCCCCCTTCCCTAGTCCAATTCGGACTAGTCCATGGGGAGGGGTGCGGCCACCCTTTGGGGCCTTTCTCTCCTTTCCCGTATGGCCCATTAAGGCCCAATACGAATTCCCGTAACTCTCCGCTACTCCAAAAAATACCCGAATCACTCGGAACCTTTCGGAAGTCCGAATAGTCGTCCAATATATTGATCTTTACGTCTCGACCATTTCGAGAGTCCTCGTCATGTCCTCGATCTCATCCGGGACTCTGAACTCCTTTGGTACATCAAAACTCATAAACTCATAATATAACTATCATCGAAACCTTAAGCATGCGGACCCTACGGGTTCGAGAACAATGTAGACATGACCGAAACACATTTCCGGTCAATAACCAATAGCGGAACCTGGATGCTCATATTGGCTCCCACATATTCTACGAAGATCTTTATTGGTCAGACCGCATAAGAACATATGTTGTTCCCTTTGTCATCGGTATGTTACTTGCCCGAGATTCGATCGTCGGTATCTCAATACCTATTTCAATCTCGTTATCGGCAAGTCTCTTTACTCGTTCCGTAATACATCATCCCGCAACTAACTCATTAGTTGCAATGCTTGCAAGGCTTAAGTGATGTGTATTACCGAGAGGGCCCAGAGATACCTCTCCGACAATCGGAGTGACAAATCCTAATCTCGAAATATGCCAACCCAACATGTACCTTCGGAGACACCTGTAGAGCACCTTTATAATCACCCATTTACATTGTGACGTTTGGTAGCACACAAAGTGTTCCTCTGATAAACGGGAGTTGCATAATCTCATAGTCATAGGAACATGTATAAGTCATGAAGAAAGAAACAACAACATACTAAACGATCGTGTGCTAAACTAACGGAATGGGTCATGTCAATCACATCATTCTCCTAATGATATGATCCCGTTAATCAAATGACAACACATGCGTATGGTTAGGAAACATAACCATCTTTGATCAACAAGCTAGTCAAGTAGAGGCATACTAGTAACATGCTGTTTGTCTATGTATTCACACATGTATTATGTTTCCGGTTAATACAATTCTAGCATGAATAATAAACATTTATCAGGCAATAAGGAAATAAATAATAACTTTGTTATTGCCTCTAGGGCATATTTCCTTCAGTATGCAGAGGCCTAACTATAGAGGTAGAACGACTCGTATATTTGTTGAGAAGGAGACACCCAGCTATGTCTTGAGGGAGATCGGTCGACATCCGTACATAACTGAAGGACGGGAAATATGATGGGACAGAGAGAGAGAGAGAGGAGAGAGAGAGAGAGGGAGGGAGAGGGGTAGAGTGCTAGATGGGTGATGGAGTTGCTTCTCGAAGATGGTGGGAGAGGCCTACTAGACAAACTGAGGGTGGAACTGCAATGTTATCAATAAGAGTGGGGATGTGTTTCTGTGTGTGCATGTGCGTGATAGATCTGTCAGGACGCATCCATAGATGATGGAGGGGAACCATGTGTTTGGTAAGCAAATCTAACTAGATCGATAGATCAATTGTTGTTTGTCGGAGGAAGGGAGAGACACAGCTAATGAGGTAGATCGATCGACGCGTGGGTAAAAACGAGTTATAAGGAGCTAGCTAGCTATATGTACAGCGAGAGATCGGTCGGTGTACGTCCATTTGTTACAGGCAAATAAGGCCCAGCGAGACGGATAGACAGAGAGAATGGAGCTAGGAGGTGGTGCGAGAGGCCCGGCTACTAGCTACATAGGGGGAGGAGTGTGCGGTTGTGAGATCAATGAAAAGAGGGGCGGGAGTTTACTCGTGTGTGTGACCGTATGAGAGACACGAGGCAAGGACACATAAAGGAGGAGATTGAAGGTGTGTGTGTATGTTGTAGGCATGCATCGCTGGAGAGGTTTATCGATCCGTGTGTGTCGGAAAGGAGTTGTGGAGACTCTGGGAGAACGACCTAAAGGAAAAAATGAATGTGCCAGGTGGATAGAATGCCGAGGGAGGGGGAGGGCGAGGAGGGCGTGTGCATGCACGAGAGAAAGTTAGTGGTAGCTACAAAGGTTAGAGGATTGTGTGGGTGTAAGAGACTAACAAAGATCATAATTTGATATGAAAGCGGATTCATATATTTGAATAGGAGATCATAGTGTTTTAAACATATGCATGCATGAATATAGCGGTGATACACGTGTTGTGCACATGTTATACCATAATGTGATAATGCATGGCGTTTGCAACTCACAGCTAAATGCCGAACAATCTAAACCATACTATACATCAAACAATCTCACATTTTATTTGAATCTGTGATAATGTGTGGCGTTTTCAGCTTACAACTAAATATCAAACAATCTAAACAATACTATATATCAAACATTCTCACATTTTATTTGAATTTGTGGTAATGTGTGGTGTTTGCAACTCACATCTAAATACTTGTAGGCGTAGGGGGCGGGGCCCATAATGTGATAAACACATTATACATATGAGACATGGTTTAGATTATGAAGATCTAGCTAGAGCTAAAAATGTAGTCATTTGAAATCAAAATAAACTGGATTCAAAAAATTGAGTTCGAGTTCATATAGTACACGTAGTTCGTATGTAACTCGGGCCTAATCATGTGGTGTGCATAATACACAAACGATGGTTTAACTTGACAATAATGATGATTGTAGATCTTATTAAAATAGAGAAACAAATTCAAATGCTTTGACTTCACAACAATCATTACTGTAGATCTTATTCAAATAGAGAAACGAATTCAAATTTAGTTCATATTGAAGCGGTCGTATATACATTTGGAATGCACTAAAACGTTAATTTGAGTAGTAGGTTGCATGCATTATACACGTAGCAAAATATTTTAATTGAACATCACATGAATTCGAAGTTTTGAGTGACATTTGTAGTCCGGAAATTTCAACCCGCGCCTTGTTAGCCCGAAATATTTAAGATATATCTTTGTCTCGTCATGCTCCGACAACTCCCTCCATCTCAACCCGCGCCTTGCTATTCCGAAATTACAAAGCGCGCGAAAACTCCCACCTCCTATGAAATCCCGACACGCGAAATGCTCGTGGTACCCCTGAACCGAATGAAGCGCCTCAAATCGGTGTGGGTACTTTCGTTACTTACCCCACATTTCGGACAAGCGCGTCCCTAAGCCATGGTTCCCCACTGCCATCCCATCCGCCCACCCATTCGTACACCGAGGCCGTGAAAACCCGTGATGAAGCCCCACACCCTGCTCCGTCCGCCACCCAGCCGAAGCCTCTTCCCTGACGACGTCGTCCACAGCAACACCTCGACGTCCCTCATCCACCGTACCGGATGAGGATCCGTCGTTGATATCGTGGTCTCGACGGTTCAGCCACCCCGTCCTCCACCTCCAAGAAGCTGCCCCGACGTTCCCCTCGTCTTTCGTGCCACCTCCATTCCCACACCGCCGTCTTCACCTGCACCACTGGAAGAGCATCATCATTGCCGTTTCTTCGGATGAAGCTGCAGCCTAATCGGTGCCACCAAAGAGGTTGTACACTAATCACCGCATTTTCTTCTTGATTCGATCTCACGGTGTTGCCGGCGCTCGGTCCCGAGCCGACACGGCCCGGCTCCATCCACGGCGGCGTCGCCGGCCACTTCCTCCATGGTGTCGCTCCCTCGACGACGACATCCACATCAGTAGGAGCTGCTGCTGCTTTAGCTCTCGCTCGCGCTTCTGCTCTGCTCTTGCTCTCGGTCCTCTGCCTGGTCTGCTCTTGCTATTACTATTGCTCTTGCTCGCGCTGCTGCTCTCGCTCTTGCTCTTGCTTGCGATGCTGCTCCGATTTAGCTACACTTCAGTCGACTGAATCGACTTTTGGGTCAGTCGATTTTCAGGAGGTCGGGGGGCTCGCCGGGGTGAAGGAAGAACCAGCCGCAGCGGGGAGGGGGCTCACCGGAGAGGTACCCCACTATCTATCTTAGGGTTCAGGGTGGGGGCGGTGTTCGCCGGCGGTGGCGGGGCGGTGGCGTGAGGATCGCCGGAGAAAAAGCTCGGCACGGGGGGGGGGCTACAGGGATGGCGGGGCGGCGGCGGACCGTTGGTGGGGAGTGTTTTCGGGGTGGGCAGGGCGGCGGGGGGTTGTTGTTTGGCCGGTGGTGGCTGGCGGCTCAGGGAGGTGGAGGTTGAAGATGAACCGCAGGCCCTTGATTTTGTATTCAACGGCTGCAAAATCGACTGACGAGAGATGAAAAAGTCAGTCGACCGACGTGTAGCCTCACCTTGCTAGTGTGTTCATTTTCGATAGCAAAATTCAGTTTCGACAGCAAAATTCAGTTTCGACAGCAAAATTCAGTTTCGACAGTTAAGTTCAGTTTTGACAGTTAAGTTCAGTTTCGACAGTTAAATTCAGTTTCAATAGTTAAGTTCAGAGATGAGCGGCTGATGTATTTTACATCTAGAACTTTGTGGTTATGTATTTTACGTCATGTATTGGCGATGCTATTAGAATTCCACTCAGGTTAACGTTGTTCATTGTGTCTCTTGTCCTGCTTCAGCCTCAGCGTCGTACAACTCGCCGGAGCTGCTCCAACGACGAAACCCTCCATCACAGCGGAGCAGTACCTCGGGCTCCATCTCCAGACGCCTAAGATCTTCTTCCTCTCCTCCGATAGCCAAGTCAGCCGGAGCATCCTCACGGGCCAACCCAATCACGCTGAGATCGACATGGCTTCGCCAAAGAGGTTGTACACTTATTGCATCTCTTTTTTACTATACATGTTATATATATTGTCCACTGAGCACACGGGGTTGTTCCTTTAGTGTCTCCTTGAAATAAAAAGTAGGAATTTTAATTTTTACTTGTCCTCCTTTTCAAATTCCTATTCATGAAGCACAAGACTAAGATATAGTAGCATAATAGCATTATAACCGTACATTTTCTTGTGGTTTGACTTAATCTCACCATGCTTCTTTGCATCCTGTGATCTTCCAATTGTTGTGAATCAAACACCCAGATTGGAAGAAAACCTGTGTTTTTAAATTCTCTGTTTTGCACGTGCATTCCTATCCTATTCCTATCTATTTCCTATCCCTGCATTGTTGGAATCCTCCAATTCAAACGAGCCTTTACAGAATTACTTCTCTTACAGATAGTTGTCAAAGAAAACCTTGCGTGGTTTGTCCCGCTCCTCCTGCGTCGTCATCCACCCCAGCTCAGCTACTCCAACGACAGAAGGGTCCAGCACAGCAAGGATCCATCCTCTAGACTGTCTTTCCCTGCCTCAGATCTTCTTCCCCGCCGCCAGCAGCCATGAAAACTGCATTACCATCATCAACCGAGCAGATGACCTCGAGGACTACACGAGTCCGCAAGAGAGGTCGCACTCTTTCGTGTCTTCTTACGTTATGCATCGCTTAATTTTACATGCTACTTTATCGTCCTGTTCACCGATTAGACTCTGAGTCAGCTCCAAACTAATGGTCAAACTTGAGTTTTTAAATGGTTGTGGGGTACGTATCGGGGCCGCAATCAATAGTATCTATCTACTACCTGGTTAATCTCCAGTGTCTACTATGAGTTTCATGTTGGGTGGGAAACAAACAGTAAAGAAGCCATTATCTATATTTTTTAACTGAAGCCATTATCTGCCTGCTATTATTAGTTTTGGGTCTATCCACAGGTTGCTACCATCACTCTGGATTTCTGCATGCACTCCTTACATAATCTCACTATGTTTTATTCCTATGCACGACAGTTATTGTAAACAATGGAACTGAACATGTAGAGCAAAAGAGACGAGCCTTGTGTGGCAATAAAATTGCATGCAGACGTCGCTCCATGGTAGGTGCAAAGGCAGCCCCCCCTCCACGCATTTCGGATTGTAATCGAGAGGAAGATATATGTTCTGAGGGGGATTCAGAAGGAGAAGACAACTCCTATTTACCCCCTGAGGTCTTCGCTCTAACTTGCATGCCGATGTTGGTTATATCATGCATATGGTGTCTTGCATTTCTTACTTTATACATCAAATATGTCATCTTCTTAGTTTAGACATCCTTTGTGCGAATGCCATCTATTTAGTTTATTCATCGTTTTGTGAATTATGCAACGCCATCTTGTTTAGCCAGGCATCATATATGTGAATTTTGCAATGCCATCCTGCTTAGCCAGTCATCTTATATGTAAATTATATCAGGCCATCCTTTTTTCGTTACATATTACATTTGTCAACCATGTTATTACATTCAACTGCTCTTCGTGTGCATCAGCCATTTGACACGGTGATGGCAAATTCTGGAGTGAAAACAAGGTCTTCAGAGCAGACTATGCTATCTGACGAAGCGCATATCTCGCTGGTTACAGATAGCTCCTCAGAGGAGGATTCAGAGACAGATGACCAGTCCTATCCCCCCCCGAGGTGTATGCTCTAACTTGGCAGGGTTATGTTGCTCATATCGTGTGTATGGTGTCTTAGATTGCTATGTCATTTGATTAGTTTAGACATACTTTGTGTGAATGCCACCTGTTCAGTGTCTAATTACCATATATGTGAATTATGCATTGCCATCTTGTTGCAAGACATTATATATGTGAATTATACAATGCTATCTCATTGCAAATGCATTATATATGTGAATTATGCAATGCCATGCTGTTTAGCCAATAATCATGTATTTGAATTATATCATGCTATCATTTTTTTGTATTACGTGTTGCATTTGTCGACAACGTTTGTATATTCAACTACTCTTCCTGTGCATCAGCCATTTGAAGCGGTGATGGAAGTATCTGGAGTGAAAACAAGGTATTCAGAGCAGACAATGCTACCTGCTGAAGCAGACATCTTGTTGGTTACAGAGAGATCCTCACAGGAGGATTCAGAGACTGATGACCAGTCCTATTTCCCCCTGAGGTCTATGCTCAAACTTGTCAGGATTATATTACCCTTGTCATGCATGTTATCTTGCATTGCTTAGTTTTTACATCATATATGGATTGCCATCTGCTTACTTGCTTACTATATAAATCATATATTTGAATTATATCATGCCAACATGTTTACATAGTACATACACATCATCTATCTGAATTATGGCATGGCAACCCATTTAATAAATACATCATATAGTTATATCATCTCATCCTGTTTAGTGTTTACAGTCATCATATTTTGAATTATGGCATTCTATCCGTGAATGTATGTGAATTATGGCATGCCAACCTATTTAATAAACACATTATATAGTTATATCATGTCATCCTGTTTACATAGTCTCATATTTTGAACTATGTCTTTCCATATTTTTTAGTTAGCCATCATAATGTGAAATTGTGTCATGCTATCCTGTTTAGTTAGCCGTCATATATGTGAAATTGTGTCATGCTATCCTGTTTGGTTAGACAACATAGATATGAATTATTTCATGCCCTCTTTTATTCCCTACTATCCATTGCACCTGTCTATCATACAATGTCTATACTTTCAATTACTTTTCTTGTTTATCAACCATTTGAATTGGAGAGGGTGATGGCAGTATCTAAGGGAGTAACAACACGGTCTTCAGAAAAGATAGTGCTACCAGTTGATGCAGATAGAACCACGGTTGTACTTGCCCAAGGACTAGATCCACCACACATAACCCAGACTCTCGCAGATTGTACCCCTACCCAGTTGGACAGAGAACCAGCTACACCCCTTCTAACCCCAACCCTAGCAGATAGTAACCCAGTTCCAGTTGACACATCACCGTCTCCACCACAGAGGACCCAAACACAAGAAGTTAGTAAGGGAATTGCAGTGCCCAAAGCACGAGGACCACCACTCCGAATCCCAACTCAACGCTTAAAGGAGAAGAAGATTTGTTCTCAGGTCAAGTTCTGTAGCTATGGTTCATACTCCTTTGCCCTTGCATTATTGTATTTACTCATACCAACTATTTCAAATTTGAAGGATGGAATTGAAACTCCAATGGTGCAACAGGTATGTTTTAAACCTGTCTCTTTCACTGGTTTGCCATTGTAACCTGCTCTGTGTCGATTTCAGTTTCAATTGAATAAACATTTATGTTCTCATGTCATGCACATTACAAGTGTTGTTATTGCTCTATAGTTTCCCACACTTATATTCTGTCTATTTTGCTTTGTCTTGAACAAATATTATTTGAACTCTGTCTCTATCTTGATTTGGCAACAAAAACTAGAATGATATAGACCATAAAGTGACCATGGTACATAGATATATGTTTGTTTCATGCTGTTATCCTGTCCACTTTACTACTGAACTCATTTACCAAAATGAGTTTCATATACAACATGGTAAACATGTGATGTGTCTGCTTGTTTCACTTTTAGAATGCAGACAAAATATAGGAGAACGGTACCGCGTTATCCAATGGTAAAGGAAGTAATGTAGATAAGGTTCAAGATAGTGAGACATCCCTGTTGGTCTCCAAGAAAGCTGATAAAAACTATCTTGACGACAGTGAGGGAACCCAAAAGTCCTGTCTTGATGTAGTGTTCGAGTTACTAGCCACTACTGCTGGCACAAGCTCTTTGAACTCGCTGCCTAAATCAGTTCGTCTTCTTGAGTCTCAACTTCAAGTTGAAAGACATCGATCAGATGTGCTGCGACAGGAAGCCGAAGGACTGAGGAAGTCCCTGCAGAATTCAGATGCATATTTCCTGGTGCAACAACAAGCGCTGGAGGATTGAAGCGCTAAACAAGAGAAAGTTAATAAGCTTGCTAAGCATCTTGCCAGCATTTTGGGTACCCAGGATATTGTTTCTTGAGATCTTCTGAAGTGGTTTCAGTTCTGGATTTGTTTTGCTGCAGCATTTATTTGTGGTGGTCAGCAACTTTGACAACCAGTGTATATGATATGCTGCTTTGTTCCCTATATTTGCACTGGTGGTGAACTTTGATGCCCAGTGGATGTAATATATGTAATAGCCGTGATAGCCTAGCGTTAGTTGCTTGCTTATATATTTCCTTGTTGTCTTGTTTATTTGTTTGCTTATAGTCATTGCAGTTCTTTTTCCGCGGTTTGCTAGTGGCTGCAATAACCTATTTTTTAATATTAGGCCACAATAACCATGGGCTAATATTTACTGTAGTGACACTGGGCATCCGACGGGCCGTAGAAACAGTGGGCCTTCTACGGTCCGTAGAAACAATGGGCCTTCTACGGTCCGTAGAAACAATGGGCCTTCTGCGGCCCGTATCATCAATGGGCCTTATACGGGCCGTATGATCAATTGGCCAAACATGGGCCAAATAGACCGTATTATGGCCGTAAACGGGCTAGAGTTGGAATTGTCCGTTCATGGGCCGACCATAACAGGCCATTGTTAATAGGCCGAATTTGATGACACTATGAAAACGGCCCAACGTATTAACGGACCACAAATGGGCTGACTGTAACCACGGGCTGAATTTGGCCCACAAGCAGAAAATGACAGTAACGGGCTGTAAGTAAACGAATGCTGGAAATGAGCCCAAGAATAAATGGGCTCTGAGAAGGCCGAAAGGTAAATGGGCTGGAAACGGCCCAACGGAATAACCCGTTGTTAATGGGTATAAGGTGATACACTGTTCATTACAGGCCAGTTTCACCACGGACCGTTAATAGGCCAAGAGTTACAAAGGGCCTCATATAGGCCGAAAGACGTCATGTGCCATACATGGGCCAGAAGTGAAAACGGGATGGAATCATATTGGATGGCCCAGTTGACGCTATTGGGCCTAATTTGGATTGAGTGTAACGGGCCTTGGGTTAGCGGGCTGTAAATGGGCTATATACGAACATGTCGTTAACAGGCTTTCAATGGGCCGGCCCGCCACCTTTTGACCAAGTCAAATGGGTCGGCTTTTTCATAGGAATGGGCCTCTGTTGGGCCGTACCATGTGTCGAAGTATCGTAGGTGCCTTCTGTCCAATGAGTGGATGAGATCTGTCCCAACGATGAGCCGACACGTGTTTCTGCCAGCCAATGATGATTTTACACGTGGAAAATCCCCATTGGTCGGGGCTGTTAACGGGTTATTGGATCCAAAACCCGACCCGATAGCTTAACAGCGTTCCATTACGGTGGATGCCACATGTCGGTCACCCTTGACGAAAGCACTTCTGTGACGCGCGATTTATCGTCATGGAAGTGGACACTTCCGTGATGATAATTTTGGTAATGTCATGGAACACTTTTACGACAGCACAAGTATGACTATCTTGATTCTGTCATAGAATCGTCGTGGATGTACATGCATGACAAAAAACGTGACCTATTGTGACAAGCATGTATCATCACGGAAGTGTATTTTTTTGTAGTGATTGTCTCCCCGATGAAGCGTGAGTAGTTTACCAGAGACCTTCGGGTCCATAGTTATTAGCTAGAAGGCTTCTTCTCTCTCTTTGATTCTCAATACCAAGTTCTCCTCGATGTTCTTGGAGATCTATTTGATGTAATACTCTTTTGCAGTGTGTTTGTTGAGATCTGATGAATTGTGGATTTATGATCAAGATTATTTATGAATATTATTTGGTTCTTCTCTGAATTCTGATATGCATGATTTGATATCTTTGCAAGTCTCTTCGAATTATCGAATTAGTTTAGCCTACTAGATTAATCTTTCTTTCAATGGGAGAAGTGCTTAGCTTTGGGTTCAATGTTGTGGTGTCCTTTCACAGTGACAGTAGGGCCAGCAAGGCACGTATTGTATTGTTGCCATCGAGGATAACAAGATGGGATTTTCATCATATTGCTTGAGTTAATCCCTCTACATCATGTCATCTTGCTTAATGCGTTACTCCATTCTTTATGAACTTAATACTCTAGATGCATGCTGGATAGCGATCAATGTGTGGAGTAATAGTAGTAGATGCAGGAAGGAGTCGGTCTACTTGACACGGACGTGATGCCTATGTTCATGATCATTGCCTTAGATGTCATCATAATTATGTGTTTTTCTATCAATTGCTCGACAGTAATTTGTTCACCCACCGTAATACATGCTATCTCGAGAGAAGCCACTAGTGAAACCTATGTCCCTCGGGTCTCTTTTCCATATTATTGCATCTCATTTACATCTTCCTAGTTTCCGATCTACTATTTTGCAATCTTTACTTTCTAACCAAACATGCCAAAAATATTTACTTTACCATTTATCTATCTCTATTAGATCTCACTTCTGCGAGTGACCGTGAAGGGATTGACAACCCCTTTATCACGTTGGTTGTAAGTTCTTGAGTGTTTGTTCAGGTATTCAGTGACTTGTGTGTCGTCTCCTACTGGATTGATACCTTGGTTCTCAAAACTGAGGGAAATACTTACGCTACTTTGCTGCATCACCCTTTCCTCTTCAAGAGAAAACCAACGCAAGCTCAAGAGGTAGCAGCGACTGGGCCATTTTTTTCTCACCGACGTAAAAAGGGACTTGGGGGCTGCTGGGGGGCGAGTGGAGATGCTTTGGTTGTTTCATTTGTTGTGGTGCTTAGTTAATTGATGGGTTCAATTCTGCAATGCGATGCTCAATTGTTGCGGGCACAATTTTGTATTGTTATGTATGCGAGAAATAAATTGAATTTGGTTGTACTAAATACATGAGAAACATATACAATTGCTATATTTCTTAGTTCTTAAGCACTTTGTTTGGATTAATGGTTTTTCCATGTGGCTCGAATTGCTCTGCTAATTCTGCAATGTGTTTATTTTTCATCAACATATTTTACTGATAGTATGCTGACCCTCACTTAATCTAATCAATAATTACCTTGTATCTGTTGATGGGAAACAATGGGAGGCATTGAGGTTTACCATCGAGGTATGCACATGCATGGTCCTTTGTTTAATAGCACATTGTTATGCAATTGCAGGAACCATTCTAATGTTTAGGTTTTTAACAATTTGGTCTTGCACATGTTGGTTCTGCTGTCAGAGGTTTTGACCCACTGTTCGACACTTCGACTCATTTTGCATATGGGGAAATGAGATGTCCATGAATATCAGTCAAGTCAAGAAACTCAAAAAGATTGTTAGGATAAAGAAACTAGCAACGAAAAACAACTAGATGTTTTTCTGCACAATGAAGAAGACAACAATGAACTACAAGATGGTACTAAGTCTTGTACCTTGTTTTTCTAATTCCTTTGCGCCATTTCAGAATTTGGAGAGGATATTTATGCATATCTTTGTTTCCAGGCCTTTCCAAAGCATTTCACTAATGATTAATTACCTCTCAAAACACCTGCATGGTCAAGAGGCGAGGAAGGTGTTCATACAACACCCATGGTACAATATTAATGTCTTCCTCAAGAGGACAAAGGATGGGCCGTCAATCATCCATAGCCACTGGCCTAAGGTTATAAGGACCTTCAACATCATTGAAGGCTCAATATTCGCTTCCGTTTCAGCAGTTTTCCAGATGAGATTCATCTGTCTATGTACCATCTATCTTATATTTACTAATTGGAAGCACCATATAAGACACCACGTTAATCCTAGAAAGTAAGAAATTTCATTCGTCCAATTAATATATAGTTTATTTATAACCATCAGATGAAAAACAAAGGTGCTACCCTTGGCCTCTCCCATCTATGCTTGAAACAAAAAAAATCTATAGGAGATGTCCTCCTCATGGTCTCCCCTTCTACACTTAATAAAAAGAAAAAAATCTGCAGGCGACGTGCTCCCCTTGGTATCCCTTCTTTGGCTGAAAAGAAATAACATTTGAAGTCTTATCTCTCCGTTTTCGTGGAAAAAAATGGTAAAGGAAAGATGAACATGGTCTCCTTCTAGATTGGTGATTAATTCTACAAAGGAGATCACATCGTCCCAAGAATCCATACGCTTACACTAGGTAAGATCACCTAAAACATTAATTTCCCAGAAAAAAGTTCACCTAAGATTTTTTTTAAAACATACTGATGACGTTAACCATGCAATCCTGACACAACTAGGTACGTATGTTGTGCGTGCATGCATCTCGCTATGCGAAGTAGTTTTTATTTCTGATCCAAAAATCACCACGCACATCGCAAAGCAGAAAATCAAAAATGCTAAATAGTGCAAGTGCATAAAAAATATCCTAAAATACATTAAAAAATCAAAAAGTGATGGCATGTAGATTAAGTTTAATCGAACGACAATGGTGAGCGCTTTAAGGGCATCCAATAATATAATGTTAATGTTGCAAATCAATTAAAAATAATATAATTTGTTAGTAGCCAAAGAAAAGAATTGTTATTACTTTTCATGAAAAATCAGTTGGGATCAAGGATCAATTTCCCAATATGTCCAAACGAACTTTCAAAATAATATATGTGGGCATCCAATAATATATGGCCCCACGTCCGCCTTTATCCGCCCGCAACACGGCCAACACAACATTAGGGTCGTCCCCCCCATTCTATGCTGACCCGGGCCGGGGCTCGCTTTTTGGGAAGCCCGTTCCCACCGCGCTGACCTCATGGTATCCAAGTTGAAAGAGATAAGTTGAACAAGTATGCTCGTCCTTTATTGGGATGTACTATTAAACCAAAATTGGGATTATCCAAAAAAAATATGGTAGAGCGTGTTATGAGTGTCTACGTGGTGGACTTGATTTTACCAAAGATGAACTTCAAAAATGTAGAAGAACGAGCTTCTAGAAATTTATAGGCCAGTTAAAAATAAAACAAACTTCTAATGTTAATGTTGAAAGTTTAAAATATAAGGATGGCATCTAGACGTTGCGGTCCATGTGAAATAAAGGTTTGACAAAAAACCAAAAAACGGAATTATTGGAAGGACAAAGAAACCATCCAAATGTTTGAAAACGATCTGCAAGATGTTCAGTGATTTCCCAAATATTTTAGAAGTACAAGGATAAACCTGAACCGAGCCATGTCTCATAACGAGGCATGCAACTCAGCAGCATGTTTAAGTGATGCGCGCTTTACTGGTGGTGGTGCCGATGAGTTACATAGCTTTGTCTGTGTTTGTGCGCGCGTGCATGTGAGGGAGCCCATGTAGACAGAGCTGAGAATGATCGACATAAACTAACTCCTCTGAGAATGGTGGAAGCTCACCTATGTGTTATAGACGCAAGCAGTAATTGTGCAAGTAGTAACCAGTAGAAAGAAAAACCAAAAAGTAAAAACATTGCAAAAAAATTAAAAGTAGATGATTTATGTGTAATAAAGTTAAACAGAAAACACTTTTTTGAATTTATTTAGTAATTACAAAAGTCACGAGCTATTAAATATATATAATAGCGTCACCCCTTTTTGTTGTGGCACAATGCTTTAAAAAGTTCAAAATATATGATGATTCACGATGTGCTGTGTATAATCGGAAGTAGATAAATATAAAAAATTATACACTATGAAAATACTTTTGTTCTATAAGATTCAAACAAAACAATACTTATATAATTTTTCTATGAACAATATTAAATCCTAAAAAATTACTAGCCCGTGCAAGAGCACGGGTTGATGACTAGTGATGCTAATTTCAAAGGTTTTAAATGTTGCATGTGAAACTTGGTGCTGTTGTGTAATGGAGTAGCTAGCTATATGCCCATATGGTGTAACTAAGGGCTGAAGCTATATGATGGTGTACTCTGATGTACTCTTTTCAATTATGAAATTCTGGTTCCATAATACAAAAATGAAATATATTGTGTGTTTAATATGAAATGTCAATTTGATTACTAAATTGATTAAAAATAATAGGCAATTAGCCTTCTTATTGGGTTTTTCTTTGAAAATGGTTATTGAGACAACACCGTGGGCGATGACCTTAGACAACCCACATAGTTTCTAGGAAGTAAATGTGTTGGATCAGTGAAAAAGCACACACAACTTCCTCTGAACAACTGTTTGCGTTAGGCCACCTTGCACAAACGTTTTCCAATAAAAAGTGTGTGCGATGGATGGCCTATGCCACACAGTTTCTTCTAGGCACCGTGCGTGATGCATTCAATGACGTGGACGATAAAATTATCAATGTTGAGGAAATTGTTAACTGGTACCTGCTCGCGTAGCTTGGGAGTAACGATTAATCGGTGAATCAGCCAATTAACTGGATTAATAGATCGACCATTAATCGGTGGAATTTTGAACTCACTACGTGTCCATAGGAGACCATGGTGGTCCGTCTAGGGGAAGAAGCTAGGGGTCAGGCTGGTCCAAGGGCTTGGCAGTGTCCATCAGGAGACCGCAGTGGGTTGGTGGCATTGGCACTCATGGTCTACACAGGTGGCAACACTGGGTCGGTTGTGGTCCACCTAGGGGAAGAAGCTTCAAGGAGGTCCTCCTAGGGGAGTAGTGGGAGAGAGAAAGTTATGGCGGCCACATGATGGAGACACATAGGGGGGAGGTGGCAGCAGCCGCGGGGGCATATGAAAGGCGACAATTGCGAGAGGTGGTCTATCGTAGGGGAGGAGGGGAAGCAGTGGCATTGAGGGAGGAGCAGAAGTGGCTATAGGCAGGGGAGGAGGGGAAGCGGTGGCACGCCAATGAGGACTTGGTCAACTACCATCTAGGTCGGGAGGGGGTGAGAGGATCGTGTGGGGGAGAGAGAAGGGCTAAACTTGCTATTTAGGAGTGGGAGGGGGCTAGGAAGGTTTATAGGCCAAATAATTAAGCTTTGTTTGCCCACCAGTTGATGGGCTAGCAGCGATTAATCGGGTTGGTAGTCCAATTAACTGGCCTGACAAGTTAAGGCAACAAATAGGTGTTATTCGAGTCGGCCACCCTACGAGTAGCGATTAACTGGCCCATTAACAAATTAATCAAACGAATTATTGAATAGTGAAAATTATTAATATCGTCTGCAATGGCAATGCTATCACACACAATGTGATGGGGGAAATTGTGTGTGATGTACGTACGAATGAAAACGTCTGGGATTCACCGTGTGTGATGTACATACAAACATAAACGATTTTCTGGGATTCATCATGCGGGCTGTATACATACAGACAAAAATATTTGGGCTTGTATAATTGTAGGGATTTTTTTTCTTTGCCCCTGGTTCGTTAGTTGGACTCGTTCATCCCCACGCTCTTAACTTTTGCTCACATTTCCCCACTCCCTTTCCCGAAACCCTCAGAACAGGTTACAACGGACATTGCCATCGGGTCAATGCCTTTGACCATTAACTCTGACGAATGGGGTCATGTAGGGCCGAGTCCACCTTTGAACGTTAACTCTGATGAGTGGGGCCGCACCCATGCCGCCCTGGATGAACCCGTATAGTGGTTTCATATGTTGACCGTACAATGGTATTGGTATACGTGGGCGCATGCAACTGACCGCGGTCCTGGGGTAGCATGTGTCCATGGGACATGCCCGAAATGTCCCATCATATAAAGAGGGGGAACCACCTCCCGGCGCATAGCCCCTACCATTTCCCCCAAATCCCATCCCTGCCGCATCCTCTTCATCTCCCCCACCGTGTCCTCTCGCTCTCCTCCACTGCCTCCACCGCATCTTCTTGCTCTCCCCCACTCCATCCTCTTCCTCACCTTCATCGCCTCCATCTGTCCGATGGCGGACGCTCGTGGCGATGCCGACGTAGCGACCGGAGATGTAGTGGAGCTACACAGCGCGGTGGCCGTGGATAAGGTGAAGGACGTTGGCGGCGTCCACAGTGGTGTGGGGAAACTCGCAACCGCTGTGGATGTGGAGAAGGAGGTGGCGGGCTCCGCCTCAGCGCTGTCGGAGAAGAAGGTGACGATGTCGAACGGCGCAGCCCATCCCGATGCGCAGCCTAGCGAGGAGCAAGAGGTATTTGCACTTGCTTGATAGTTACAATATTTGGGATATTAGCTTGTAGAGTTAGTTGCATTGGTTAGATTGTGATTCGTACAATATTACAAATGGTTAGAGTAGTTGGTTTTATGGATGGGTTGGGCTTTTCTTTATGGGGGATGTGATATTATGTACTAGGGTTTTTTGGATTACATTCGTTGCAAAAATTCTAGATAGATTCGTATGAGAGATAGGGATCTTAGATGTATGCTTATTAGATTTGTTTTTAATGCTACATAGATTGGGGTTTTTAATGCTGCAGACATGTATGCTTATTAGATTTGTTTTTGAATACTACATAGATTGGGGTTTTAAATGTCACATGCCCAAGTGGAATCCATTGATTAAGAAGTTATTTGATTCATTAGTATATAAATTTGTCCACAATATGTAGTTATATTAGCTCTGTTGTTCAATTGGCTTCTGTATTTACTAGTGATGGATGTAATTGTATATTCAGGAGGATGATGGTTGGGAAAAAAATAGGAAGCTGGACCTTACTGGGTCATGGACCCGTACGATCCAGGGTATAGTGACGACGAAGAGTATGAGGTAAGCCTACTTGAAATTTAGATTGTTCATTTAGTTCCTTTGACATATTGTATATGAATCTATAATGTATTAATGTAATTCATTTGTGTGTGCAGTATGTCTCTGGAGAAGATTTGGATGTGGACAACGGCAACTTCGGGTCCTTCAAAGTGAAGGAAGAGGAGAAGATTATGGCCAAGGGAGATGATTACTACTACAAGCACAAGACCAACATTTGGCGCTGCCCCTACTGCACCACCAAGCCAAAGCCAAAGTCCGGCGGCTTCGTTCACCTTCTAGCTCATGCAGATGATGTAGCCATCCACTACGAGGACTACAAGATCAAGGGGTAGCATGCTGCCCTTGCGAAAGTCCTGACTCTCCTTCCCAAGTGATGTGATGTTGTGATGATGTGTTTTAGTTACTTTTGGTTGTTTGGTGAACTTTGTGTGTGAACTGTATGTGTTCTATGGATGGTATGGTACTATGATGTGTTCTATATATGCATGTGGCTATCTGTATTGGGTATTTGTGTGTTTTTAAATTTGTTTGCTATGATTTTTTTTCACTGTTTATTTTCAAAGTTTAGGTGCTACAATGATCACACATGTTGTTTCAGTGTTGCTTCATAGATTAGACATGCTGCAAAGAATAAGAAAAAAGAGAAAATAGTCCATCATTTTATCAAATATTCCAATAACAAAGCAAAAAATAACATTTGAACGAAGATGTAATGATTTTTGTAATAAAGGAGTATTATCCTAATTATTTGTCTCATGAATCAAATGCATGCTTTTTCCCACCAGCATGTCTCATTATCCGATGTCTTGAACTGACATTCGACAGGACAGTATAAATTCAAAAAAAATTCAAAAACAATAAACCTTGGCAACCTATCTATGTTTGTGTAGGAGATCATGTGTGCAAAATTTGAGGTGATTTAGAGAAGGTCAAAGAAATTTGAATTTGAGAAATGTGCTCCAAATGATCTCCCACGCTAGGGTAAACAACCCCATTTGTAATCAAGTTTTTTTGGACCTACTCTAGATGAGCCAAATGTTTTTGTTTAACACGTATTCAATCTATAGAGTGTAGATTTGAAGTCTCACTATTTTTTGAATTAATCTTCATATTTTTACATTTTCGTTTGAAAATATATGCTTTAATATAAAAACTATTAAAACACGTTTAAAATATGAAAATGGAAAACTAAGTTCAGATCCTTCTTATTCACTTTGAAATAAAGCTTTGGTGATTTTTTTTGATTTTTTTAATTTTTCAAAAACAGAAGGTAGCCCTACCTCCTCTCCTTGAACTCTATGAAATGGTGTATGTGATAGCTCATGCGTGTGAAGGTTTTTTCTGAAAATGACCATAGACCAAGTTTATGATTTTTGGTTGGTAACATGTCACATAAGACAACATTGTGCGTAGGTTATGTTTTTTTTTGATTTTTTTTAAATTAATGGTGCTCATTTGACCTCGATCATGCTAGCTAGTTTTTTTTGGAAAATGTCCGTATACCAAGTTTAGTATTTTTCCTCGTTAGTGTGTCTTATAAAACGACAAACATCGAAGGTTTAATATTTTTTTGATTTTTTTTGAATTTGTTATGCTCAGTCAAAGCCTTGGAAACCCCATTGACCAGCTCAAAACCCCTCTAAAACCCGCAGGGTTTTCGCTAACCCTAGCTCCGAATGTCAGCCGTCCGATCATACCCTGGCGCCAAGCGACATCCCTCATATGTGGTCTTTTAGAAGGAATTCGGTGGGCAGGCTGTGTGCAGGCTCCGTGCCGTTGGATCACATGGACAGCTCCACATTGTTGGATCGTGGGGCGATCCGCGAGAGGCGATCCTATTGGTTGTGCTCGGCTGCTCGCCCACCACTGACTCCGCAAAAAAATGTAGTTATTGGATCCAAAAGGAAACCAAGCTCTGGTTGGGTCGTCGAATTGCGTCGTTTTTTTGCATCGTTTGCTCTGTTGTTTGTGAACGTGCTAGCTCTATTTTTTTGCATCGTTTAAAATTACACAGCAATTGACATTGGCTAGAAATTTTTGTTCTTTTTGTTCAATACGAATGAAAAATGACCAAGTTTATAAGGGCCAAATTTATTTTTATCATGCAAAATGACCACAAACTATTCAAAAATTGTCTCTTCATATAATATATATCACCACGGATTCCCACGCTTGTAATTAGCTTCTTTTTCTTCTTCTTTTCAAACCACGGTTTCCCACGCGTGTACACTATACACTCCCCATGCCGCGGTGGGTGTGAAAACGGGATACTTCACATTTGACCCCGTTATTGCCACGGCGAAATAACACGTAACACTATGGCTATTTAAGCCACCCTCTGCCGCTGCCATCCCTCATCCATCTCCCATCCTCTGCTATCTTCCCTTCTTTCTCTTCGACCCCTTCTCCTTATTCTGCACATCCCTCAGCCATGCAGTACACCGGACCAACCTACCTCTTCCCACCCACCATGCCGGAGAGGCTCTACCCTATCGGCGTGTACATTGAGCGCACACTACGTGTGTGGACCATATCAAGGTGGAGGACCACAAGGAACTTCACCGAGTTCTTCCTCGCGGCCGGCTACCGCCACCTCCTTTGGGGATCTTTAACGATGTTCCACGTCAAGGAGGTCATCCAAAACAGGGTGGTGGTTCCTCTCCTTGCACACTTCACCAACACATTCGACGCCTTCTACCTCCTCGGGCTGGTGTTTTGGTGTGGCTGCGAGTTCATCGCTTTCACCACCCACAACATGTTCACGGAGTACACTAACACCTTCCCCGCCGCATCGCGCATGCACACTTTTCTGTACCCCATAGAAAACGCCCCGGAGGAGCAGTGAAGGGCGCCCGGAGGAGGAGTGAGGTGGAGAAGGCGGTGGCTAGGGTTCTAAACCCTCTATCTATTTTTCTTTTTTTTGAGTCTATGTTATGTTAAGTTGTAATTGAACTATGTTGGAGATGCTATGGGCTTGTTGGCCCTTTTATTAAGTTCTGTTATTAAGTTCTCTGTCTATTCTATTATTAAGTTGTTCCTAGTTTGAACAATGTGATCGTGCTATGGGCTTGTTGGCCCTATCTACATATTTGTTGATTGTTTTCCTAGAGAGCTCGCTTTGTTAGTAACCATCTACTGCATGCAGCCACAATGAACCCTTCTCTTTTTTTACACAAGCCACAAATATATAGCCACCTAGCTAGTGCGTGCATCCACAAAAATATAAACCATATTGTTCAATTTATTTGTCGTAGCAAAACGGGTGTAGATACGAGTGGATCGAAAAGGCTGAAACTGATCGTAAAAAAATGATGCTCTGAATCAAGGAGACAAGGGTGTGAGAAGAGAGGAAACAGCGGCAGCGATCGTCGCTGCATCCATGGCGGCTGGCGTGCATGAAAGCGGCTCGGTCAGTGCATCATGGTCACACACATCGGCGCATGCAGGCTCGGTCGGCGCACGCAGGCTCGGTCGGCGCATCGTGGCGGCGTGCATCGACACATGAAGGCAGGCTTGCTGGGTGCATGCATGGCAGGCTTCTGTTGTGGCGGCACACACAGGCGTTTAATGCAAGGGACAACCCAATGAAACCACGACCCAATGGTCGAACAACAACACCACCCAACGCGCCCCACTCATCAGAGTTAACGGTCAAGCCATTGACACGACGAGAACGTACATTGTGACCTATTCTGAGTGTTTTACGCAAGGGAGTGGGGAAAAGTGAGCAAAAGCTAAGAGCGTGGGGATGAATGAGCAGAGCGAAGGAACTAGGGGCACAAATGTAAAAAACCATAATTGTATGTGATGTATCGCCGATCGCGCACGAGCTCTTTTTACCCCAAGTGTGTGATCGGAGGACCTATCGCCGACGGTTCTGGGTCATATGGGAAGGAAGCCCCTTTCGTACACACAGGCAAGGCGACGGTTTAAAATGTCGTCGCGGAAAGGGGTTAAAAACCATTTGTATAGTAGGTCGCTGCACTAGTGTCATTAAAACATTCTTGTAGATATGGGGGTTCTTGGGGCGCTTCGCTGAAATCATTGGTCTCAAAAAAGTGCCTTCTTATGAGCAAGTAGAAGATGAATTTGTTGACCCATGACAAATTTGTGCAAATCATAAAGAAACATTGTCAAAGAGCATTCAACATTGTGCTATTAATCTTCACCAATGAATTCCCCTACAAATGTCTATATATCACATTCAAATGGTGAATCTTGTCTATCCAATATGAAGACATTGTGTCTGTGTTTAATTCCGTTGAAACTTCTAGTATGAAGGAAGCTGGTTAAGATAATTTGGAAGCCATACACTTGGGAGCTGCACTGGTGTAGTATTTCCTGAGGTTCACCTTACACTCTTAAAGGATCTTTTTGGTGAGCTATTATAAAAGGTGGTGATATTTGTAGATTCAAACGTCAAACCCAAAGATTAAAACCCAGGCATGAAAGGAAGGACACTGAGAGCCTCATTTCATGAAAAGAATTTAATTTTGATATGCTAATTGCTAACAAATTGAGTTGGCCAGAGTTGGCTAAAAGGTCTATGTTAGCTATTTCTTTTTAATGGGTGGATGCCTAATTAAATTGATAGATGGACATGAGTTTCCTTGCAAATCAAAATTGTCTCATTGATTCCCACATGAACTATACAAAAAATTCCAATGTAAGTAAAGCGTCGACAATATGGGTAAACATTGACCAAGTAGTTTGGGAATATTTACAACTGGACATTTTTACACTAAAAATGGGCAGAGTGCATGGGTGAGCCAAGGACATCGCTCACACAATAGCAGATAAAATGTTACAAAGGACATCTAAAAAGCAAGTGATCAACAAGCTTACACACAGGCTTGCCTAGCCAACCCTTTTCACAAGCTCTTTAGTAACTTGGACTCTACCTCTAGGAGAGCCAAAAGCAAGGGAATGTCTAACATCCACAAAGTCCAGCACGCCCACATGCCTAGTAAAAATACCACCATCCAAGAAACATGATGAGGGTGGAAAAAAATTGATTCCTTGGTTACATTGGCTAAAATAATATCATCACTCATTATAAACCCTGAACTCATTTCTAAAACAATCACACGTTTATTAAAACTGAAGTACGGAAAAGTTGTCCTCTAACTTGTAAGCTTTCTTATCATTCTAAATCCTCTCTATATGAGATATTCACACCTTCTATGTTTTTAACAATTAGTACTCTATGATGTAATTAAATTTCTGGAAGTTGTGATGTTATGATCAACTTTATACTCTCTATTCAATATACTTATTAATTAGTAATCTACATTTTGGTATCATATCTATAAGCTATGTGTCAAAAACAATGCATCATGTTGTTACAACGTTTTTTATTTGAAATTTGATACCCAATCTTGAAATCCGGGGCACGTCCCAGAAGAGCTCTCTTGTTTAGCACAGAGCCCTGACCTAGGCTACGGATCACAGTTCCTTCTCTTCCATCGAATCACATTCCTAAAGAACTTGGCATTCCTTCTTGTCCACAGGTTCCAAAGAGCAACGATAAGAATAGAGGAGCAAATTTTACCGGGAAATATGGCGTGATCTGGTAAGGATGAACCGACCAAAGATGATACAAGATGGGGGACAAACGGTGGACTCGCAAAGGTAGGCCGGAGGGGATCGTAGATCATGATGCTAGAACTAAAAGCTGGGGGAAAGAATGGCCACCTCGAGCTAGGGTCTTTGGAAACTATCATTAAGAAGTATTTCAATAGCCATGATTATAATCTGCTGCCACTAGGCTTAGTTTGGTTGTCTATTTTGCTTACCTAAACTTTTTTCACAACCTGTTTAGTAACTTAAAGGGAATGTGTGACTTCCAGAAAGTCCAGCATGCGCACGTCCCTAGTTCCACCATCCAAAATTGCTTCATGCATAGAATTAATTCTGAATGTTTGCTAAGACTTAAAATTAGACAACAACATTGTTGTTTCGCCAATCCTTTTATCTTAACCAGTAGGAGAACCAAACAACACTATGTAAGAAGTACCTGCACACAAAGAACAAAACCTCGCAACCCAACGCGTAACAGGGGTTCTCAATCCCTGATTGGTAAGAAGATAGATTAAATGGTATGAGTTTGGATAAATAGATGACACAAGAACACAAAATAAAGATGCAAATGAAAGTGCAGCAAGGTATTTTTGGGTTTTTAGAATAATGGAACTGAAAACAAAATCATAAAAGATAGATCGGAAAGCAATATGATAAAATATAGACCCAGGGCCCGTAGATTTCACTGGTGGCATCTCTCAATAAAATAGCATACGGTGGGTAAAAAATTACTGTTGGGCAGTTGATAGAAGAACAAATAATTATGATGATATCCAAGGCAATGAACGTGTATATAGGCATCACGTCCAAAATTACTAGACCGAAATAATTCTGTATCTACTACTATTACTCCACACATCGACCGCTATCCTGCATGCATCTAGCGTATTAAGTTCATGGAGATATGGAGTAATGCAATAACAATGATGAAATGATGTAGGCAAGATCTATTCATGTAGGAATAGACCCCATCTTTTTATCCTTAATAGAAACGATACATGTGTGCCTTGCTACCCCTTCTGTCACTGGGTGAGGACACCACAAGATCGAACCCATCACAAAGCACCTCTTACCATTGCAAGAAAAATCAATCTAGTTGGCCTAACTAAACCAAAGATTCAGAGAAGAAATACAAGGCTATTACAATCAGGCATATAAGAGATCAAAGAAACTCAAAACATATCCATGTATATATCTGATCATAAACTCGAACTTCATCAGATCCCAACAAACACACCGCAGAAAGTCATTACATCAAATAGATCAACAAGAACATCGAGGAGAACATTATATTGAGAATCAAAAAGAGAGAGAAAGCCATGTAGCTACTGCCTACGGACCCGTAGGTCTATGGTGGACTACTCACGCATCATCGGAGGAGCACCAATGAGGATGATGAACCCCTCTATGACTGTGTTCCCCTCCGGCGGAGTGTCGGAATGGGGCTCTAGATTGGATCTCGTGGTTCTGGAACTTGCAGTTGCTAGACTTGTGTTTCGACTGCTCGCCTAGGGTTTTTGGAATATTTGGATATTTATAGAGCTGAGAGGCGATGGAGGAGACCCCTGTGGGCCCCACGACCCATCAGGGCGCGCCCGGGTGTCTCATGGGCCCCATGGGCCTCCCCTGGTGCCCTTCCTTGGCTCCCAAGTTGTCTTTTGGTCCAAAAAAATCTCCAAAAAGTTTCGTTGAGTTTGGACTCAGTTTGATAGGTATATTCTGCGAAGTAAAAAACAAGTAGGAAAACATCAACTGGCACTGACAAGTTTCGTCTCCCGATCAGTTAGATTGGGCCAAGGACCCCCATGGCCATATACTCATGGGCCAGTTGGGACAACCCCTGCCGCATACAAGGAAGACTCCACAAGACTTGGCGCCCAAGGCAAGGACTTTCCTAAATCCTAGGCCTCCGGTGTCTTATATAAACCGAGGCCAGGCTAGTCAATAGACAATCTCATATTCATTACTATAATCTCGTGGTAGACACGTTTACTCGATACTACACCCATACGAATACAATCAAAAGCAGCATGTAGAGTATTATCTCATCAAGAGAGCCCGAAGCTGGGTAAAACCCCGTGTCCATGTTACCATCGATCCAAGACGCCTAGCTTAGGACCCCTACTACGAGATACGCCGGATATTGAACCGACATTGGTGCTTTCATTGAGAGCCTGCTGAGTGATCGTCACGGATCGATGGGATAATCAGGTGATATTTTTTCAGTTAAATATGTTCCGCACAAATTAGTTCCTTTGGGAATTATTGTTCTCGGATCACTATTTTATTACACAGGTCTCTCCGATGTTGCTTTCGATCTGACATCAGATCAAGCGAATTTAGGCGTCGGCCGCCGCCAAGCATCAGAACGCCCACACGACCGAGGACTATGTGCATGCTGCGTCCGAACTATTACAAGACGGGCTGTCTTCGAACCACGTGCAATCCCTCATCTTGAACAAACCACAAAGCACGAATTGTCTTGTTCGGGCGGCGAGCATGGAAGGATGATCCTCTACCTTTTCTTTTTTTATTCATTCAAATACCGACTCTGCCCCCAGTCAGTTGTTACCTGATGCATGAGCGATTTTTACTAATAAATGAATGCTTGTTTGTAGCAATATTCAATTATCTCAAGGCTACTACCTTCAATCTGGGCTAGCACGTGGAACACTAAAGCGCCCTGGAGCACTGAAGTTACGTGGAGACTACTAGTACTCCCACAATTCCAGCAGGAAGTCCATGTTGTGGACTCCAGCCAAAAGTACTAATTGGTCATCACTTTTTTGAGGACTGATTGGTTAGGAAGTACTAGTCCTGGTGTTTTATCCCTGTTTTCTACGCCTCGCTCCTCCGCACACACATCAGGGAGATTCTCTTCTTTTCTTCCTTTCTTTACTTTCTATTTTTCAAGTAGCAGGATTGTTGCTGGTCAGACCATCAGTTCCCGTTAAAAACACAGTGTCCTTGCATCGTGGTAGCAAGTGCACAAGAGATCATCCAAGTGCTAGCACGATTGGTACTAGTACGACAGTACAATTGGTGTTTCTCCCGTAAATTACATATACTAGTACTAGTGATTGGTATTGCAGCTTTTACCAGCACGAGCAATTAGGTGCCTTTTCTCCTATTTAAATTGTTCTTGCAGATACATACTACTGCCTTTTTCTCCTACTACCAGTATATTTTGCATGCAGGATATTGGCGCCGGCGGCTCACAATCGGATTTTTGCTCTGGCCCGCTGGGCCGCACTAACACCTTGACAAGTCGATGTCGTCGTCCCACCTGCGTCGGCCAAGTCATGGTGTCGCCTTGACGCGTGTCCCTGCGTCGGCTTTTCCGCGCAGCCGCTCCACCGGACCGTCCATGGTGCTCAGGCCATATTTTTTACTTCACTTAAATTAATTAAGTAGAATTACTATTATGTTTACCTTTATTTGTCATTACCTTTGGTTTGCACCGTTTCATGTGCACAGGTAAATCGATGCCGACCTGTTTCAACACGTCGACTGACGTGGGGACTCCGGCATCACCCGCTGACCTGCTTCATCACCTCGGCCGAACTGGGAGCTTCACCTCTCCACATTGGGCGTGCTGTGTCGCCACTTCGGAGTGCCGAGCTCTCCGCTCGGCCACCTCGGGACCAGCCTGGGGGCTGGAACTTTGTCCCGCATCAAGCTCGGACCGCCTCATCAATGCCGAACACATTAACCAGCTAAGTCGCTTTCATGCTCAAAGACTTTCAGTTTTAAATTTTGTTCGATTCGACCAAGCATCATACTTTTTGGCAAAAAGTTGTTTGTGAAATAATTCCTTGTCATAACTTTGTTTGTGACGCACAAATTCAAATGGGAAAACTTTGTTTTTGCCACTCTAGTTTTTGCCAACTTTGCTTATGCCACTCTAGAATTTGACATTTCACTTTTGCCACTCTTAGCTTTTGACAATATATCACTTTTGCCATTCCGTGGCAAAAGCAAAAAAAATTGAGTGGCAATTGTGATACATGTCAAAAGCTAAGAGTGGCAAAAGTGAAATGAAAAATTATCGTTTTTTCCACGAAATGGCATTTGTGATGTATTGTCAAAAGCTAAGAGTGGCAAAAGTGAGATGTGAAATTCTAGAGTGGCATAAGCAAAGTTGGCGAAAACTAGAGTGGCAAAAATAAAGTTGTCCCAATTCAAATACCCCGTTTACTTGGGGGCTTCCTTTATGAAGCCTTTCCTCTTGCAAATGATTATACTTGTACGGCTTTGTTCCTTGTTCGTGTATTACGCCACAATATGCACCATGTTAACTTAAGCGATTTGCAAGCTGGGTTGCCTTGCTCCTGTGTTTATCCCTTCGTTCCCGATTGTTCGGCTAGGGAGTAAAGGGAGCACCTTTGTGATTGTCACGATTGTGTCATCCGAGCTTGGACCTCAGACTGGGTGAAGCCGAAAGCTAGCGCTCTTATTGTTTTCAACGATGGTCAGCACACAACGGAACTCATGAGTACAAAAAATCTATTGCACAAGTCTCATAGTAACAATGAGCAACCACAGTCAAAAAAAACAATGAGCTACCGAACAAAGGTATCGGTGGAGGTACTATTTTATTCGAAGATGCTTCTTACACTTTGTTAGTAATATAGCATAAGTTCCCTGAGCACGCTTTGTCTGTTACAGCCTTAAGGCCTGATTGCCTGGTTATCAGAAACACCGTCGATATTCTCGACAGGTGGAGTACATAACACTTTTGGGCCCTTGGCCGAAGAGGGAGAAGCTGACGGTCGGTTAAGATGCGTTTAAAGTTCGGGTGAACACATATATAAGACTTCGATACATACAATCATTATACATAAAATCTTTTTACCCAAGTCACTCGGGGGCTCTTAAATTTATGTGAGCTGTTTTATAATAAGTGTTTTTCTTCTTAGTCGTTGCAAAGTCTTTTTTCTATCATTCCTTTTTTTGACGCGAGTGTGTGGTCAATAGCCGGGGAGCCTAATTTCTCTCTCAAAGATGCTAAAGTTTGCTAAACTGGCCTAACGAGAAGTACTCTGCCTTCAGGATAGGAGGTTGAAGCCGTAGGCTGACCCGCTTGAAGTCTTGAGATAGGATGTGTCATATTAAAGAACGACAGAAGCACAATTTTTTTCTTTTCTAAGACCAATTTTCTGATTGGCACCGAACAATTCATATAGTTCGGACATCAAGTTTTTAGTGATGTTTTTTTTGGTTTTCCAATCCTATGTCACTTTTCAACTATTTGTGTGTTTTCCGCACAAGTCTCGCAGTGCAACGCCGGACACCTTTAGAGATTCGGCAAAAATATCGGATATTGTTATATATGCATCAATTTCGAATTGTGTCTTCGGTCAATAGTTGGGTTGCCCGGCTCCTGTGCTTGCTTCCTACATTTCGCTTTGTTCGGCTAGGTGTGCAAAGGAAGAACCACTGCGATTGTGCTTCCAGCTCACATGGTTAAGCACCTCAGTGGAGAAAGCCGAAAACTGACTATCACAATAAGTGTAAACTGGTCAGCGGTCCGATGACTATATTAAATGACGGGCCGTTCATAACATTGGCCGAAGTGTTTACGGCTTGACCTCGGCTATCGCCGAACACTAACCGGGGGGCTACTTGCTGGCCTCCCAACTTTAAGCTCCTATGACTAAGTGAAAGTTATAAAGCCCGCATATCTGATTGCCTCGTTTCTGCTAACACAACCGCCTTTGAGCACTGAGACATCGGCTAAGGGTTGTTTCGTCATTGCGGAAACACCCTGCGTAGCATCTACAAGGGGGTAGAAGCCAACGATGGGCCACTATCAGATTATAAATGATCGCAACGGAAGTGAAAATTTGGGTTCATTTAGACCACAGAGTTTGGAAGCTTTCCACAAACTAAATCCTCAATATTTTCCTCCCACATTGATCGGAGCTGTGGTTTCATGATCATGCTTAGCATGACAACCCAAAAAAAGGAACCGATAGAGGGATTATTTTCTTTGAAAGATGTTTCTTATGTTAAACAATAATATAACATGTCTCTCCGTGCACCTTTGTTTATAAAACCGTATGGCCGGATTGCCTCGTTTTCCAGAAATCTTTGCCGTTATGATGGCTTTATAAATTAGGAAAACACTCCTCGGCTACTGGCCAAAGAGGTTAAAGCCGATGGTCGGTCAACAAAGTTTTGTACAATACAGTTTCGAGCATTAATGATGTAAAGTACTTGGATACATAGAATCATTACACATAATTTGTGATACTCTGGATATCTTGATCCTTAATTCGGCCACCTGTGCCCACATTAAGTCTCGGGGGCTACTAGGCTTCGTGCTTATCATTTACAAATATTAAAGGGGTACATCGATCCCCTGATCTGGTGTTGCCACCCGACCAGTGGCTCGGGGACTACTGCATTGACAATCCAGTGAAGAAAATTTAAAGTGCAATATAGTTTTCGAGGAGATTCTTATCCTCGGGTTGGTCAGCCGCACCCAACCTGAGTCTCGAGGACTTTGCACACCCCGTTTATATTCCTAAGTATGCTGCCGAGCTGGGAATTGATCCTCAGGATGATTTTATGAATCGACCTGAGTCTCAGGGGCTACTAGGGTCGGCGGTTTGATTTTTTCCTTCAGGTGCATCCCGGATATTAGGCCAACACGCACCTTGAGGGCTACTGGCTATGTATCTCGGGCGAGATTACATTGAACAATTTTGAATTAAATTCATAAGAATCAGCCCATGGCCGAGGTGGTGCACCACCTCGGATACAGTCCGGCGTTGGTTCTCGACTATAATAGACACCCCAGAAGCAGTCCGGCATAAAGCTCGGATGCTAGTGGCTGGCTCTGTAGAGGGAATTTCCGGCATTAAGCTCGGCTAAACTCCTTCAACTTTTTTGAACCAAGGTAATCTATGACACCTTGAACATAGTCCGGCACTGGAGCTCGGATGTAGTTCGGCGTTGAAGCTCGGCTGTAACAATACTCCTCAGATACAGTCCGGCGGTGGAGCTTAGAAACTTTCTGGCGTTGGAGCTCGGAAGCGGTCCGGCATTGGTGCTCGACTGAAAAAGATACCTCGAATGCAGTCCGGCATTTGAGCTCGGATGCAAGAGGACACTGCAACCCGGGAACAACTCAAAACCCAAGGTGTGGCATAAAAATAACAAGGTATTGATAAAGACTGAAAACTTAAATGGCTCCTCGGATACCTGACGTGTAAACTCTTCGGATGCATTTCGGCGATCCTCAAGATCGAAGATGAGAAGATTTGTTGAACCAGTTTTCAAGACCAACGACCGAAGATGAAGAACAGTTCGGAAGAATCGAGTAGCATCTCCAACTTGAAGACCGGTTCAGGGGGCTACTGACGATGTCCTTGACTAGGGGGTACTCACCACGTTGTCTCCCGGTCAGTTGGATTGGGCCGAGGACCCCCATGGCCGTATACTCATGGGCCAGTTCGGACAACCCCTGTGGCATACAAGGAAGACTCCACAAGACTTGGATCCCAAGACAAGGACTTTCCTAAACCCTAGGCCTCCGGTGCCTTATATAAACCGAGGCCAGGCTAGTCAATAGACAATCTCATATTCATTACTACAATCTCGTTGTAGACACATGTACTCTTAACTACACCCATATGAATACGATCAAAAGCAGCATATAGGGTATTATCTCATCAAGAGAGCCCGAAGCGGGGTAAAACCCCGTGTCCATGTTACCATCACTCCAAGACGCCTAGCTTAGGACCCCTACTATGAGATACGCCGGATATTCAACCGACAGAAGTTTCACGTGACTATGTGCGGTTAGGATCTACTTTACCTTGTGGTATCTCCATTATTTGCTGAAATGCTAAACCTGAACCAAAAGTACCTAATTTTCCTTTATATACTTCAATTTGTGCTTCCAGTTTCCCTTGATCATAACACCCTTTGGCCATTCTAGCTGTGCAGGCCTCAATACCACTATTAACCTCAGGATCATCATGTGAAGGATCTTCATAGAAGATCTTTGGGTTTACCAAATGACCAGCAGCATGAAGTGGGTTGTGCAACTAAGCATACCATATCCAGTCAAATAAATCCCAATAAGGACCATGTTTATCTCCAAGTTTGCACTTTATCTTACAATATCCATGGCATCTTAAAAGATACCCATTGGACAGTCCTCTGATTATAATTTAAAGAACACACTGACAATTGGTTTGGAACCTTCAAAACATCACCACTAGCATACCAAAACACATCATTTGTCTTTACTATACCGCTGATATGCCTAAACAAACCTTGATAAGCCTAAGTAGAATAATTCCATTTAGGCAAGCTAATCATCTACACTAGATTCCCAAGCCGCGTGTGGGCTCTCGTAGCTCCGGTGATGTTCAAGGCAGGTCATTTGTTGCGGGACATTGGTCAGGGGCATCCCTCTCATACAAAGTTGGCCTCTTTGGATGGTCTTGGGGTGCCTAGATGATGGGCGGTGTCGGGATACACAAAAATGTGTATGTTTTCCCCTGACTTATGCATGGACAGCAGTCCACCGGGCAATCAAGGTTGCAAGGTCCAAGCCAAGGCCAAGCTAAAGGGACCAAGGTTGCAAGGTTCAAAAAATTTCCTACGCACACGCAAGATCATGGTGATGCATAGCAACGAGAGGGGAGAGTGTGTCCACGTACCCTCGTAGACCGAAAGCGGAAGCGTTATGACAACGCGGTTGATGTAGTCGTACGTCTTCACGATGCGACCGATCCAAGCACCGAACGTACGGCACCTCCGAGTTTAGCACACGTTCAGCTCGATGACGATCCCCGGACTCCGATCCAGCAGGGTGTCGGGGATGAGTTCCGTCAGCACGACGGTGTGGTAACGATGATGATGTTCTACCGACGCAGGGCTTCGCCTAAGCACCGCAGCAATATGACCGAGGTAGAATATGGTGGAGGGGGCACCGCACACAGCTAAGGAACGATCACGAAGATCAACTTGTGTGTCTAGAGGTGCCCCCTGCCCCCGTATATAAAGGAGGGAGGGGGAGGTTCGGCCGGCCCCCTAGGGGTGCGCATGGAGGAGTCCTACTCCCACTGGGAGTAGGACTCCCCCCTCTTGTCTTGGTGGAGAAGGAAAGGGGGAGGGGAAAGAGGAAAGGGGGGCGCCGCCCCCCCCCCTCCTTGTCCTATTCGGACTAGGGGGAGAGGGGGCGCGCGGCCTGCCCTGGCCGGCCCTTCCTCTTCTCCCTCATGGCCCATGTAGGCCCATTAACCCCCGGGGGGGTTCCGGTAACCCCCCGATACTCCGGAAAAATCCCGATTTCTCCCGGAACAATTCCGTTATCTAAATATAGGATTCCAATATATCAGTATTTATGTCTCGACCATTTCGAGACTCCTTGTCATGTCCGTGATCACATCCGGGACTCCGAACAACCTTCGGTACATCAAAACATATAAACTCATAATAAAACTATCATCGTAACTTTAAGCGTGCGGACCCTATGGTTTCGAGAACTATGTAGACATGACCTAGAACTGTTTCCGGTCAATAACCAATAGCGGAACCTGGATGCTCATATTGGCTCCTACATATTCTACGAAGATCTTTATCGGTCAAACTACATAACAACATACATTGTTCCCTTTGTCATCGGTATGTTACTTTCCCGAGGTTCGATCGTCGGTATCCAATACCTCGTTCAATCTCGTTATCGGCAAGTCTCTTTACTTGTTATGTAATGCATCATTCCGTAACCAACTCATTGGCCACATTGCTTGCAAGGCTTATAGTGATGTGCATTACCGAGAGGGCCCAGAGATACCTCTCCGACAATCGGAGTGACAAAACCTAATCTCGAAATATGCCAACTCAACATCTACCTTTGGAGACACCTGTAGAGCTCCTTTATAATCACCCAGTTACGTTGTGACGTTTGGTAGCACACAAAGTGTTCCTCCGATAAACAGGAGTTGCATAATCTCGTAGTTTTAGGAACTTTGTATAAGTCATGAAGAAAGCAATAGCAACATACTAAACGATCAAGTGCTAGGCTAACAGAATGGATCAATTCAATCACATCATTCTCCTAATGATGTGATCTCTTTATTCAAATGACAACACATGTCTATGGTTAGGAAACATAACCATCTTTGATTAATGAGCTAGTCAAGTAGAGGCATACTAGTGGCATTAAGTTTGTCTATCTATTCACACATGTATCATGTTTCCGGTTAATACAATTCCAGCATGAATAATAAACATTTATCATGATACGAGGAAATAAATAATAACTTTATTATTGCCTCTAGGGCATATTTCCTTCAGTCTCCCACTTGCACTAGAGTCAATAATCTAGATTACACAGTAATGATTCTAACACCCATGGAGTCTTGGTGCTGATCATGTTTTGCTCGTGGAAGAGGCTTAGTCAATGGGTCTGCTACATTCAGATCCGTATGTATCTTGCAAATCTCTATGTCTCCCACCTGGACTTGGTCCCGGATGGAATTGAAGCATCTCTTGATGTGCTTGGTCCTCTTGTGAAATCTGGATTCCTTTGCCAAGGCAATTGCACCAGTATTGTCACAGAACATCTTCATTGGTCCCGATGCACTAGGTATGACACCTAGATCGGAAATGAACTCCTGCATCCAGACTCCTTCATTTGCTGCTTCCGAAGCAGCTATGTACTCTGCTTCGCATGTAGATCCCGCCACGACGCTTTGTTTAGAACTGCACCAACTTACAACTCCACCGTTTAATAAAAACACGTATCCAGTTTGCGATTTAGAATCGTCCGGATCAGTGTCAAAGCTTGCATCGACGTAACCATTTACGACTAGCTCTTTGTCACCTCCATAAACGAGAAACATATCCTTAGTCCTTTTCAGGTATTTCAGGATGTTCTTGACCGCTGTCCAGTGATCCACTCCTGTATTACTTTGGTACCTTCCTGCTAAACTTATTGCTAAGCATACATCAGGTCTGGTACACAGCATTGCATACATGATAGAGCCTATGGCTGAAGCATAGGGAACATCTTTCATTTTCTCTCTATCTTCCGTTGTGGTCGGGCATTGAGTCTGACTCAACTTCACACCTTGTAATACAGGCAAGAACCCTTTCTTTGCCTGATCCGTTTTGAACTTTTTCAAAACTTTATCAAGGTATGTGCTTTGTGAAAGTCCAATTAAACGCCTTGATCAATCTCTATAGATCTTGATGCCCAATATGTAAGCAGCTTCACCGAGGTCTTTCATTGAAAAACTTTTATTCAAGTATCCCTTTATGCTATCTAGAAATTCTATATCATTTCCAATTAACAATATGTCATCTACATATAATATCAGAAATGCTACAGAGCTCCCACTCACTTTCTTGTAAATACAGGCTTCTCCAAAAGTCTGTATAAAACATATGCTTTGATCACACAATCAAAGCATTTAGTCCAACTCCGAGATGCTTGCACGAGTCCGTAAATTTATCACTGGAGCTTGCACACTTTGTTAGCATCTTTTGGATCGACAAAACCTTCCGGTTGCATCGTATACAACTGTTCTTCCAAAAATCCATTCAGGAATGCAGTTTTTACATCCATTTGCCAAATTTCATAATCAAAAAATGCGGCAATTGCTAACATGATTCGGACAGACTTAAGCAGCGCTACGGGTGAGAAAGTCTCATCATAGTCAACCCCTTGAACTTGTCGAAAACCTTTTGCAACAAGTCGAGCTTTATAGACAGTTATATTAGCATCAGCATCAGTCTTCTTCTTGAAGATCCATTTATTCTCAATAGCTTGCCGATCATCGGGCAAGTCAACCAAAGTCCATTCTTTGTTCTCATACATGGATCCTATCTCAGATTCCATGGCTTCAAGCCATTTTGCGGAATCTGGGCTCATCATCACTTCCTCATAGTTCGCAGGTTCGCCATGGTCAAGTAACATGACTTTCAGAACAGGATTACCGTACCACTCTGGTGCGGATCTTACACTGATAGACCTATGAAGTTCAGTAGAAACTTGATCTAAAGATTCATGATCAATATCATTAGCTTCGTCACTAATTGGTGTAGTTGTCACAGGAACCGGTTCTTGTGATGAACTACTTTCCAATAAGGGAGAAGGTACAGTTACCTCATCAAGTTCTACTTTCCTCCCACTCACTTCTTTCGAGAGAAACTCCTTCTCTAGAAAGGATCCGAATTTAGCAATGAAAATCTTGCCCTAAGATCTGTGATAGAAGGTGTACCCAATTGTCTCTTTTGGGTATCCTATGAAGACACATTTCTCCGATTTGGGTTCGAGCTTATCTGGTTGAAGTTTCTTCACATAATCATCGCAGCCCCAAACTTTAAGAAACGACAACTTTGGTATCTTGCCAAACCACAGTTCATAAGGCGTCGTCTCAACGGATTTTGATGGTGCCCTATTTAACGTGAATGCGGCCGTCTCTAAAGCATAACCCCAAAACGATAGCGGTAAATCAGCAAGAGACATCATAGATCACACCATATCCAGTAAAGTACGATTACAACGTTCAGACACACCATTTCGTTGTGGTGTTCCGGGTGGCGTGAGTTGTGAAACTATTCCGCATTGTTTCAAATGTAAACCAAACTCGTAACTCAAATATTCTCCTCCACGATCAGATTGTAGAAATTTTATTTTCTTGTTACAATGATTTTCTACTTCACTCTGAAACTCTTTGAACTTTTCAAATGTTTCAGACTTGTGTTTCATCAAGTAGATATACCCATATCTGCTCAAATCATCTGTGAAGGTGAGAAAATAACGATACCCGCCGCGAGCTTCGACATTCATTGGACCGCATACATCGGTATGTATGATTTCTAACAAATCAGTTGCTCGCTCCATAGTTCCGGAGAACGGTGTTTTAGTCATCTTGCCCATGAGGCATGGTTCACAGGTACCAAGTGATTCATAATCAAGTGATTCCAAAAGTCCATCAGTATGGAGTTTCTTCATGCGCTTTACACCGATATGACCTAAACGGCAGTGCCACAAATAAGTTGCACTATCATTATTAACTCTGCATCTTTTGGCTTCAACATTATGAATGTGTGTATCACTACAATCGAGATTTAATAAAAATAGACCACTCTGTAAGTGTGCTTGACCATAAAAGATATTACTCATATAAATAGAACAACCATTATTCTCTGATTTAAATGAATAACCGTCTCGCATCAAACAAGATCTAGATATAATGTTCATGCTCAACGCTGGCACAAAATAACAATTATTTAGGACTAAAACTAATCCCGATGGTAGATGTAGAGGTAGCGTGCCGACCGCGATCACATCGACTTTGGAACCATTTCCCACGCGCATCGTCACCTCGTCCTTAGCCAATCTTTGCCTATTCCGTAGTCCCTGTTTCGAGTTGCAAATATTAGCAACAGAACCAGTATCAAATACCCAGGTGCTACTGCGAGCATTAGTAAGGTACACATCAATAACATGTATATCACATATACCTTTGTTCACTTTGCCATCCTTCTTATCCACCAAATACTTGGGGCAGTTCTGCTTCCAGTGTCCAGTCTGCTTGCAGTAGAAGCACTCAGTCTCAGGCTTAGGTCCAAATTTGGGTTTCTTCTCTTGAGCAGAAACTTGTTTGCTGTTCCTCTTGAAGTTCCCCTTCTTCTTCCCTTTGCCCTTTTTCTTGAAACTGGTGGTCTTATTGACCATCAACACTTGATGCTCCTTCTTGATTTCTACATTTGCAGCTTTTAGCATTGCTGTCGGTGTCAAAACCGGCGGATCTCGGGTAGGGGGTCCCGAACTGTGCGTCTAGGCGGATGGTAACAGGAGACAAGGGACACGATGTTTTACCCAGGTTCGGGCCCTCTTGATGGAGGTAAAACCCTACGTCCTGCTTGATTAATATTGATGATGTGTGTTACAAGAGTAGATCTACCACGAGATCAAGGAGGCTAAACCCTGGAAGCTAGCCTATGGTATGATTGTTGTCCTACGGACTAAAGCCATCCGGTGTATATAGACACCGGAGAGGGCTAGGGTTACACAGAGTCGGTTACAATGGTAGGAGATCTACATATCCGTATCGCCAAGCTTGCCTTCCACGCCAAGGAAAGTCCCATCCGGACCCGGGACGAAGTCTTCAATCTTGTATCTTCATAGTCTTGGAGTCCGGCCGATGATGATAGTTCGGCTATCCGGACACCCCCTAATCCAGAACTCCCTCAGTAGCCCCTGAACCAGGCTTCAATGACGACGAGTCCGGCGCGCATGTTGTCTTCGGCATTGCAAGGCGGGTTCTTCCTCCGAATAATTTATAGAAGATCGTGAACACCAGGATAGTGTCCGGCTCTGCAAAAATAAATTCCACGTACCACCGTAGAGAGAATAATATTACACAAGTTCAATCTGCTGACGTATTTTGTGGCGTGATGTCACACCATTACCAAGACTTTACTCGAATTGTTTTTATTGTATCACCTCAGCGCATTTTGCGAGGCGGTTTCCTTGGCACGTCTTGTCGAAGCAGAGATCGTGTTCCCCTTATTTCGGGATTCCCATCAATACGGACGTGGGTAACCCAACCGCGCCATTGATTGTGACGCTTGGGAGATAAGCGAGTTTTACCAGGCCGGTGGGAACACATGTTTTTGTCCGCCCATATAAGGGGATAAAGATCCAACCCTTTTACCTGCGCCTTCTTCCTCTTTGGCTTATCCATCTCTGCGAACTCGAGCTCCAGCGCCCAAGTCTGCACTTCTCACCTCAACCTTCTCCAACTATGTCCGGAGCGGGAGGCAAGTGGATGGCCTCCTCCGTCACGGAGGGGCAGATCCAGAAGGTGCGCGACGCCGGATATTTGTCCAGCGACATCGCGCACCGGCTCCCCGATGAGGGAGAGGTCATCCCCACCCCCAGGGCCCCATGAGAGGGTAGTATTTCTTCCCCATTTCCTCCGCGGACTGGGCTTCCCACTACATACCTTTGTCCAGGGGCTCATGTTCTACTACGGCCTAGATTTCCATGATCTGTCCCCAAATTTCATCCTCAACATCTCGGTGTTTATCGTCGTGTGCGAGGCCTTCCTCTGCATCCAGCCCCACTTCGGCTTGTGGCTCAAGACCTTCAGTGTCAAGCCGAATGTTGTGAAGGGCAGCCAAGCGGAGTGCGGAGGCGCCATGGTGGGCAGGATGTCCCACGTTACGTGGCTGGAGGGCACTTTTGTGGAAACCATCAAAGGGTGGCAATCGGGGTGGTTCTACATCACCGAGCCGCATGACCCTGATTGGGTAGCGGCCCCCGAATTCAGATCCGGCATCCCTACACGGCTCACCTCCTAGAAAAAGAGTGGCCGGATCTGGGGCGATTCGGAGGAGCTGACCGAACTTCAAGCCTGCAACCAAAAGCTGGTGGACAAGAAGCTCAAGCTTGTCAACATAGTCCAGGTCATGCTCATCCGCCGGATTCTCCCGTGCCAACGACGGGGCTTCAACATGTGGGAGTTCGATCCGGCGCAGCACCAGACCCTGAGCGGGCTCTTCGACACTACGTACGAAGATGTCTGGAAGGTGCTGTTCAAAGGCGCCGAGGCTCCCGCATCCGCTACCGAAGATCGTGGATTCCGCTCGCAGCATCCAGCTGACGAGGTAAGTGATTTTGCCATTTGTTTTCCATAATTTGACTCTATGCGGGATCGAAACTCCCTTTACCTTTGACAGGACTGGCTGGCGAAGGCCGAACAGACTATCTGTCCGGCCCCATTACCAGAGGACCTAGCGGATGCCCGCCTAACGGGGCTGCTGGCTCCGGCACCCCACGTGGTCCCGGAGAAGAAGGCCACGAGGACTCAGAAGAGTTCCCGTTTTCAGGTGCTATCGGATGATGAATCCGAGGCCGACTCCTCCCACCAAGGCGAGGAGGAGAAGAAGGATGCCTCTCCCCCTGCGGGGGGAGGGAAGAAAAGGAAGGCCTCCCCAACAAGGGAGGCCGAAGGGTCCAACAAGGGAAAAACTCTTCCCCCGGACTACTCCGCCAACGCCAGTGACGACGACGAGGACTGGCCTCCAAGGGCCAAGCCCCTGGCGAGATCGTAAGTATCCGGACTCCCGAATAACTTCAAGGTTTTTCTTTTCCGCCACATAATGTCTTTCTAATGCCGCATACAACCCTGCAGTCCGCCTAAGGATGATCTTCCCACTTCGTCGAGCGGGTCCTTAGGTGCCTCGGATATGGATTCTCTTACAACGGCCTCCACCCCCCGTGATGCGGATGATGCCGAGGTGGGATCCCAGGAAGGGACCCACCAGGAAGAGGATGGCCCGGGGGTGTCGTAGGACAACCTCCCGGACTTTGCACCGGACTCGGCCCCGGAACCCACAGTGGCTCCGGAGTCCGGCGGGCGACCCCTTCGTAAGAAGGGAAAGACCGTGACGCCGGCAGCCTCCGTCCAACTGGAGGCGCCGGATAACTTGCTGGAGGCGCTCAACGGCGCCTCCATCGAAGAGGAACACCGCACTGTTATGAGTGCGGTGATTCAAAAGGTTCAGCTCGCCAAGAGTGGGCTGACCGAAGCCTGCAGCAGCCTTCTAACAGGCTTTGAGGTAAGAATTTCAATATGTATAAAATGGTACCGCATAGACAGTAGCCCCTGATGCTCGGTTCGGTGTTCGGAAAGAAAAGACGGACTGAGGATCTAAAAAGATATACGCAGGAGTCATAATAAATATGTCAATATGGGATTGCAGGCTGCGCTGCTGACCTCTGCCGCACTAACTACGGAGGTCAATACATTGAAGGAAAGCCTCGAGCGGTCCGAGAACAAGCTTGGCCGTGCCAAGAAGCAGCTCGAGGACAAGGAAGGTGAGTAACACATTACTAAAATTGTACCTTACAGAAAAGGATTTTGGTTGCGAAAAGAATGACAAGGATAACGTGGGTATTGCAGGGGCCACTAATGAGGTGGCGACCCTGAAAGAGGCGGTGGCCACGGCTGAACGCAATGCGGCCGCGGAGCATACCGAGCGAGAGAAGCAGGAGGCGCGGGTGGCGGAGGTATAGCAAGAGCTCAAGGATCTCGTGAAAAAACATGAGAGCCTGGAGCGTGACTCGAAGACTCGAGAGTCTGAGCTTGCAACGGCTCTTCAGAGTGCCAAAGCCGCTAAGGCCGAAGCCTACAAGGCCCTCCAGGAGATTGAGGCGGTGAACAATATAGCAGCGGGTAAGGCATTTTTCGTGCAAAGTAAGCATGTGAGTGTTAATTACCTGTTGCTTACCCGAATTCGGAGCTCTCCAGGAGCGTTCGCAGATCTTCCTCGCAGCATGTCCGATGCTGCCGCATTCTACCGGGCCAAGGAGGGGAGCTCGACAGAGAAGGTCTTCTGGTCTCAGTATGCTGAGGCCGGACATCCGGTGCCCCTTAGCGACCAGCTGAAGCAGCTGGTCGAGCTCCGTAAGGTGGCCGAACAGGCCATGAAGGGCCTCATAGTTCGGCTGTGGCCTAAGGAGGCCATGCCTGGGAGCTACTTCGGCCTGGTGCGGCGGCTGGTGGATGCGTGCCCGTGGGTTGAAGTCATCAAGCACTCCGCCTGCATTGAGGGTGCCCGTCGGGCCCTTGCCCGCGCAAAGGTGCACTGGGGCAAGATGGATGCCCAGAATCTTGTGACGGACCCGCCACCAGAGGGCAAGGAGCATTGCACGCCCGAGATGTATTATAAGAGTGTGCTAAAGGGCGCCCGCACTATTGCGGGGGAGTGCTCCAAAGATGTAATTTTTGAGTAGACTCGCATTTTGTTATCTTGTGCGCTGAAAACTTAGTTCATATGCACTAAGCAACGCTTGTTAATTTAAAATATTACCTTCCATGCGGCTGTTTATCAAATCTGAGAGATGGCAAGTCGTCGGCTTCAGCCCCCATGCCACGAGTGCTGGGGTGTTTGGGATAAACTTGAGCACTCTTGTTCCCATTTTTGGGTCCATCTAGGGAGGCGCTCAACACAGCGAACAAGGCAACCGGACTTATAATGCTTGAACACTCTCACTTAGCCATAGAATTCTATAATTTTAAATTTTGGCGAAGCCCCTAGTCTTCAGAAGGCCGAATTTTGGGTGCTATCCACGCCTGGGCCGGACAAGATCCGGCTCCTCGCTCTAAGCGGCATAAGTCTTTAAGGACTCGCAAAAAACCTCTTCGAACAGCGACCGGCTCTCGCCTCATCATGACGGTCAGTTTTAGCTTTCTCCACTGAGGCCTTAACCCAGCTCAACTGGGGCGCAATCGCTGTGGTTCTCCAAATGCTACCTTAGCCGATACAACGGAACGTAAGGTACCAAAACATGGGAGCCGGGCAAACCCAACTATTGACCCAAGACATGATTCAGAGCCGATGCATATAGTGCTATAAGTTTGGGGTGCCGCACTTGTGAAAGTGTTCGGACTTATCACACCATGATGCGGGAAACATAAGCCCCTGGTGTATTTTAGCCGTACCAAAGTGTACGGATGCAACATTCCGTAAATGAACATATGTATAAAAAGAAAATGCAATTATAAGCAAAAAGGTGCTCCATTGTTTTATTCAAGAAGTGCTGCTGTGAATGCAGAACGATACAAATAGTGCGGTAAGCAAAGGACGGGACTGTTAAACATGTCCCCCCTCCAGGGGTAGGCTACGGAGTGGTGTATAAAACAGATTTAATGCTCGTAATGGAGACCACCCGGATATTCGTTGTAGCCTTTATTCTTCCCTGGCTGTTGCATCGTGAGTTCGGCAGGTTCGCTGACGGACAGGGCCTCTGACGAACGGAGTCCTGTGGGTTAAAAAAAAGGAAAAAGAGAAAAAAAAGAACGACACACTTGAGAGCCCCTGGTGTGGTTGAGCCGCAGTCTGGGCATGTCGTGGTCGTGCCCCTCTCCCCATGCCCATGGTATCTTCAGAGCGTAATGGTGTACGCGAAGGACCTGTTTTGACGTTTTACAGGGGCTGGGGTTGGGGCCGCACTGCTACGCGTGCTCGGGACGTGCCAGGTGGTCTTGTTGTAGGTTACTCCGGGCGCGCTTAGCTATGTCCGGCCGCTTAACGGCTGGACTCGAGAATTGCCTTAAGAGGCTGCATTGTACTTCTGCCGCGGTAGCCGCTGTATGTTCCTCGTTCGGAGAGAACGTTCAGTGTTTCCGTTGACCGTGATGACTCCTCGAGGGCCTGACATCTTGAGCTTGAGGTATGCATAGTGCGGCACCGCGTTGAACTTTGCAAACGCGGTACGTCCGAGTAGGGCATGATAGCCGCTGCGGAACGGAACTATGTCGAAGATTAACTCCTCGCTTCGGAAGTTATCCAGGGATCCGAAGATCACTTCCAGTGTGACTGAGCCTGTACAATTGGCTTCTACACCTGGTATGACGCCTTTAAAGGTCGTCTTGGTAGGTTTAATCCTTGAGTGGTCTATGCCCATTTTGCGCACTGTATCCTGATAAAGCAGGTTCAGGCTGCTGCCGCCGTCCATCAGGACTCTGGTGAGGTGAAATCCATCGACGATTGGGTCTAGGACCAATGCGGCGAATCCGCTGTGGCGGATGCTGGTGGGGTGATCCCTTCGGTCAAAAGTGATTGGGCAGGAGGACCATGGATTGAACTTCGGGGCAACTGGCTCCATCGCGTATACATCCCTGAGTGCACGCTTCCGCTCCCTTTTGGGTATGTACGTTGCGTATATCATGTTCACCGTCCACACCTATGGGGGGAAACCCTTCTGTCCTTTATTGTTCGGCGGCCGGGTCTCTTCCTCGTCATCGCTATGCAGCCCCTTGTCATTGTTTTCGGCAATTAACTTGCCTGCCTGCTTGAATACCCAACAGTCCCTATTGGTGTGGTTAGCTGGCTTTTCGGGGGTGCCGTGTATCTGGCATGAGCGGTCGAGTATTTGGTCCAAATTGGACGGACCCGGGGTAGTTCTTTTGAATGGCTTTTTCCACTGACCAGGTTTAGAGGCTCTGAATCCGGCATTGACTGCCGTATCCTCACTATTGTCGCCGTTAATGCGGCATTTGTTTTTGTTACGACGCGACCTGCCACTACGGTCCTTGATGTCCGGACTGCCAGAATTTTTGCCGAGGTTGTTGCTGCGCGCTAGCCAGCTGTCCTCACCCGCGCAGAAGCGGGTCATGAGTGATGTGAGGGCTGCCATGGATTTCGGCTTTTCCTGTCCCAGGTGCCGGGCAAGCCACTCGTCGTGGATATTATGCTTGAAGGCCGCGAGGGCCTCCGCATCCGGACAGTCGACGATTTGGTTTTTCTTGGTTAAGAACCGTGTCTAGAATTGTCTGGCCGATTCTTCTGGCTGCTGAATTATGTGGCTTAGGTCATCAGTGTCTGGTGGTCGCACATACGTGCCTTGGAAGTTATTGAGGAATGCGGCTTCCAGATCTTCCCAACTCCCAATTGACTCTGCTGGCAAGCTGTTAAGCCAATGCCGGGCTCGTCCTTTAAGCTTGAGGGGGAGATATTTGATGGCGTGAAGATCGTCACCGCGGGCCATGTGGATGTGAAGGAGATAGTCTTCGATCCAAACCGCGGGGTCTGTTGTGCCATCGTAAGATTCGGTATTCACGGGTTTAAACCCTTCGGGGATTTGATGATCCATTACCTCATCTGTGAAGCATAGTGGGTGTGCGGCGCCTCTGTACTGGGCGATATCACGACGGAGCTCAAAAGAGCTTTGTCTGTTTTGTTCGGCCCGGCCGGACTTACTGTGTCCGGCGCGACGGTTGTCGTCCCGTACCGTGGGGCGCCCACGTGATCCATAGATCGATCTTGATTGTCTTGCCTTATCATCCAATATATCTCGCAAGTCCGGAGCATTCCCCTGTGGCCTTGTGCTTTTCGAGCGAAGCCGGGGTACGGGTCTAGTGAAGGGCCTAGAGGCCTCTCTGTCGCGACCACGGGGTGGTCGGTCAGCTGTATTGTCTCCTGGTGATGCGGGTTCATACGCTTCCTCCTCTAATCGGGGGAGTAGCTTGCGTTTAGGGTAGCTTTTGGAGGGGTGTTCGAGCTCATGCTCTTCAGCCGCGAGGACTTTAGTCCATCTGTCGGCTAGCAGATCTTGGTCAGCTCTAAGCTGTTGCTGCTTTTTCTTGAGGCTGTTCGCCGTGGCCATAAGCTTGCGTTTAAAACGCTCTTGTTCGACGGGATCCTCAGGCACGACGAGTTCATCATCGTCGGGGCTTACTTCGTCTCTGGAGGGAGGCATATAATCTTCTACCTCTTCTTCTGCCGCTCTCTCATGAGGGCTGGCGTCTCCATCCTCCTGCGCTGGATCTTGCTGGAGTGGGTTGTCTTCGGCACTGTCCGGTGTATTATTATCTCCGGTGCCGGAATCTTCATTCTTGCTGTGGCGGGATTTAGAGCGGCGCCGCTGACGCTGGCGCTTGGGCTGTTTCTTGGAGGGGTCATCCTCCGCTGTTCCTTCGCCATTCCCTTCTTTTGGGATATCCACCATGTATATGTCATATGATGAGGTGGCTTTCTAGTGCCCGGTGGGCGCTGGTTCTTGGTCGTCCCTGGCATCGTCGTCCATACCGTTGATGTCTTTGGAGTCGTAGTCTAGCATGTCGGTTAGATCATCGACAACAGCAACCAAGTGGGTGGTGGGTGGGCTTTGAATTTCTCCGTCGTCCGCATCCCAACCATCCTGACCGCAGTCCGGCCAGGGCTCTCCTGATAATGAGAGACACTTTAGCGAACTCAAGATGTCGCCGAAAGGTGATTGTACAAAGATGTCCGCTACGGTGAACTCCATGATCGGCGCCCAATCGGATTCGATCGGAGGGGGCGCGGGAGGTTCAGAGTCCGGCGAGGAGTCCGGCATCTCGGAGTCACGAGCTTTATGAGGGACAAAGTCAGTGTTCGGCTCTATCGCCGTAGAGGTTGCAGCCCTCGAGGCGGTGTCTAGCCATCCGTCCTCGATCTGCGCAGCCGGTTCCGAATTGAAGATCGGAGCGGGTTCGAGTACGGCCTCCAGGGTACTGTCCGGCTGCAGAGCTAAATCATGCTCGCCGTGACAGTGAGGCACGCTCGTCTGTGGCTCGAATCCATCGAGGATCAAAACCCCGCGGATGTCAGCTGTAAAGTTCAAACTTCCAAATCTGACCTGACGGCCAGGGGCGTAGCTTTCGATCTGCTCCAGATGGCCAAGCGAATTGGCCCGCAGTGCAAAGCCGCCGAATACGAAGATCTGTCCAGGGAGAAAGGTCTCACCCTGGACTACGTCGTCGATGATGGTCGAAGAAGCCGTCGAGCCTATCGGTGACGACACAGAGGAACTCTCAATGAAAGCACCAATGTCGGTGTCAAAACCAGCGGATCTCGGGTAGGGGGTCCCGAACTGTGCGTCTAGGCGGATGGTAACAGGAGACAAGGGACACGATGTTTTACCCAGGTTCGGGCCCTCTTGACGGAGGTAAAACCCTATGTCCTGCTTGATTAATATTGATGATGTGTGTTACAAGAGTAGATCTACCACGAGATCAAGGGGGCTAAACCCTAGAAGCTTGCCTATGATATGATTGTTGTCCCACTGACTAAAGCCATCCGGTTTATATAGACACCGGAGAGGGCTAGGGTTACACAGAGTCGGTTACAATGGTAGGAGATCTACATATCCATATCGCCAAGCTTGCCTTCCACGCCAAGGAAAGTCCCATCCGGACATGGAACGAAGTCGTCAATCTTGTATCTTCATAGTCTTGGACTCCGGCCGATGATGATAGTTCGGCTATCCGGACACCCCCTAATCCAGAACTCCCTCAATTGCGAAGAACTCGGGTATAGTCTTGTCCATCCCTTGCATATTATAGTTCATTACGAAGATGTTGTTGCTTGGTGGCAGTGATTGAAGAATTTTGTCAATGACACTATCATCAGGAAGATTAACTCCCAGTTGAATCAAGTGATTATTATACCCAGACATTCTGAGTATGTGTTCACTGACAGAACTATTCTCCTCCATCTTACAGCTATAGAACTTATTGGAGACTTCAAATCTCTCAATCCGGGCATTTGCTTGAAATATTAACTTCAACTCCTGGAACATCTCATATGCTCCATGACGTTCAAAACGTCGTTGAAGACCCGGTTCTAAGCCGTAAAGCATGGCACACTGAACTATCGAGTAGTCATCAGCTTTGCTCTGCCAGACGTTCTTAACGTCGTCAGTTGCATCTGCAGCAGGCCTGGCACCCAGCGGTGCTTCCAGGACGTAATTCTTCTGTGCAGCAATGAGGATAATCCTCAGGTTACGGACCCAGTCCGTGTAATTGCTACCATCATCTTTCAACTTAGCTTTCTCAAGGAATGCATTAAAATTCAACGGAACAACAACACGAGCCATCTATCTACAACAAACATAGACAAGCAAAATACTATCAGGTACTAAGTTCATGATAAATTTAATTTCAATTAATCATATTACTTAAGAACTCCCACTTAGACAGACATCTCTCTAGTCATCCAAGTAATCACGTGATCCAAATCAACTAAACCATGTCCGATCATCACGTGAGATGGAGTAGTTTCAATGGTGAACATCACTATGTTGATCATATCTACTATATGATTCACGTTCGACCTTTCGATCTCCGTGTTCCGAGGCCATATCTGTATATGCTAGGCTCGTCAAGTTTAACCTGAGTATTTCGCTTGTGCAACTGTTTTGCACCCGTTGTATTTGAACGTAGAGCCTATCACACCCGATCATCACGTGGTGTCTCAGCACAAAGAACTTTCACAACGGTGCATACTCAGGGAGAACACTTCTTGAATTTTTTTAGTGAGAGATCATCTTAAAATGCTACCGTCAATCAAAGCAAGATAAGATGCATAAAGGATAAACATCACATGCAATCAATATAAGTGATATGATATGGCCATCATCATCTTGTGCTTGTGATCTCCGTCTCTGAAGCACCGTCGTGATCACCATCGTCACCGGTGTGACACCTTGATCTCCGTCGTAGCATCGTTGTCATTACGCCATCTATTGCTTCTACGACTATCGCTACGGCTTAGTGATGAAGTAAAGCAATTACAGGGCGTTTGCATTTCATACAATAAAGCGACAACCATATGCCTCCTGCCAGTTGCCGATAACTTCGGTTACAAAACATGATCATCTCATACAATAAAATATAGCATCATGTCTTGACCATATCACATCACAACATGCCCTGCAAAAACAAGTTAGACGTCCTCTACTTTGTTGTTTGCAAATTTTACGTGGCTGCTATGGGCTGAGCAAGAACCGTTCTTACCTACGCATCAAAACCACAACGATAGTTCATCAAGTTAGTGTTGTTTTAACCTTCACAAGGACCGGGCATAGCCACACACGGTTCAACTAAAGTTGGAGAAACAGACACCCGCTAGTCACCTGTGTGCAAAGAACGGCGGTAAACCAGTCTCGCGTAAGCGTACACGTAATGTCGCTCCGGGCCGCTTCATCCAACAATACCGCTGAACCAAAGTATGTGTCACATCCCAGCTAGTCCATGCATTAGAGTGCTACATCATGTCTACTTTCCATTAGAAACTTGAGTTGGGGAAGCCAGAACCCCCAGAACCCCTCTGAATTCAGCTAAGGCTTACTAAAAATATTTTCAATGAACCCGAAATGCCCTTCTAAAAATATCACCCTCTTTGTCTTGGGTTAGAACCTCTGGCAAAATTGGTGCACATTTTTCTAGGTCAACAAAAGGTCATTGAATTAAATCATATGTAAATTGCATTTGGGCATTTAAATGCTAGTAAATATTTTGAATGCTCAAATAATTCTGAAAATAAGTGTGGGCTGTTGGAGATGTTCTACATAGAACCCCTGATTATTTTCAGGATATTTAGAAGTGCCTCGCCATTTTTAATGAAGCCACAAACTACAGAATAATAGAAAAACAAAAACAATTAGAAGAGAGGGAGAGAAGGACTTACCTGGCGCCAGCAACCGGTCCAACTCTTGTGCTGGCCCACCTACGGCCCAGCCCACCACCAGCCTCCCTATCGTCTTCCTCCCTGCCAGGAGGACAGGCGCGTGCCCGATGCGCGCGCACCGCCGTGCGTCCACCTCCACCCTGCTTGCCTGCGTCCTCGATGCCTGGACGTCTCCAACGCCGCCACGCACGCCCCTGGAACCCCCTCGCACTCTCCCTCGTCCCCATCTCCTTCTCTGTCTCTCTCTCCCGCGATCGGCGTGACCGCCCGAGAACGCCGATGAGCACCCGCGTGACCACCGTCCACCCCTCGCCTTGCCGTTGAGCCTAGAGGCTCAGCCGCAACCTCTTCTCCCTCCTCGCCGAGCTGCACGAGCCAGGACGGCCCCAAGACGATGCTTGTGGCCTTCTTCCCTGACCACGGCCACCGGATGCCGCCGTTCGATTCGCCGTCTCCGCCGCCTCCCCGAGTCTGCTGAGCTCCGCTTCGGCCCCGCCGTGAGCTCCTCTACCGAACCCCTCTCTCCCCGCCGTAGATCCCCTTCTCTAGCTTCGCTGACCACCGCGGTCGAAGCTCGCCGCCGCCGTGCCTCATCGCCAGCGTGGCTAGAGCCTCAATAGCTCGAAGCCAAGCACACCGCTGTGCTCAGCGCGGCTCCAGGAGCCCGTAGCGCCCACTAGCTCCCCCTGCCTTGCACCGTAGCGCCAAACCCGTTGTTGCCCGAGCTCCGGCCGCCGCCACGAGCTCGACTCCGGTGAGCTCACTTCACCGCAGCCTCTCTCACTTGCTTTACTGGATGCGCGAGAGTGCCAGCTCTTTGTAGGTGGTATCGGCCGCTAATTTGGTCGTCGGAGGGAAAAATCCCGAGCCCCTTCGCCGTCTCTGGCCCTGCCGGCGACGAGCCCCGGGTCAACTCCGGCGAGTTTGACCCGGTTTGACCCTAGTTTGACTTTTGCCCGAGTCACTGACGAGTGGGCCCAGGCCCCAGCTAATCCTGGATTAGTTTTTAATAAGTTTAATTACTCCACTGACTATTTTAGTTAGTAGTAGTTTAACACTAATTAATTTAGATTAGTTAGTTAGTCACTGACGTGTGGACCCCACACATCAGGTTTGACCTGGACCGGCCTTGTTGACTGCTGACGTCAGAGTGACGCAATGGTGACGCAATAAGTGTTTTCTGGATTTATTTCTACACAGGAAATTCCAGAAAATGCTCTAAATTTCTAAAATTCATAGAAATTTAACCGTAACTCAGAATGAAATAATTTATATATGAAAAATGATCAGAAAAATCCAGTCTATCCATCTGTACCATTTTCATGCATGTTTGAACAACCTGAGGTTGCTGTATATGACAATTTGCATAATTGACATTTAAATAAGCACATATGGAGTTTGAATTTGAACCAAGGGTTCAAACCAACTTCATTTAACTTGCTGCTAGTTGCATTACCTCAAACCACAGCATATTGCCATGTCATGAGCATGCATCATATTTTGCATTGCATTGATTGTATTTCTTCTCTATTGCCAGTATTTGCCCCCTCTAGATAGACGTGTTCCGACGATGAGTTCGATGACACCGATGAAGAGCTATATTATCTTCAGAAGTGCCAGGCAAGCAAAACCCCCTTGTTCATTTCGATACAATCCCACTCTCTCGCTTCTGCTCTCTTTTACTGCATTAGGACAACAATGATTCATCTGTTACTTGCTGCGGTAGTTGAACCCCTTTATCCTCTACATGACCTGCCATTGCCACAGTAAATAGATAAAACCCACTAGCATGAGTAGGAGTTGTTTGAGCCCTGTTGTGCCTACTCATTCATGTTTGTTTGTCATGCCTGCTATTGCTTAGAGTTGTGTCAGGTCTGATTCATCGGGAATGAATCAGAGGTGTGTGAACATGTCCTACTGTGTGTGAACTAAGTGTGTGAACATGATTTGGTAAAGGTAGCGGTGAGAGGCCATGTAGGAGTACATGGTAGGTTGTCTCACTGAAGCCGTCCTCAGGACCTGAGTTCTGTGTTTGTGATCCATGAAACAGTTACTACCACGCATTGGGCCCGAAACCAATGGACCCTCTCGGCTTCTTAATCACCCTTGTCCTCTGTCGAGGAGTTGCAAGTAGTTTCTGGTGTTTGTAGTATGCCGGAGGCTGTGGGCAGCGCTGACCGGAGGGGTGGGCTGTGATGCGGTAGGCACGTGGCACGGTGTACCGGGCGCCCGTTTGGTGTCTCGGGAACCCTGCACACATCGTTTGGGGCTGTGAGCGAAACCGCGGCCGGATCTCCACGCGGATGGAACCCGAATAGGCGATAAACCTGGACTAGAGACTTGAGTGTTTAGGTAGGTCGTGGCCGACACCGACATTGGGCTTCTGCTTGAAGGTTGCCGAGTACATGTCGTGTAAACGGCGGTAAGTGGTGAGAGCGTGTGTGAAGAAGTACACCCCTGCAGGGTTAACATCATCTATTCGAATAGCCGTGTCTGCGGTAAAGGACTTCTGGGTTGCCTATAACAGTTCATAGACAAGTGAAAGTGGATACTTTAAAATGCGCAAGATAAGCGTGAGTGCTATGGATGGCGTTCTCGTAGGGAGACAGGAGCGGATCCATAGTGGTGTATTGATATGGGGAATATGTGGAATTGTGTGCGCCACCTCAAAAGAGTTACTTGCAGTCGTAGTTCAGGATAGCCACCGAGTCAAAGCTGGCTTGCTGCAGTTAAACCCCACCATCCCCTTTGTTGATAATGATGCATATGTAGTTAGTTATGATGTAAGTCTTGCTGGGTACATTTGTACTCACGTTTGCCTATTTTATGTTTTGCAGAGAGACTTCAGTATCACTAGTAGTCCCACGTGGAATTCGATGTTTAGCTTGTTACGTCAGCTACGATCTTGTGCCCTCGGCAGGATCTGGTAGATAGTCAGGCTTCTCAGCCTGTTTCATTTGTAGATCTCTGTACTCAGACATGTTAAGCTTCCGTTTGTGCTTTGACTTGTATGCTCTGAATGTTGGGTCATGAGACCCATGTTTGTAATATCTCGCTCCTCGGAGCCTATTGAATAAAATACTTGTGTTGTAGAGTCATGTTGTGATGCCATGTTGTATTTGCACATATCGAGCATATTGTGTGTATGTTATTGAAATGCTTGGTATGTGTGGGATCTGACTATCTAGTTGTTTATCCTTAGTAGCCTCTCTTACCGAGAAATGTCTCCTAGTGCTTCCACTGAGCCATGGTAGCTTGCTACTGCTCCGGAACACTTAGGCTGGCCGGCATGTGTCCTTCTTCGTTCCTGTGTATGCCCCCTCGGGGAAATGTCATGCGATGAATACCGGAGTCCTGTTAGCCCGCTACAGCCCGGTTTACCGGAGTCCTGCTATCCCAGTGCTACAGCCTGGATTCACTCGCTGATGACCGACACGTTCGATGCTAGGTCATGGATGCCTGTCCCTGTAAGTTTGTGCCACTTTGGGTTTACGACTAGCCATGTCAGCTCGGGCTCCTTATCATATGGATGCTAGCGATACTATCTTATACGTGTGCCAAAAGGCGCAAATGGTCCCGGGCACAGGTAAGGCGACACCTGTGGGAATACCGTGCGTGAGGCTGCAAAGTGATATGAGGTGTTACATGCTAGATCGATGTGGCATTGAGTCGGGGTCCTGATAGCTTTGGTATCAGAGCCTGACTGCCTGTAGGACTACCAAGCCAAACTGGTCGAAGTTGAGTCTAGAAATTCTTTAGTTATATAAGGGAATTGATTGTGGGATGGAACGTAAGGCTCTTTTTACTCCTTATACCTTATGCCTTCTGATCCGAGTCATCTTATCTTCCCTGCGGGGTTAAGGAACTAGGCTTTCTCTTCTTTCTATCAGGATCACGTGTTACTAATCAGTAGACTTATAGAATTGTTGGATTTAAGCCTCGGTTCAGTCCCTACTACTTCCGTATGCTAACTGTTGATCTCGAAACCTTGATATTGTGCTTCTGAGTGGCTATACCACCATTTTTGTAGCATGTCTCCAATCCTTTCGAGCATTTACAGTCGTTATGTTGTCCGAGTCATCCCAGGTTTCTAAATAGTCTGAAGCATTTGCAAAATCCCTTCCTCCCGTTCCGATGTTCCTTTGGGCCAGGTTAACCACACTAATCAGTGAGTTGAGGTACTCTGTTGCCTTAACATATATGCCGGAGTTATTATTATGACCCTAGGTGTCTAGAGTATCACCTAGTAATCCTGCCACATTTTGTGTCCCATTGTGATGATTCTGGCCTTTATTCTTGAAAGCCTCCCGTGATGCTATTTAGTTAGTAGTCATTCTACTCCTTCGGTTCTGAACCCGAGACTTACACTACTTACCTCATGTTGATAGTGTTTGCTAGTTCCTTTAGGACATTAGTAACCTTTGCATTAGTCCTTGAGGTCCGTGGTATTTCCTTCTTCCAAATACTATGAACTACTTATGGCAGAAGTTCCTCGCAGATCCGAAAGATCACAACCATAGTGCTCTTGACGAGTTCTCTATTCTATACTGTGACTCTGTCAGTTCTACCTTCTCCGCATGGGTTATCCGGAAGAAACCTGTTGAACTTGGTTCGACATACTAATCCATGCATCCACAACTCATAAGAAAATCATATGTTTTGAGTTGTCCCCCTTTAGTTGTCTTCCAACCTTCGTCTATCAATTGATAGTCAAGAGTATGCGTGCGTTCGTTTATCGATGCCTATTACTCTTGTGGTCCGCCAAGCCATTCTATTTTGGAGTGACTAGGAGAAACAAACTCCAGAACCTAGTCCATATCCAGGATTGGGTCAAAGAAGTTGTGCTCCATAGATCAAATTGCTAATCCAGCTTTTGTTCTGCTCTACCTTGGAGTATTATTATCTTTATATTAAGAATATCATGGGAATTGCACACCATCCTATGAACTCTTGATATAGTGATACTTCTTATCATCATTATTCATTCCTCGGTTTCGTGTTATTGTAACCGGAACGCCAACAAGTGAATCATGATGTGTGAAATCAATACCCCTAGCAACCATGTTGCTTAGTGGTTAATGGATGAAAATCTCATTCTTAGTGTGTTGGTTATGGAATCATCATTCTAAGATTGATCGTGCTACCTAGTTCTTATTTCCGGTGCACTCTTTGATCAATGAGTTAGGATTGTATCAATCCCTCGCTCTTTTGATCATATCGGCTTGCCCTGAGAAGCAAGATTGTTCTCGGGCTTAGTAACATATCAGTGGTTCGTGATTTTCCGAATATCTTCTCAAAAGTATCACCAGGTTGTCACCTGACTGTTATGTTGAGCTCGTGATCAAGTTGGTTTCATATAAACCACCCCTTCTCCAAGAATCTGTGTTGCATACCCCTGAGCTGTTTGGTCAAGCTAAACAACAACTTGAAGAGTTGGAAGATGGAAGCTTGTCCGATTTAGTTCATCTTAAGGGATATCTTGTATGTGTGTTGAAGAAAGATGATATCTTCATCGATTGATCCTCGTGACCAGTTGTTGGACCTATTGTCTTGCCAAAACTTTGATCTGAGTGTGGGCTATCCTCAAATCAAATCAGAACCAACGATGTTCTTAATGTTGTCTTACTCGTGGTTGATCCCTCGAGCATATACCATTATATCCTTTGGTCTGACCAATACTATCACTTGTTTTCATAATTATGGAATCCCATTTATATGGAAGCCTGGATGAATTGTTGTTGAGCCCATCAGCAACATTGTTATCTTCTCCATGATTTTGTTGAACATTAAGCTAGTGTTGGAAACTTTTGAAAGCATTTCTTCATGCTAGTTCATGAAGCATATGTTCGGATGTAAGAAGTGACTTCCTCCAGTTCATGTGCATTTGATGCAAGTTGCCACCGTGGATTCGAGAAAGTCAATGTTGCTTCTTTGGAATCGTCCCGAAACGGTCATGCATACGTGCGAAGTATTCTGTGGTTCGGAGACTTGCAACCTTCATTCTATATGTATCCTTAGCACACCAAGCCACTGATTGATTTGTTCAAGGATAAGAAATTCTTCTTAAGAGCTAGACTTATGTAAGGATTTCGATACCCTCGATGATGGTTCCCCACCTGAACTCAGTAGTGTTTTATTATAAGACTACTACATAGTCATGTTTGTCTGGGACAACGTGTTCACATGTTTGTAGCAGAACCAGCTCATATTTTGGAGCTTGCTATCGTAGTTCATTCCCCGAGAATCTCGCAACGTCGTCTCGTCGATTTGTGTTGCAAACTTTCATTTTCCTTTCTAGACTTGATGAGTCTGGAATATCCTAACACCAACTAGATCTGAATCTCAGGCAGATATGATGGTTGGAATGTTTCCCAAGAACTATAATAATGGTCTCACTGTAACCGGTAAAGTGGATGTCATGGCCAACACACCTAGTTGGAAGGCCTATTATTATAGTATCTTGGTTGTGGAAGTTGGTCACCTCCCCATAAGGACTTCGTAGGATTTACTCCTTAGTTGTTCCTTATGGATTTTCTTTTGTGCTCCCGAAGTCCGACCTTTTACTTGATGTTCTAGATACCAAACCATGTAAATGGGTTACACTAGCACATCAAGGAGAGCATTAGGAGCGGAGTGCCAAATGTCTCCCGGATGATCATCCAAATTTTTGTTTCCTTAGCCTCGCTGAGGTGAAATCCAAGAAGGTGTTATCTTCCTTTGCATCTGCATCATCCATCATTATTCATCATGGTAGTATGTTGTGTTGCCAGGTTCCTTGACACGGAGATTGGTAAACCCTGATGAATATGGAAATGCACAAGTTCTTGAGAGCACACACAAGCGCTAGGTGTTATCATTGACACTAACTGGGATTGCTCTCAGTTTCCTCGGTTATGCTATAACTTTTCAAACAGTGGACTCACTCTCTACTGTTGAGCTTCTCCCCAGTTACTAAAATCATCCCTTGTGTTGTTTTCAAAAAGGTAGTCCACATCATCCATTCTAGTCCGAGTATGTCATTCTTTCGAACTCCTTCAAATGATCGATTGTTATTGCCTTAGGCTGATATAAAGAATTTCAATGATCTAGATATCAAAAATAATTCTTTTCGCCACTTAAGGGAACAGTTCAACGAGTCACCTTTTCCAAAGTGCCCCGTTAGGGGATCATGGCAATTATTTCCTCGCCACTTTGACACCATCCACCGTCTTTCTAAGCGTGGAACCGTTGTCTACCTAGTGAACCTCCGTCGTCTGTTCCACTCCACTCCTCTAGATGCGTGCTTCGTGTCTCAGCTCGAGAGATACTTTTTATGACTCACCCCGTGAGTTGATCCTAAGTTGTTTGATCTTCGAGAAGATCGACCCTTCTAGAGTTTCTTTTCCCTCTCGTTGTCATGTTGGTAGGAGTTCCTGGAGCAAGACATCAAGACAATGATGGTGATCGAATCAACGTTCATTTGAAGTGCAACCTGGATCATGAAGATTGTGTTAGTTTGCGCTCCGCTTTCATCTTACCCTACGCTTGAATCTCGGGACGAGATTGTTGTTTAGTGGGGGTGAGTTGTCACATCCCAGCTACTCCATGCATTAGAGTGTTGCATCATGTCTACTTTCCATCACAAACTTGAGTTGGGGAAGCCAGAACCCCCAGAACCCCTCTGAATTCAGCTAAGGCTTACTAAAAATATTTTCAATGAACCCAAAATGCCCTTCTAAAAATTTCACCCTCTTTGTCTTGGGTTAGAACCTCTGGCAAAATTGGTGTACATTTTTCTAGGTCAACAGAAGGTCATTGAATTAAATCATATGTAAATTGCATTTGGGCATTTAAATGCTAGTAAATATTTTGAATGCTCAAATAATTCTGAAAATAAGTGTGGGCTATTGGAGATGTTCTAAACAGAGCCCCTGATTATTTTCAGGATTTTTAGAAGTGCCTAGCCATTTTTAATGAAGCCACAAACTACAGAATAATAGAAAAACAAAAACAATTAGAAGAGAGGGAGAGAAGGACTTACCTGGCGCCAGCAACCGGGCCAGCTCCTGTGCTGGCCCACCTGCGGCCCAGCCCACCACCAGCCTCCCTGTCGTCTTCCTCCCTGCCAGGAGGACGGGCGCGTGCCCGACGCGCGCGCACCGCCGTGCGTCCACCTCCACCCTGCTTGCCTGCATCGTCGACGCCTGGACGTCTCCAACGCCGCCACGCACGCCCCTGGAACCCCCTTGCACTCTCCCTCGTCCCCATCTCCTTCTCCGTCTCTCTCTCCCGCGATCGCCGTGACCGCCCGAGAACGCCGACGAGCACCCCCGTGACCACCGGCCACCCCTGGCCCTGCCGTTGAGCCCAGAGGCTCAGCCGCAACCTCTTCTCCCTCCTCGCCGAGCTGCACGAGCCAGGACGGCCCCAAGACGACGCCTGTAGCCTTCTTCCCTGACCACGGCTGCCGGATGCCGCCGTCCGATTCGCCGTCTCCGCCGCCTCCCCGAGTCTGCTGAGCTCCGCTTCGGCCCCGCCGTGAGCTCCTCTACCGAACCCCTCTCTCCCCACCGTAGATCCCCTTCTCTAGCTCCGCTGACCACCGCGGCCGAAGCTCGCCGCCGCCGTGCCTCATCGCCAGTGTGGCTAGAGCCTCGAAGCCAAGCACACCGCTGTGCTCAGCGCGGCTCCAGGAGCCCGTAGCGCCCACTAGCTCCCCCTGCCTTGCACCGTAGCGTGCCAGCTCTCTGTAGGTGGTCTCGGCCGCTAATTTGGTCGTCGGAGGAAAAAATCCCGAGCCCCTTCGCCGTCTCTGGCCCTGCCGGCGACGAGCCCCGGGTCAACTCCGGCGAGTTTGACCCGGTTTCACCCCAGTTTGACTTTCGCCCGAGTCACTAATGAGTGGGCCCAGGCCCCAGCTAATCCTGGATTAGTTTTTAATTAAGTTTAATTATTCCACTGACTATTTTAGTTAGTAGTAGTTTAACACTAATTAATTTAGATTAGTTAGTTAGTCACTGACGTATGGACCCCACATGTCAGGTTTGACCTGGACCGGCCTCATTGACTGCTGACGTCAGAGTGACGCAATGCTGACGCAATAAGTGATTTGTGGATTTATTTCTACACAGGAAATTCCAGAAAATGCTCTAAACTTCTAAAATTCATAAAAATTTAACCGTAACTCAGAATGAAATAATTTATATATGAAAAATGATAAGAAAAATCCAGTCTATCCATCTGTAACATTTTCATGCATGTTTGAACAACCTGAGGTTGCTGTATATGACAATTTGCATAATTGGCATTTAAATAAGCACATATGGAGTTTGAATTTGAACCTAGGGTTCAAACCAACTTCATTTAACTTGCTTCTAGTTGCATTAGCTCAAACCACAGCATATTGCCATGTCATGATCATGCATCATATTGTGCATTGCATTGATTGTATTTCTTCTCTGTTGCCGGTATTTGCCCCCTCTCGATAGACGTGTTCCGACGATGAGTTCGATGACACCGATGAAGAGCTATATTATCTTCAGAAGTGCCAGGCAAGCAAAATCCTCTTGTTCATTCCGATACAATCCCACTCTCTCGCTTCTGCTCTCTTTTACTGCATTAGGACAATAACGACTCATCTGTTACTTGCTGTGATAGCTGAACCGCTTTATCCTCTGCATGACCTGTCATTGCCACAGTAAATAGATAAAACCCACTAACATGAGTAGGAGTTGTTTGAGCCCTGTTGTGGCTACTCATTCATGTTTGTTTGTCATGCCTGCTACTACTTAGAGTTGTGTCAGGTCTGATTCATCGGGAATGAATCAGAGGTGTGTGAACATGTCCTACTGTGTGTGAGCTAAGTGTGTGAACACAATTTGGTAAAGGTAGCGGTGAGAGGCCATGTAGGAGTACATGGTGGGTTATCTCACTGAAGCCGTCCTCAGGAACTGAGTTCTGTGTTTGTGATCCATGAAACAGTTACTACCACACATTGGGCCCGAAACAAATGGACCCTCTCGGCTTCTTAATCACCTTGTCCTCTGTCCAGGAGTTGCAAGTAGTTTCTGGTGTTTGTAGGATGCTGGAGGCCATGGGCAGCGCTTACCGGAGGGGTGGGCTGTGATGTGGTAGGCACATGGCACGGTGTACCGGGCGCCCGTTTGGTGTCTCGGGAACCCTGCACACATCATTTGGGGCTGTGAGCGAAACCCCGGCCGGATCTCCTCGCGGATGGAACCTGAATAGGCGATAAACCTGGACTAGAGACTTGAGTGTTTAGGTAGGTCGTGGCCGACACCCGCATTGGGCTTCCGCTTGAAGGTTGCCGAGTACATGTCGTGTAAATGGCGGTAAGTGGTGAGAGCGTGTGTGAAGAAGTACACCCCTACAGGGTTAACATCATCTATTCGAATAGCCGTGTCCGCGGTAAAGGACTTCCGGGTTGCCTATAACAGTTCATAGACAAGTGAAAGTGGATACTTTAAAATGCGCAAGATAAGCGTGAGTGCTATGGATGGCGTTCTCGTAGGGAGACGGGAGTGGATCCATAGTGGTGTATTGATATGGGGAATATGTGGACTCGTGTGCGCCACCTCAAAAGAGTTACTTGCAGTCGTAGTTTAGGATAGCCACCGAGTCGAAGCTGGCTTGCTGCAGTTAAACCCCACCATCCCCTTTGTTGATAATGATGTCGCTCCAACCGGTACTACTGTCAGGACCCCGATTCTATGCCACACCGATCTAGCATGTAACACCTCATATCACTTTGCGGCCTCACGCACGGTATTCCCACAGGTGTCGCCTTACCATGCCCGGGACCGTTTGCGCCTTTTGGCACACGTATATGATAGTGTCGCTAGCATCCATATGACAAAGAACCCGGGCTGACATGGCTAGTCGTGAACCCAAAGTGGCACTAACTTATAGGGACAGGCATACATGACCCAGCAACGAACGTGTCGGTCATCAGCGAGTGAATCCGGGCTGTAGCAACTGGGCTAGCAGGACTCCGGTAAACCAGGCTGTAGCGGGCTAACAGGACTCCGGTAGACACCGCGTGACATTTCCACGAAGGGACAGACAAAGGAACGAAGAAGGAGACATGCCGGCCAGCCTAAGTGTTCCAGAGCAGTAGCAAGCTACCAGGGCTCGGTGGAAGCGCTAGGAGACATTTCCCGGTAAGAGAGACTACTAAGGATAAACAACTAGATAGTCAGATCCCACACATAGCAATACACATTACACGTACGCATAACATGCAAGTGTGTGTTGTACAACATGGCATCACAGCATAACTCAACAACTCATATATATAAAGGCTCAGAAGAGCCAACATAGCATTTATTGCAAACAGGGGTCACAAGACCCATCATACAGAGCATACAAGCAACAAGCGGAAGCATTACATGTCTCGGTACAAACATCTACAAATGAAAAACACTGAAGAGCCTGACTAACTACAATATCCGATCAAGATCGTAGCTGAGGTACAAGCTACTCGTCGAAGTCCACGAGAACACTAGTAAGACCGAAGTCTCCACTGCAAAAACATAAATAAAGCAACATGAGTACAAAGGTACTCAGCAAGACTTACATCAGATCCTATCATACATGCATTTGTATCAAGAGGGTAATGTGGGGTTTAGTTGCAGCAAGCCAGCTTTGACTCTGTGGCTATCCTGTTCTACGACTACCAGAAACTCTTGAGGTGATATGGCGCACACGAGTCCACTAATCACCACACAATACACTACTATGGATTCATCCCCGTCTCCCTACGAGAAGGCCATCCATAGCACTCACACTTGTCTTGAGCATTTTAGAGTATCCACTTCAAGTTGTCTATGTACCATGTAAGCATCCAAGAAGTCCATAACCGCGGACCCGGCTATTCGAATAGATCATGTTAACCCTGCAGGGGTGTACTTCTTCACACACGCTCTCACCACTTACCTCCATGTACACGTCATGTATCTCGGCAACCTTCAAGCGGAAGCCTGGCGAGGGTGTCGGCCACGACCTGACTAACCACACAAGACTCTAGCCCAGGTTTATTGCCTATTCGGGTTCCATTCGCAAGGAGATCCGGCCGGGGTGTCGCTCACGGCCCCAAACGATGTGTGCAGGGTTCCCGAGCCCACCATCCGGGTGCCAGTCGGTACACCAGGCCACGTGTGCCTAGTCTGTCCCAAGCCCACCCTGCCGGGTGCCACTCGGTAGAAAAATAGCACTACCTACAAACACCAGAAACTAGTTGCGACTCCTGGACAGAGATCAAGTTGGTTAATAAGTTGAGAGGGGCCGAGTTATCGGAACCCAATGTGTGGTAGTATCGAGTCATTGGACAACATACATAGAACTCAGTGCTTAAGGACGGTTCCAGTGAGACAACCCACCATGTACTCCTACATGGCCTCTCACCGCTACCTTTACCAAATCGCGTTCATACACTTAACTCTCAGCATCAGAACATAGCATTGTACTCCAATTCATTCCCAATGAACCAGACCTGACACACTCTAAGCAATAGCAGGCATAGCATGGTAGGAACACAACATGGCTCAATCAACTCCTACACATGCTAGTGGGTTTCAACTATTTACTGTGGCAATGCCAGGTCATGTAGAGGAATGGGTTCAACTACCGCAGCACAAGGTAGCAATTGAATCGTTGTTGTCCTAATGCAATAAATGAGAGCAGGAGCGAGAGATTAGGATTGTATTGGAATGAACAAGGGGGTTTGCTTGCCTGGTAGATCAACAAGGAAGGCACTGCTCCTCAGACAGGTACTCTGGAACGGTCTCCGGAGCAGGACCTATCGAGAAGGAATGGTGTCGACAATCAAAACACAAGCATATGCAACAATATGATGCATGAACATGGCATGAAGATGTGATGTGGTTTGTGCTAATGCATCTAGAAATCATTTGGTTGAAGTTCATTTGAACCAAGAGTTCAAATGCAACTCCAAATTAAGCTCTTATATATGCCATTTACATGTTTTCACTTATACAGCATGTATAAGTTGGTTTGTAATGCATGAAACTAGTATAGATGGAAAGATTGCATTTTTCTAATAATTTTTCATATATAAATTATTTCAATCTGAGTTACGGTTGAATTTCTATGAATTTTTGAAGTTAAATCATTTTCTGGAATTTCCTGATTTAATTTAAATCCAGAAAATGGATAACTGCGTCAGCATGACGACAACACGACGTCAGCAGGTCAACCGGGGCTGACCAGGGTCAAACCTGATGTGCGGGGTCCACACGTTAGTGTCTCAGTTAACTAACAGAGTTAGTTAACTCTAATACTAACCTAACTACAGATTAGTAGGGCAGGGCCCACTGTCAGTGTCTCTAGGGGGGTAATTAGTGCCTAATTAAAGGCCACGTTAGCCCGCCGGAGTTTTGGCCGGTGGCGACCAACAACGCGGCGGCGACTCACCGGACTTGCGCTACGGGCGGCGGCTGGACATGCGGAGACCACCGGGGCGTAGCCCGTCGTTGTCCGCATCCAGGGGAGCAGGTGGGAGGCTGCGGGGGCGCCGGAGCTCGCCGGAGCGAACCTCGGGGTGGCGGCCAGAGTTCGGCCGAGTGCGCGCAGGTGCTGCAGGGCACGAGGGAGTGAGCGGAGAGGCTCTACGGCCTCCTGGCGTCACCAGGAGCACGGTGATGCGCTAGGTTGCGGGCTGCGGTGGCCAGGGCGATGGTGGCGACATGGACGGCGGCGAGGACCTACGTCCACGGCGAGGAAAGGGGCTACGGCGTGCAGGTGGCTAAATGGAGAGAGGGGAACGGGGCAGGAGCTCACTGCGGTTCCGGTGGCATCTTCAGCGGGCTTGGGGGAGGTCGGATGGCGGCGTGGCGGCGAGGACGATCTCCGGCGGCCGGAGATGAAGACGGCGGCGATGGCGACTCTCCAGGGCCTCCCGAGGTGCGTGGCTTGACGGAGAGGTAGCCAGCAATGTGGCGGAGCTTCTGGGCGCAGCGGCAGGGCGAGGGGTGGCCGGTGGCCACGGCGGCGAGCAGCAGCGCTCTCCGGTGCGCTCGGTGAAGAGAGGGAGAGGGAGCCAGAGGAGGAGGGGGAACGAGAGAGAGTGAGAGAGGTGCGGGGCGTGCGTGGCGTCGCACGGGTCATCCAGAGCGACGAGGGGGAGGACAGGTAGGCAGGGAGGGAGGAGGTGGCGCGGCGAGGCGGTGCGCGCGTCGGGCACGCGCCCGTCCTCCTGTCGGGGAGGAAGACGAAAAATGAGGGGGCCCAGGTGGGCTGGGCTGGCCAACTGGGCCGGCCAGGCCGCACAGGACCGGGCTACACAGGAGCTAAGCGCCAGGTAAGTTTTGTCCTGTTTTGTTTCTCTTTTCTATTTTCTGACATTTGTTTGGTTTAAAAAAAATACTTAACCATTTTATTTCCTTATGCCAATTTTTATGGAAGCTAGTTACATTATTCCAGAGCTCCTTTATAATTGGCATAATTTTTGGACATATATTATATATATATCAAATATATATCCAATGCAAATATTTATGCATTAATTCCAAATGCCCAAAATAAATACTTATGAGCTCCTAAAAATATTGGTTTGATTTTTATCTCTGTCTAATATTTTCAGAGAGCAACATGAGCATTTTCTTGGACCTTTTTGGAGCAATTTTTATTTGGGTCATTTCCAAAAATGATTTTGAGGGTTTCACATATCCTCATTTCATAATTAAATGGAATTTAAACATGATGCACAAATGACTAGCTAATCTAGGTCATACCAGAACTAGGGATGTGACAACTCGCCCCCACTTGAAAGAATCTCGTCCCGAGATTAAGGGGTCGATGGAAAGAAAGTGGGGTACTCCAGTCGAAGACGATCTTCTCGCTCCCAAGTAGCTTCTCTCTCGGAATGATGAGACCACTGAACCTTGGGAAACTTGATGTTCTGACGTCGAGTGACATGCTCTGCTTGATCAAGAATGTGAACCGGGTACTCTCGGTATGTGAGGTTATCTTGGAGATCAAGCGTTTCGTGGTCCACTCCGTGGATGGGATCCGAGAAGCAACGCCTGAGTTGAGAGACGTGGAAGACATCATGAACTCGAGAAAGATGTGGGGGTAGTTCCAACTGGTAGGCAACCTCTCCTCGTTTAGCGAGAATGCGAAAAGGACCAATGTAACGAGGAGCCAACTTGCCCTTGATACCGAAACGATGGGTACCCTTTAGAGGAGTGACCCGAAGGTAAGCTTTGTCGCCAACTTCATAAGTCATATCCTTATGATGATGATCGTACTGGCTCTTTTGACGAGACTGGGCTGTTTTCAAATTCTCATGAATGATGCGAACTTGCTCTTCTGCCTCCTGGATCATGTCCGATCCAAAGAGTTGTCTTTCACCGGTTTCTGACCAGTTCAAAGGTGTTCGACATGTTCGTCCATAGAGAACCTCAAAAGGAGCTTTCTTGAGACTGGATTGATAGCTATTCTTATAAGCAAACTCGGCGAAAGGAAGACATTTCTCCCAATCCATACCGAATGAGATAACACAAGCTCTAAGCATGTCTTCGAGAATTTGGTTAACCCTTTCCACCTGACCACTCGACTGAGGGTGGAAAGCGGTACTGAAGGAAAGATGGGTTCCCATGGAAGTTTGGAAACTCTCCCAGAAATGAGAAGTGAAAAGACTACCACGGTCTAAATTGATCTCTAGTGGAACACCATGAAGTGACACTATTCGAGAAATGTATAAGTCAGCGAGCTGACTAGCAGTGATACTCTCCCGAACAGCTAGGAAATGAGCCACTTTGGAGAGACGATCAATGACTACGAAGATAGCATTATTCCCTTTCTTGGTCCTGGGAAAGCCGGTGATGAAGTCCATACAAACTTTATCCCATTTCCACTCAGGAATGGACAAGGGCTGAAGGGTGCCAGCAGGCCTTTGATGCTCTACCTTAACGCGACGACAAACGTCACAATTAGCAACAAAGTCGGCGATTTCTCTCTTCATCCTAGTCCACCAGAACCTCTGGCGTAGGTCCTGATACATCTTAGTACTACCGGGATGAATCATGAGAGGGGATTCATGCGCCTCCTTAAGGATCAGTTGCTGCATCTGCTGACTTTTGGGAACCACCAAGCGGTTCCCAAAGTAAACAACACCTCGTTCATCCATAGAGAAACAACCAGCTACTCCCTTGGAGATATTCTTCTTGATTCGGGAGATTCCCGTATCATGCTTCTGGACTTCTATGATAGGATCCACAATAGTAGGTTTCGCCACCAAGGTAGAAAGGAATCCGTGAGGAGCAATGTGAAGGTTAAGCTTACAGAATTCCTCATGGAGAAGTGGTTGGCCCTGCTGCAACATGAGATTGTTGCAGTAGGATTAACGACTTAGCGCATCGGCCATGACATTGGCTTTGCCTGGAGTGTAAGTAATCCCTAGATCATAATCTGAGATCACCTCCAACCAACGTCTTTGCCTAAGGTTCAAATCTGGTTGGGTGAAGATATACTTGAGACTCTGGTGATCGTTGTAGATCTCGCAACATTTACCAAGAAGGTAATGTCGCCAGGTCTTGAGTGCATAGAGTACGGCTGCAAGCTCTAGATCATGTGTAGGATAATTCTCCTCATGTGGATGCAACTGTCGAGATGCATAGGCAATCACATGACGATCCTGCATAAGAATGCAACCTAGTCCCTGTCGTGAGGCGTCGCAGTAGATAACAAAGTCCTTTGTGAAATCCGGTGGCACAAGTATGGGAGCAGAAGTCAGGCGTCTTTTCAGTTCCTGAAAACTGTATTCACACTGTGGGGACCACTCAAACTTTTTATCTTTCTTGAGAAGTTCCGTGAGGGGTTTGGCTACTTTGGAGAAGTTTTCAACAAAGCGGCGACAATAGCTGGCTAGACCAAGGAAACTCCTAACTTGTTTAACGGTTTCGGGTGGAGTCCAATCAAGAACGGCCTTAACTCTCTCGGGATTGATAGCAATGCCCTTACCAGAGATTATGTGGCCTAGGTAGGTCACTTATGGCAACCAAAATTCGCACTTGGAGAACTTGGCATAAAGGCGGTGCTCTCTGAGTTTTTCTAACACAAGTCTAAGATGTTCTGCATGCTCTTCCTCGTTCTTCGAGTAAATAAGAATATCATCGAGGTAAACCACGACGAACTTATCTAAGTACTCCATGAAGATCGAGTTCATCAAGTGGGAGAAAGTGGCTGGGGCATTGGTTAGGCCGAAGGACATGACGGTGTACTCATACTGACCATAACGAGTGACAAAAGCTGTCTTGGGAATGTCCCCGTTTCTGATCTTGATTTGTGGTAGCCTAACCTCAAATCCATCTTGGAGAAGACTGAGGATCCAGCGAGCTGATCATACAGGTCGTTGATCCTGGGGAGCGGATACTTGTTCTTTATCGTGACCAAATTAACGGGACGATAATCTACAACCATCCGGTCCGTACCATCCTTCTTCTTGACGAAGAGGACAGGGCAAGCCCAGGGAGAAGAACTAGGACGGATGAAACCCTTTTGCAAGGACTCATCAAGTTGTTTCTTAAGCTCGGCTAGTTCTAAGGGTGCCATCTTGTAAGGTCTCCTGGAGATTGGAGCGGTTCCTGGGATAAGATCTATGACGAACTCTACATCTCTGTCAGGTGGAACACCTGGCAGTTCCTCTGGAAAGACATCCGGAAAGTCACGGACTACCGGGATATCTTCAAGGTCTGGAAGAGGGCTGGCATTAAGAGAATAGAGCTGACGCTTTGCAACTCTAGTGGAGACAGTGACTATCTTGCCGGATGCGTGTGTAAGCTGAAAGATCTTGTGTAACAATCAATCTTGGCATGATGAGCTGTCATCCAGTCCATACCCAAGATGATGTTAATATCTGAGGACTTGAGAGCTACAAGTGATGCAAGGAATACAAGTCTATCAACAAGGATTTCATTACCATGGCTGATTCTGGTGGTCTGCCATCTAGACCCTGGGGTTTGGATTTCAAGCGGAGTTGGCATGTCACAAAATGACATGTCGTGCAAACGAGCATAGTCTTCAGAGATGAAAGAATGGGATGCTCCAGTATCGAATAGAACCGATGCTGGGTGACAGTTGACAAGGAGTGTACCAAGAACAACATCCGGATCATCATGAGCGTCTTTAGCTGAGACGTGATGCACACGTCCACGTTCAGTGGGGGCTGACTTGACACTGATCATCTTGCATGGTAGCTTAACACAACCACCGGTCTTCTCGGGCTGGGGTGGAGCATAACTAGCCTGAGGGCAGTCACGTGCATAGTGTCCTGGCTTCCCGCATGTGAAGCAAGTCCCTGAAGTTGGACGTGGACCCGCACTAACAAGCGGTCTACCAGTAGGCCTGGTTGGAACATATGACTGAGCAGGGGGAGGCACCACATAAGATGGCCTTGGTGCATATCCGGAAGGAAGAGCGGAGTTTGGAATCCAAATCCGACGCTTCTGAGAACCAGAACCGGAGGAAGATCCCAAATCATGGGTGTGCTTACGGGACTCCTCATAAGTGAGCTGTGCTGTTTCTGCATTAATGGCCTTGTTCACAAGAGCTTGGAATGTATGACAATGATGAAGGTGGAGATCACGACGCAACTTGGGGTTGAGACCCTTCCGGAACCTAGCCTGCTTCTTGGCGTCCGTGGACACCTCTTCTGTGGCATAGCGGGCGAGGTTCTCAAACTCTCTACTGTAAGAATCAACAGCCATCTTACTTTGGGTGAAACTACAGAACTCTTCTCTCTTGCGATCGATGAGGGCTTCAGGAATGTGATGCTCGCAAAAAGCCTCAGTGAAATCTCTCCAGGTAGGGATCTGGCCAGCTGGAAGCATAGCCTCATAGTTCTGCCACCAAAGACTAGCAGGACCTTCCAGGTGGTATGTGGCATAGGTGACCTTGTCATCTTCAGCTACGTTCGCGGAACACAGCTTATGAGTGATGCTATGGAGCCAGTCATCTGCATCGAGTGGCTCGATGGAATGATGAAAGGTAGGTGGGTGCAAGCGAATGAAGTCATGAATGGTCACAGACTTATTGGACTAATGTGCGGTGTTCTCCTCAATACGTGCCAACAAGCGGTTAGACTCACGCTTGTTCCTCTCCATTTCTAACATGAACTCTGTCAATGAAGGCGGGTCAGGAGGATCCTCGTCCCTACCATCTCTGTGGTTCTGGCTACGAACAATAGAACTTGATGACAACCTGAGAAATGAAACCAGGGACGGAATCAGCATCAATTATAGGCTGTAGAATGTAGGACAAGGAAATTAGTATCTCTCGAACTCCTAGGGCAATTCCGGCAGCATAACGGCAGTAAAATGCTCAGAATGAGACATCCTGCTAAAAATGGGGTAGTACAACAAGTCAACAACACCACTCAAGGTTCTCGGATAGTACCAAACAGACTACACCGGAAGTACTCGAAACTGGGGTATGACTCTGATCAACCAAACCTATGGGACTACGGAGTAGTAACGCGTGATCCTGATAGATAGGAGAGAAAGCCTAGTTCCTTAACCCAATTAGGAAAGATAGGATGACTCATGTCAGAAGGCCATGAGGTATAAGGAGTAAAAAAAGCCTTACGTTCCTTCCCACAATCAATTCCCTTACATAACTAGAGAATCTCTAGACTCAACTTCGACCAGTTTGGCTTGGTAATCCTACAGGCAGTCAGGCTCTGATACCAAAGCTGTCAGGACCCCGATTCTATGCCACACCGATCTAGCATGTAACACCTCATATCACTTTGCGGCCTCACGCACGGTATTCCCACGGGTGTCGCCTTACCATGCCCGGGACCGTTTGCGCCTTTTGGCACACGTATATGATAGTGTCGCTAGCATCCATATGACAAAGAACCCGGGCTGACATGGCTAGTCGTGAACCCAAAGTGGCACTAACTTACAGGGACAGGCATACATGACCCAGCAACGAATGTGTCGGTCATCAGCGAGTGAATCCGGGTTGTAGCAACTGGGCTAGCAGGACTCCGGTAAACCAGGCTGTAGTAGGCTAGCAGGACTCCGGTAAACCAGGCTGTAGTAGACACCGCGTGACATTTCCCCGAAGGGACAGACACAGGAACGAAGAAGGACACATGCCGGCCAGCCTAAGTGTTCCGGAGTAGTAGCAAGCTACCAGGGCTCGGTGGAAGCACTAGGAGACATTTCCCGATAAGAGTGACTACTAAGGATAAACAACTAGATAGTCAGATCCCACACAGAGCAATACACATTACACGTACGCATAGCATGCAAGTGTGTGATGTACAACATGGCATCACAGCATAACTCAACAACTCATATAGATAAAGGCTCAGAAGAGCCAACATAGCATTTATTGCAAACAGGGATCACAAGACCCATCATACAGAGCATACAAGCAACAAGCGGAAGCATTACATGTCTGGGTACAGACATCTACAAATGAAAAAGGCTGAAGAGCCTAACTAACTACAATATCCGATCAAGATCGTAGCTGAGGTACAAGCTACTCGTCGAAGTCCACAAGAACACTAGTAAGACCGCAGTCTCCGCTATAAAAACATAAATAAAGCAACATGAGTACAAAGGTACTCAGCAAGACTTACATCAGATCCTATCATACATGCATTTGTATCAAGAGGGTAATGTGGGGTTTAGTTGCAGCAAGCCAGCTTTGACTCTGTGGCTATCATGTTCTACGACTACCAGAAACTCTTGAGGTGATATGGCGCACACGACTCCACTAATCACCACACAATACACTACTATAGATTCATCCCCGTCTCCCTACGAGAAGGCCATCCATAGCACTCACACTTGCTTTAGCATTTTAGAGTATCCACTTCAAGTTGTCTATGTACCATGTAAGCATCCAAGACGTCCACAACCGCGGACCCAGCTATTCAAATAGATCATGTTAACCCTGCAGGGGTGTATTTCTTCACACACGCTCTCGCCACTTACCGCCATGTACATGTCATGTATCTCGGCAACCTTCAAGCGGAAGCCTGGCGAGGGTGTCCGCCACGACCTGACTAACCACACAAGACTCTAGCCCAGGTTTATCGCCTATTCGGGTTCCATCCGCAAGGAGATCCGGCCGGGGTGTCGCTCACGGCCCTAAACGATGTGTGCAGGGTTCCCGAGCCCACCATCCGGGTGCCACTCGATACACCAGGCCACGTGTGCCTAGTCTGTCCCAAGCCCACCCTGCCGGGTGCCACTCGGTAGAAAAGTAGCACTACCTACAAACACCAGAAACTAGTTACGACTCCTGGACAGAGATCAAGTTGGTTAATAAGTCGAGAGGGGCCGAGTTATCGGAACCCAATGTGTGGTAGTATCGATTCATTGGACAACATACATAGAACTCAGTGCTTAAGGACAGTTCCAGTGAGACAACCCACCATGTACTCCTACATGGCCTCTCACCGCTACCTTTACCAAATCGCGTTCACACACTTAACTCTCAGCATCAGAACATAGCACTGTACTCCAATTCATTCCCAATGAATCAACCTGACACACTCTAAGCAATAGCAGGCATAGCATGGTAGGAACACAACATGGCTCAATCAACTCCTACACATGCTAGTGGGTTTCAACTATTTACTGTGGCAATGACAGGTCATGCAGAGGAATGGGTTCAACTACCGCAGCACAAGGTAGCAATTGAATCGTTGTTGTCCTATTGCAATAAATGAGAGCAGGAGCGAGAGAGTAGGATTGTATCAGAATGAACAAGGGGATTTGCTTGCCTGGTAGATCAACAAGGAAGGCACTGCTCCTCAGACAGGTACTCTGGAACGGTCTCCGGAGCAGGACCTATCAAGAAGGAACGGTGTCGACAATCAAAACACAAGCATATGCAACAATATGATGCATGAACATGGCATGAAGATGTGATGTGGTTTGTGCTAATGCATCTAGCAATTATTTGGTTGAAGTTCATTTGAACCAAGAGTTCAAATGCAACTCCAAATTAAGCTCTTATATATGCCATTTCATGTTTTCACTTATACATCATGTATAAGTTGTTTTTTCATGCATGAAACTAGTACAGATGGAAAGATTGCATTTTTCTGACAATTTTTCATATATAAATTATTTCAACCTGAGTTACGGTTGAATTTCTATGAATTTTTGAAGTTAAATCATTTTCTGGAATTTCCTGATTTAATTTAAATCCAGAAAATGGATAACTGCGTCAGCATGACGACAACACGACGTCAGCAGGTCAACCAGGGCTAACCGGGGTCAAACCTGACGTGCGGGGTCCACACGTCAGTGTCTCAGTTAACTAACAGAGTTAGTTAACTCTAATACTAACCTAACTACAGATTAGCAGGGCAGGGCCCACTGTCAGTGTCTCTAGGGGGTAATTAGTGCCTAATTAAAGGACACGTCAGCCCGCCGGAGTTTTGGCCGGCGGCGACCAACAACGTGGCGGCGACTCACCGGACTTGCGCTACGGGCGGCGGCTGGACGCGCGGAGACCACCAGGGCGTAGCCCGTCGTTGTCCGCATCCAGGGGAGCAGGTGGGAGGCTATGGGGGCACCGGAGCTCGCCGGAGCGGAGCTCGGGGCGGCGGTCGGAGTTCGGCCGAGTGCGCGCAGGTGCTGCAGGGCACAGGGGAGTGAGCGGGGAGGCTCTACAGCCTCCTGGCGTCACCAGGAGCATGGTGATGCGCTAGGTTGCGGGCTGCGGTGGCCAGGGCGACGGCGGCGACATTGACGGCAGCGAGGAGCGACGACCACGGCGAGGAAAGGGGCTACGGCGTGTAGGCGGCTAAATGGAGAGAGGGGAACAGGGCAGGAGCTCACTGCGGTTCTGGTGGTGTCTTCAGCGGGCTCGGGGGAGGTCGGATGGCGGCGTGGTGGCGAGGACGATCTCCGGCGGCCGAAGATGAAGACGGTGGCGATGGCGACTCTCCAGGGCCTCCCGAGGCGCGTGGCTTGACGGAGAGGTAGCCAGCGATGTGGCGGAGCTTCTGGGCGCAGCGGCAGGGCGAGGGGTGGCCGGTGGCCACGGCGGCGAGCAGCGGCGCTCTCCGGTGCGCTCGGTGAACAGAGGGAGAGGGAGCCAGAGGAGGAGGGGGAACGAGAGAGAGTGAGAGAGCTGCGGGGCGTGCGTGGCGTCGCGCGGGTCATCCAGAGCGACGAGGGGGAGGACAGGCAGGCAGGGAGGGAGGAGGTGGCACGGTGCGGTGGTGCGCGCGTCGAGCACGTGCCCGTCCTCCTGCCGGGGAGGAAGACGACAGAGGAGGGGGCCCAGGTGGGCTAGGCTGGCCAACTGGGCCGGCCAGGCCGCACAGGACCGGGCTGCACAGGAGCTAAGCGCCAGGTAAGTTTTGTCCTGTTTTGTTTCTCTTTTCTTTTTTCTGACATTTGTTTGGTTTAAAAAAATACTAAACCACTTTATTTCCTTATGCCAATTTTTATGGAAGCTAGTTATATTATTCCAGAGCTCCTTTATAAATGGCATAATTTTTGGACATATTATATATATATATATCAAATATATATCCAATGCAAATATTTATGCATTAATTCCAAATGCCCAAAATAAATACTTATGAGCTCCTAAAAATATTGGTTTGATTTTTATCTCTGTCCAATATTTTCAGAGAGCAACATGAGCATTTTCTTGGACCTTTTTGGAGCAATTTTTATTTGGGTCATTTCCAAAAATGATTCTGAGGGTTTCACAAATCCTCATTTCATAATTAAATGGAATTTAAACATGATGCACAAATGACTAGCTAATCTAGGTCATACCAGAACTAGGGATGTGACAACTAAAGGGCAACCTTTTAGTACCGGTTGGAGCCACCAACCGGTACTAATGGCCCTGCGCTTGCCACCCGCAATGTGCTAATTTTAGTCCCACCTCACCGAGCGAAGGGCAGCCGCACTGGTTTATAAACCCAGCCACGGCTGCCCATTCGAACTCCTCTATATAACAGGCTTCTGGGCCTAACTAGGGCGCGCTGCCCTGTGAGCCTGCTGGCCCTTCTGGGCCTGTATTTGCACACCCTAGGTCTAGCAGGCCCACAGGGCAGCGCCCCAACATTTTTTTCCTGCATTATTTAGTTTCTTCGTGAAGTTATTTGCACACCCTAGGTCTAGCAGGCCCTCTTCCTCTTCTTCTTCCTCCTTCTCCTACTCTTCTTCTTCTTCTTCTTGTTCTTCTTCTTCTTCTTCTTCTTCTCCTTCTTCTTGCTCCTCCTCTTCTTCTTCTTCTTCTCCTTCTCCTTCTTCTTCTTCTTCTTCTTCTTCTTCTACTACTACTACTTCATCTTCTTCCTCCTCCTCCTCCTCCTCCTCTTCTTCTTCTTCTTCTTCTTTTTCTTCTTCATCTTCTTCCTCTTCTTCTTCTTCTTCTTCCTCCTCTTCTTCTTCCTCTTCTTCC
>NC_041393.1:577251250-577319943 GCF_002162155.2 Triticum dicoccoides
TTCTTTTCTGTTATATTTATTTTCTTCTATTTATTTGTGAGTAGTTTTTCATCTAGTTTGCCAAAATTCAACATTTTCATAGTTCATTTTGTAGTGATTTTCAATTTCATGGTCATTTTGTAAACGATTGAAAAATAGCAAATATAAATTTTTTTCTTTTCTGCTTTATTTTTTCTTCTATTTATTTCTGAATAGTTTTTTCTTTTCTGCTATATTTATTTTCTTCTATTTATTTCTGAGTAGTTTTTTTATTTTGTTTTTTTCTTTTCAGCTATAGTTTTTCTTCTTTTCTGCTATTTTTTCTTTTCTGCAAAACTTGATGGTCAAAGTCTAGACTTATAACTTAAAAAAAAAGAAATGTTGACGTGCAATTAGTGTTTGCCATAACAGAAGAAGTCCGGAGTTGTAATAAGTTATTAAAAATAAAAAAGAGGTGCAATGGTCGTTAATTTGCTTCAAGCCATTCGGAATAGTGTAAACTGCACTGCGCATAGCTCCATGCATTCTACCGTATTCCTGAAGGCTTGAAGCTAAGCAACGTGAGCATTGAGCCTCTTCTTCATCGTCTCTGCACTCAGGGCTTATAAACCGCTCCTAGTCCCTCTCACTTCGCGAGGTGGGACTAAAAAACAGCTTGCCATAACCTCATAAACCCGAATACTTCGAAAGAGATTGTCCAGTTTGTAAACGAAGTGCATCCAGTTTTTGCCGTAACCCTCTCTACTTTTTTGAACATGATATGTGGGTGAAATGATGATACCATGCCAAGTTTCAACTTTTTCAGAGTTCATTTGTAGTGCTTTTCAATTTCCAGGTCATTTAGTTCTCAAAACAAATAGCAAATGAAGGCATAAACGGTTGAAAGTTGATGGCGTCGCTTTGAATGGTGCATACTTAACGCAAAAAATATAAGAGCATTTAGATCATGATCTTATATTTCTTTACAGTCTAAATTTTCAATATGATCTTATAACATCAAAAATACTTTGATCATCAATGATCTTTGTGTGTACAATCTGAATTGTCAATATGAGTCATCAACGATTTATAAACCGATGAAGACTCATATTGCGGCCACAAATTCTACACATAGAGTTCAATGAAGACCAAGTGCTTGTGATAGTTTGAGAAATAACATATTTAAGGTGGTAAAAGGCTTGTTAGGGGAGCGAGGTGGGACTAAAAACAGCTTGCCATAACCTCATTAGTACCGGTTCGTGGTACGAACCGGCACTAAATTGTGATGGTGGGGCCATAGCCTGACCGGAGGCTGACACAGCCTCTTTAGTACCGGTTCGTGGCACGAACCGGTACTAAAGGTTCGCCACAAACCCGTGCTATTGATCGCCGCCACGAACCGGCACTAGTGTACACATTAGTGCCGGCTGAAATTCCAACCGGCACTATTGTGCTTCACATTTGACCCTTTTTCTACTAGTGTATGTAGTTAGTTCTGATGTAAGTCTTGCTGGGTACATTTGTACTCACGTTTTCCTATTTTATGTTTTGCAGAGAGACTTCAGTATCACTAGTAGTTCCATGTGGAATTCGATGTTTAGCTTGTTACCTCAGCTACGATCTTGTGCCCTCGGCAGGATCTGGTAGATAGTCAGGCTTCTCAGCCTGTTTCATTTGTAGATGTCTGTACTCAGACATGTTAAGCTTCCGTTTGTGCTTTGACTTGTATGCTCTGAATGTTGGGTCGTGAGACCCATGTTTGTAATATCTCGCTCCTCGGAGCCTACTGAATAAAATACTTGTGTTGTAGAGTCATGTTGTGATGCCATGTTGTATTTGCACATATCGAGCATATTGTGTGTATGTTATTGAAATGCTTGGTATGTGTGGGATCTAACTATCTAGTTGTTTATCCTTAGTAGCCTCTCTTACCGGGAAATGTCTCCTAGTGCTTCCACTGAGCCATGGTAGGTTGCTACTGCTCCAGAACACTTAGGCTGGCCGGCATGTGTCCTTCTTTGTTCCTGTGTCTGTCCCCTCGGGGAAATGTCACGCGATGAATACCGGAGTCCTGCTAGCCCAGTGCTACAGCCTGGATTCACTCAATGATGACCGACACATTCGATGCTGGGTCATGGATGCATGTCCCTGTAAGTTTGTGCCACTTTGGTTTTACGACTAGCCATGTCAGCCCGGTCTCCTTATCATATGGATGCTAGCGACACTATCATATACGTGTGCCAAAAGGCGCAAACGGTCCCGGGCAAAGGTAAGGCGACACCCATGGGAATACCGTGCGTGAGGCCGCAAAGTGATATGAGGTGTTACATGCTAGACCGATGTGGCATTGAGTCGGGGTCCTGACAGTATGACATGCTGGTAAGCAGTATGACTTGTATCGCCCACAATTCACTTGTGTTCTACTCGTGCAAATAACATCAACGCATAAAACCTAGGCTCGGATGCCACTGTTGGGGAACGTAGTAATTTCAAAAAAATTCCTACGCACACGCAAGATCATGGTGATGCATAGCAATGAGAGGGGAGAGTGTGTCCACGTACCCTCATACACCGAAAGCGGAAGCGTTATGACAACGCGGTTGATGTAGTCGTACGTCTTCACAATCCGACCGATCCAAGCACCGAATGTACGGCACCTCCGAGTTCAGCACACGTTTAGCTCGATGACGATCCCCGGACTCCGATCCAGCAGGGTGTCGGGGATGAGTTCCATCAGCACGATGGCGTGGTGACGATGATGATGTTCTACCTACGCAGGGCTTCGCCTAAGCACCGCAACGATATGACCGAGGTGGAATATGGTGGAGGGGGGCACCGCACACGGCTAAGGAACGATCACGAAGATCAACTTGTGTGTCTAGAGGTGCCCCCCTGCCCCCGTATATAGAGGAGGGAGGGGGAGGTTCGGCCGGCCCCCTAGGGGTGCGCCTGGAGGAGTCCTACTCCCACCGGGAGTAGGACTCCCCCCTCTTGCCTTGGTGGAGAAGGAAAGGGGGGAGGGGAAAGAGGAAAGGGGGGCGCCACCCCCCCCTCCTTGTCCTATTTGGAATAGGGGGAGAGGGGGCGCGCGTCCTGCCCTGGTCGACGCTTCCTCTTCTCCCTCATGGCCCATGTAGGCCCATTAACCCCCGAGGGGGTTCCGGTAACCCGCCGGTACTCCTGAAAAATCCCGATTTCTCCCGGAACGATTTCGTTATCCAAATATAGGCCTCCAATATATCAACCTTTATGTCTCGACCATTTCGGGACTCCTCATCATGTCCGTAATCACATCCGGGACTCCGAACAACCTTCGGTACATCAAAACATATAAACTCATAATAAAACTGTCATCGTAACTTTAAGCGTGCGGACCCTACAGGTTCGAGAACTATGTAGACATGACCAAGAACTGTTTCCGGTCAATAACCAATAGCGGAACCTAGATGCTCATATTGGCTCCTACATATTCTACGAAGATCTTTATCGGTCAAACCGCATAACAACATACGTTGTTCCCTTTGTCATCGGTATGTTACTTACCCGAGGTTCGATCGTCGGTATCCAATACCTAGTTCAATCTTGTTATCGGCAAGTCTCTTTACTCATTACGTAATGCATCATTCCATAACCAACTCATTGGCCACATTGCTTGCAAGGCTTATAGTGATGTGCATTACCGAGAGGGCCCAGAGATACCTCTCCGACAATCGGAGCGACAAAACCTAATCTCGAAATACGCCAACTCAACATCTACCTTTGGAGACACCTGTAGAGCTCCTTTATAATCACCCAGTTACGTTATGACATTTGGTAGCACACAAAGTGTTCCTCCGGTAAACGGGAGTTGCATAATCTCATAGTTTTAGGAACTTTGTATAAGTCATGAAGAAAGCAATAGCAAGATACTAAACAATCAAGTGCTAGGCTAATGGAATGGGTCAAGTCAATCACATCATTCTCCTAATGATGTGATCTCTTTAATCAAATGACAACACATGTCTATGGTTAGGAAACATAACCATCTTGGATTAATGAGCTAGTCAAGTAGAGGCATACTAGTGACATTAAGTTTGTCTATGTATTCACACATGTATCATGTTTCCGGTTAATACAATTCTAGCATGAATAATAAACATTTATCATGATATGAGGAAATAAATAATAACTTTATTATTGCCTCTAGGGCATATTTCCTTCAACCAGCTCTTTGAGAAAGCAGAGGGCAGATCAAGAAGACCAAGTCAAGCAAACGGAGCAAGACACCACTAAGAGAAAACCTCCCTTGCCGGGCAGGCGAGCCTGGCGAGGTCGATGTGGCTCCAAGAGTAAGCATCAAGACCGTATCGGCAGGCCTACCAGGGCCTACGAAGGCAAACTACCCCGCCAAGGCTCCACCGCTCCACCTCGCGGGAACACAAGTCATCGATTGGTGTGGTGTCAAGCCTCCAAGTAACTAAGTGGCTGTTTCTTGCCACATGGCAGCCACTTCCTACGGAAATCACCTCCAAATGACACCCGTCCAGCAACGTGTCAAGCAGACATGCAAGAAGGTGGCAGAACAACCTGACAAGGCTTGGCAGGCATTCCATGATGTGCACTAAGTGGCGCATTTAGTGTGCTCTGCCCTGTCTACAGAGTTTGGTATCATAGCACTGTTCGCTATCTAATCAGTGCATAATGACTGATTTTCCATTGTGGTGACCCCTTGATCTAGAAAAGGAGGCCCGTGGCAACCGTAGAAAGGATTTGGACCCTTTACACTCGTACGCACGTAGATGCTCTCGCCCAGAGGCCAACCTGTCGGGCAGAAGCACTGCGCTTCCACCAAAATCCACCATCAATCCACCAAAGCAGGAGTAGGGTTTTACGCATCGCGGTGGCTCGAACCTGGGTAAAATCTCCTGTGTGATCTCTGCCGTTCTCCATGATGTTCTCCGCTCTTTTTGTAATGTGCTCATCCTCCTTGCCGAACTACAAGGGGCTCATGGCCCCATAGGTGGTCGTGGTTTCCCACAACATCTTTGGCGCGCCAAGTAGGGGGCAAGCGCTTGCGCGAACCTGAGAGCATATGCAGCATGTCATCTTCATCATCAATTCCTTCATCAACGACTTCATCATCTGTGATGCCCAAGAAAAGGCGGCGGATGATGGGACAGAGAAGGGAGCAATGTCACCTCCCCAACACCATGTCCAATCTCCATCACCTCCCTCCACCACAGCTACTGCAGCGGAGAGGATCAGTAGTGACAGCGGTGAGCCAACTCCTGTTGTTCGAGGGGCCTAATCGCCACACGAGCCCCAACTAGGGCAAAGGATCGAAATGTGTAGGTACAAGGTTTCTCTTTATGCCACCCTCATTTTCGACAACCTAGCCACTCTGGTTTTTTGTGTCATCAATGTCGATGAGTACCACGCGAAACTCGGTTCAACATTTACCCTGCTAAGGATAATCCTGAGTGGAACGCTGGTGCGAATCTATTGATCAATTCCCACCAAGTGCAATCCGGTAGGGCCGTTCGCATTAGCGTGACTCTTACGCCAGCCGCCACCAGATTGTTCGAAAAATATGGAGGGATGGAAAGAGAAACCGATCATACCTTGCACCGTGTTCTGCCGACCGCAAGATACATGTGATTTCTCATCGGCCCCGGTCGGGAGCCAGAGAACTACGTGTGCGAAATTTATCCTTCCCGAAGCATGCGAGCACGGCAAGCATTCCCAGCCGAAGGGAGTGGGAGGAGGCGAGGACAAGAGCTAAGTCCATGCAGTTATTACTCCCTCAAGAATTTAAGGTTTCATGTTTTCTTATCCCTTGAATACCCAAGTGTTTGTACGAGGAAATCCTTTGTGTGATGGCACCTTGCTATTTTTCTGTCTGCTCCCTCGTTCTATTTTGAGCCCCGCCCGCAGAATGGGTGGCTAAATCGAAAACTACTAAGGAAAAACCTGCCGGGGCGCATCCACACCAAGATGAATGCTAAGGTCCTCACCCTTACGACTATTTTGTGGCAGTATGATACCAGCGGGCAACCAGAACATGCATAGGGACTAATCGTACGAACTAAAGGATGGATTTAAAAGGGATAAACACGCAATTAAAGATCAAGCAAAAACATCAGTTCCACACAAGCATAAATAAAAATGGTGTCTAAGTACAGAACATGCGTCATGTTTTGTTACAGGACAACACAGTGGCAAGAATAATTCAGCGCCGGGCCTGGCGACCACGTCGAGCCGTTGGGATGGAAAGGACCTTGGCAGCGAGGGGGAAGCTTTCTCCTCAGCAGCAGGGACTGATACGTCTCCAACGTATCTATAATTTTTGATTGTTCCATGCTATTATATTACCTGTTTTGGATGTTTATGGGCTTTACTTTACACTTTTATATCATTTTTGGGACTAACCTACTAACCGGAGGCCCAACCTGTATTGCTCTTTTTTCCCTATTTCAGTATATTGAAGAAAAGGAATATCAAACAGAGTCCAAATGGAATGAAACCTTTGGGAGCGTGATTTTTGGAACGAACGTGATCCAGAGGACTTGGAGTGCAAGTCAAGAAGCAATCGAGGAAGCCACAAGGGTGGAGGGCGCGCCCCCCCTATAGAGCGCGCCCCCTGTCTCGTGGGCCCCTCGGGCATCCACCGACATACTTCTTCGTCCTATATATACCCATATACCCCGAAACCATCAGGTGAGCCACCGAAGAAATATTTCCGCCACCGTAACCTTCTGTATCTGCGAGATCCCATCTTGGAGCCGTCGCCGGCGTTCTGCCGGAGGGGGCATCCACCGTGGAGGGCTTCTACATCAACACCATAGCCCTTCCGATGAGTTGTGAGTAGTTTACCACAGACCTTCGGGTCCATAGTTATTAGCTAGATGTCTTCTTCTCTCATTTTGGATCTCAATACCATGTTCTCCCCCTCTCTTGTGTAGATCTATTCGATGTAACTCTTTTTGTGGTGTGTTTGTCGAGATCCGACGAATTGTGGGTTTATGATCAAGTTTATCTATGAGAAATATTTGAATCCCCTCTGAATTCTTTTATGTGTGATTGAGTTATCTTTGCAAGTCTCATCGAATTATTGGTTTGGTTTGGCCTACTAGATTGATCTTTCTTGCCATGGGAGAAGTGCTTAGCTTTGGGTTCAATCTTGCGGTGTCCTTTCCAAGTGATAGCAGGGGCAGCAAGGTACGTATTGTATTGTTGCCATCGAGGATAAAAGGATGGGGTTTATATCATATTGCATGAGGTTATCCCTCTACATCATGTCATCTTTCTAATGCGTTACTCTGTTCTTATGAACATAATACTCTAGATGCATGCTGGATAGCGGTCGATGTGTGGAGTAATAGTAGAAGATGCAGGCAGGAGTCGGTCTACTTGTCACGGACGTGATGCCTATATACATGATCATGCCTAGATAATCTCATAATTATTCGCTTTTCTATAAATTGCTCGACAGTAATTTGTTCACCCATCGTAATACTTATGCTATCCTGAGAGAAGCCTCTAGTGAAACCTATGGCCCCCGAGTCTATCTTTTATCATATACGCTTTCAATCTACTTTTATTTGCATCTTTACTTTTCCAATCTATATCATAAAATACCAAAAATATATTTATCTTATCATATTATCTCTATCAGATCTCAATTCCGCAAGTGGCAGTGAAGGGATTGACAACCCCTTTATTGCGTTGGTTGTGAGTTCTTTGTTTGTTTGTGTAGGTTCGTGGGAATTGTGAGGAGCCTCCTACTAGATTGATACCTTGGTTCTCAAAAACTGAGGGAAATACTTACGCTATTGTGCTGCATCACACTTTCCTCTTCAAGGAAAACCAACGCAAGGTCAAGATGTAGCAGGGATGTCCGCACCATCTGGGGGCTTCCTGAAGCCATCAGCAAGGTCGAGGTCCGAATGACGTGTGGCACCCCGTCTTAGAGCGACCGGTTTACCTTGCATTGCCAACCCAGAGAACATGTCTTCTGGCAACACACAACATCTTGGTATAGAAATCACCGCTTTATTGAAACTAGCGGAAGCATAGCGTTACATTACATCAAGTAGCAAGGCCAAGCAGCACACTCGGTGTGGCTGAGCAATATGTACATTATTTAGTGAACATAAAGGGGCCTTGAGCACGACATCTACACGGAAACTGAACAATGACATAGCGGCACTCCATAGGACAGGGACACCGATGTGGACACGGTCTAGACATGGCAGCACTCCGATCCAGTTAGACTTTCCGGAAATTTGGCATAACACGCCAGGTTAGTACATTGAATGTACTTGCAAGCTCACAGCAAATAGAACCATAATGACAAACAATATCATGACATTTAAACAAGTTCAATGCAAATATCAACATGCTACTCATGCAGTGACCAAACTTGTGCATTGAGTCACTCTGACTCTCTTACCAACAGGTTGCCTCACAACCGAACAGTGATCATGACGGATCATGAAAAGAACCATACTTGCCTCCACAGGTTACCTCGTAACCAAACAGTGATCACTCCCCGATCACAAGTAATACCACAACAGTCAGTCTCACTGACATCATCATAACTCAACCAGTGCAATGCAAATAACTTAGTGTGCAAGATGATTTATGAGAGTTGATCCATGGTGAGACTTACTTACAAACTGGGGCTTAATCCAGGTGCGTGACTATTGATAGATTAGTACACTCTGCATAGGTAGCACACTTTACCCACACCACGGAACCCATGGCCTCGCACTCCCATTCGGGTGGACCAAGAACATTCCAGCAGAACCGTCCCATTGCCATGACACTCTTATGGACACTCCAACCAACTCCCCTCTGGGATCAGTCCTGGGTGACTGAGCCTACCAAAGGCAAAACAACCACCGCCGTGGCAAATAAACAGTCCCAAATAGGGACACGGTACCATAACAACAACAGGTCCCCAAGGTTATGTCTGCTTACCGGGCCAGGGTAACGCACGCCCATAACCTTCCCTAGTTGGAGGCACCGACAAGAGGCATGACAATGGAACAACTACAACCTCCACATACTAAGGCAAATGTGGTTGCACTTGGCAGCCCGATTCAGTGGCACCGTGACCCGACCAACTTTAAGTTCAAGTTCAATTATTATCAGGTTTAACTTGAAAATAAAATGCTCAAGTCACAATATGCCATGCTCATGCAACCATGTATCATGCATCATATATCAATAACAGATCAACCTCATTCAAAGTTCTACTTGCACAAACTCAACTTTCAACATTTCTGGTCTTTTCTTACTAGTTATTTCTACTCATCACTTTAGATGGTATTTATCAAATAAAACTCAGCATATAATAAAAATATTACTCATGATCATATTATCATAGTCATGGCAAAATTTACTTAGATCAACTACTCAAGCTACATATCACTAGTTCAAGCATTCATTTCCGTTAACTAAGCATTTTGATCTTGACTAACTAACTAACACAAGCATTTATTTATTTTAAAACTATATGGAATGAATATCATATAAACTCAAGTAGAAAATCATGGATATTGCAAAGACACCATGATCATGTTGTTTTGGCTTGCCTTAGTGCAGAGGAGCTTCACACTCCTCCTGAATGCCTTTAAGACAAGCTTCACCTTCTAAAAATAAATCAAATGACAAAAAGAAAATATCAAGAACACTTCTGAAAATTACCAGAAATTCTAGGCAGCAAGTAAAATTCCCATCTTGGCTGTGCTGCTAGGATTTTCTAGTAAGAACAGAATGCAAAAAGAATCAACTCATTTGGACTTGTAGAATAAAAGTTATAGCTAGTCAAAGTTCTGGTCAAATTTGAACTAAATTTGAATTAAAAACAAAAACCAGGGGTGGTGACGTCGAAGGCGTAAAACGCCAGGGTGCCACCACTCATACCGCTTCGGGCATGGCTTGAGAGGCTGATAGCGGGCCCCAGCTGTTAGGTCAGAGGGGGGAGAGAGTGAAACAGAGGCGGGCGGCGCAGCGATGGCATTTTCTCTAGAGAGGAGTGCCCGGCGACGAGGTCTAGGGGGATAGGATTGAAGAGGAGATCGAGGTGCACCTGCTTGTACCAGTAGCATGGCTAGGGGTAGCTAGACGGGGTCGAAACGGAGCTCTCCTATGGCGGTAGAGAGCGGAGCTCGTCGGAGATGGTGGTTCCTATGATGCAGGGCCAGTCCGGCAGCTGCAACAGCACCTGCACGCACCAGTGGATCACCACAAACACGCCGGAGTGGCCAGCTAAGCTCGAGAGGCTCTAAAGTGGGTGGGGGCAGAGGAGGGGGATCGGCGACGAGCTTGGGGCGGGGACACCACCCAGAGGCCTACCCGGCCGGGCTGCGGCGTTCTACGGGTGTGTGGAGATGTGTTGAGTGTGTGTGAGGAGAGGAACGAGCTCGGGGGAGCTCTATTTATAGCCGGGGCAGAGGTAGGGATCGAGAGCTCACTGGAGGTCTCTAGAGCCTCGCCGATGATGAATAGCGTTAGTGAGAGAGGGGGGAGATGCTGGAGGTCACGCGGGAGCTGTAGGCGAGCTACGACAAGCACAGGAGCGCGATACGCGATGAGCACAGGGGCACGGGCGCACTGTTGTGTTGGATGTGTCGTGCCCGTGCTCGATGTGGCGAGCTCTGGCATCGGCGAGTGCCAGGGTGCAGTTAAGGGGGCTCAAACAAAGATGGTGGCGTGGTTTGGCAAGGTGTTGCAGCATGGGCAGCGAGCACGCGCGAAACATAGGCGTTGGTGCAACGCAGAGCGCGTCGGACGCATGCCAACCCCCTTGGACGAATGTGGTCACCGCATGAACTATGGCATCAGGCTAAGCTAAGCCCAAACAACATGTCTGGCAGCTAGTACTTAGTGGTTTTAGTTGCTTTACATGCTTGGCTGGAGCACAGGGGCACTGTGGGAGTGGCTATCTTCCTGGTAAGTTTCTGGACAGAAACTTGTGAGCTTAACTCAGAAAAATCTAGTGGGAGTTAAGGGTTGTGCTTTGGGGTTTAGTGATATTTTAGGAATGTAATCAAGCTTAGAAAAGATCTGCCCCAAAAGATAAGGCAAAAATATACTTGTTGTGCAAAGTGATCAATCTGTCCAGAAATGAAATGATTTTCTGTAGCAAAAATAATACAAAAAGTTATGCAATATTTTTGCTCAGGAAGGTTCCCTAGGATTCAAAGAATATTTGGAACATACTTCTGTGAAGTGATTTTCTGGGAGGAAAATGAATATTTTTCTTTTATGGAAAATATCCATTGGGCTTTTGTTGGAGTTTTTCAGAGAAGGAAAGGTGAGTGAGAGGTGAATAAGTCACTTGGGTGAAAATAAAGGGTAGGCCCAAGTGTTCAAGTCCATTTGAATTGATTCAAAACTCCAAATCCAAAGCAAAGGCAACTGAAAGTCTGGAAAAAGAGAGAAGGCAAAAACCAGGCTGTCACAAACCTCCACCACTTAAGATGAATCTCGTCCTAGAGATTCGGTTGCTTGGGAAAACAGTTCTGGGTAGGTTGTCCTTAAAAATTCCTCTTTTTCCCAGGTTGCTTCTTCTTCTGTGTGATGCTCCCACTCGATCTTGTAAAATTTTATCGCTTTGCTGCGTGTGACCCTTTCTGCTTCATCCAGAATTTTGAATGGTCTTTCCTCATAAGTTAAATCTTTGGCAAGCTCAATTTCTGACATATCAGTTCTCTTCTCGGGTGGTGAAATACACCTTCTCAGCTGTGACACGTGGAACACGTTGTGTACTTCCGATAATTCTGGTGGCTATTCCAACTAATAAGCAACTGTGCCAACTCGTGTCATAATCGGGAACGGACCAATATATCTTGGTGCCAATTTTCGTCGGGTCTGAAATCTCTTGACTCCCTTCATGGGACTGACTCGGAGATACACGTGTTCACCTAGTTCAAAACTGACTTGTCGATGTTTGGCATCACAAGAACTTTTCTGTCGTGACTTAGCCAGTTGTAGTCTATCTCGAATTTACTTGACTTGTTTCTCTGCCTCCAATATCAGATCAGTACCGAAGATACGTTTGTCTCCGGTTTGAGACCAATTTAATGTAGTGCGACACCTACAGCCGTATAAAGCTTCAAAGGGTGACATTTTCAGACTGGTTTGAAAACTATTGTTGTACGAGAATTCTGCATATGGAAGATAATCTTCCCATTTGGGTCCATGCGCTAAGGCACATGCTCGAAGCATATCTTCAAGGATTTGATTTACTCGCTCAGTCTGACCATTTGTCTATGGATGATAGGCGGTGCTATATTTGAGAGCGGTTCCCAAAGCTTGATGGAGTCGGGAACAAAATGTGGAGGTAAACAATGAACCTCGGTCCGAAGTGATTGTTTTTAGTACTCCATGCAAACTGACAATCCGTGATGCATATAACTGTGCGAGTTGATCAGCGTGAAAGGTGGTGCAGATGGGAATAATGTGAGCCACTTTAGTCAGCGTGTCCACTATGACCCATATAGCATTATTGCCTTGGCGAGTCCTATGTAGACCGGTGATAAAGTCCATGCAGACATCGTCCCATTTCCATTGTCAGATTGGTAGAGGTTGGAGATGTCCGGCGGGCTTCTGGTGTTCTGCCTTTACTTTGTTGTAGATGTCACAACAAGCAACAAAATATGCGATGTCTCTTTTCATTCCATCCCACCAAAATATCTATCAAAGGTCTTCGTACATTTTGGTGTTGCCATGGTGTATCGAATATGAGGATTCGTGTGCTTCTGCCAAAATTTTCTTCTGCAAATCTGCTAGCTCATGTATGCATATCCTTGTAACCTGAGTGTAGCCAGTGCATCCTTTGAGAAATCCTGAGTCTTGCCTTCGCACAGACGTTGGAAATATACTTGCAGACTCTTGTTGTCGGCCTGTGCCATGTGGACCTCTTCCTCTAGAGTAGGAGTTACTTCCAAAATATTCGTAAGACCGACATCTACAATTACCAAGTTTAGCTGGGTGATCTCTTGCTGGAGTTCTAGAGACATAGACTCCAGCATGGCATTTAAATTAGCAGGCTTGCGACTGAGGGCATCAGCAACCACGTTGGCTTTTCCCAGATGGTAATTTATTCCCAGATCATAGTCCTTGACCAACTCGAGCCATCTTTGTTGTCAAAGGTTTAAGTCTGGCTGAGTATAGATATATTTGAGACTTTTGTGGTCGGTAAATATTTGACATCTCTTCCCAATGAGATAATGTCTCCAAATTTTTAGAGAGTGCAGAATCGCTTTAGTTCCAAATCATGCGTAGGATAATTTCCTTCATGAGGTCGTAGCTGGCGAGATGCGTAAGCTACCACCTTGCCATCTTGTATAAGTACGCACCCAATACCTTTTCTAGATGCGTCACAATACACATCAAAGCTGCGGTAAATGTCTGGAAGAGTCAGTACTGGTGCTAATGTCAATCTGGTTCTTAGCTCGCTAAAGCTCTGCTCGCAATCCTCAGTCCATTCAAACTTCTTGTCTTTCTTGAGGAGTTCTGTCATTGGCTTGGCAATCTTGGAGAATCCTTCGATGAACCGATGGTAGTATCTGGCTAATCCAAGAAAACTCCTGACTTCAGATACTGTCGTGGGTGCTACCCAATCAAGCACATCTTTTACTTTGCTGGGATCCACTGCGATACCTTCTACTGATAGAACATGCCCCAAAAATCTGACTTGTTTGAGCCAAACTCACACTTGTTGAATTTTGCGTATAGCTGATGGTCACGGAGTCTCTGTAAGACTGCTCGGGGGTGTTCCTTGTGTTAATCGTCACTTCTAGAGTATATTGGAATACCATCAATGAAAACCACCACAAACTTATCCAAGAATTCCATGGACACCTTATTCATCATATGCGTGCAAAAGGCAGGGGCATTTGTGAGACTGAAGGACATCACGGTATATTCATAAAGACCGTAACATGTAGTGAACACGGTCTTAGGAATATCTTCCTTCTTGATCTTCAGTTGATGATATCCGGTCCTCAAATCAATCTTGGAAAATACCTTTGCACCATTCAGCTGATCAAACAAATCATCATTCCTTGGTAGTGGGTATTTGTTGTTGATGGTGACACCGTTCAACCGACGGTAGTCCACGCACATTCTAAGACCACCATCTTTCTTGTCTACAAATATTGCAAGTGGTCCCCATGGTGAAGAACTTGGGCGGATATATCCTTTCTGCAGCATCTCATCCAACTGCTTCTTTAATTCCACGAGTTCGGAGGAAGGCATCTGATAATACTTTTTGTAAAATGGTGCAGTCCCAGGTACAAGATCAACTGCAAACTCAAGCTCTCTGTCTGGAGGAATTCTGGGCAATTCTTCAGGGAATACATCAGGAAATTCACTGACCACCGGAATCAGATCCAATTCTTCAGCTACTGCAGTGAAGACCATCTCCCTTTTGGGTATACCTTTGCAGGCAATAAATTTTATGGTTGGCCTTCCTGATTTGTTAGGGTGACTTCTCGGGTCGCACAATTTATGCATACTTGATACTGAGTCAACCAGTTCATTCCCAAAATAACATCCAACTTGGCAGACTCGATGACTATCACAGTGGTTGGAAAATGGACTCCCTTGATATCAATTTCCAATTTTTTGTAGACCAGATGGCTTTTGATCACGGAGCCCTGGGATTGAACCAGCATACTTTTTCCCAAAAGCGAGCAAGAAAATTTGTTTTGGGCAACGAAACTCCGAGAAATAAAAGAGTGGGAAGCCCCAGAGTCAAATAAAATTATTGCAGGTATGTTATTAGCGAGGAACATACCAATGATGATTTCGGGGTTTTCCAGGGTTTCTTCTGCGGAGAGATTATGAACTTGCCCTTGGATGAGCTTCTGGGTACGATATGGCCCCATGTGATTGACTTGCGGCCGGAATGGGGCATTTGACTTCTTGGGACACTGCCTGGCATAATGTTCGGTCAGGCCACAATTAAAGCAAGCGTTGTTGCGCTGACGCTCCTTGTGCACTAGACTGGTCACGACATTCTTGACTTGAGTAGTGGTCTTGTTCACATTCTGCTGCCAATTTGGTTTATACTCCACTTGAGTCTGTTGCCACGTACGGGCCTTCTGAATGGGCTATCCGTCCTTCTTTGGCTCAAATATGTGCTTGTGGTCATTATTTACGGGGCGGTTGTATTGCATAGGCTTGTACTCTCTTTCTGCAATGAGAGCCTTGTTCACTAGAGACTGAAAATATGGAAATTCGAGCATGCAGAGAGCACTCTTGAGGTGTTGATTTAATCCTCCAAGGAACCTGTCGATTTTTCTTTCTTCCGTGGTCACATCACAAAGGGAATAACGGGCCAGATGGTTGAACTTGTGCAAATATTTGCTTACTGACAGACTTCCCTGAGTGAGACCAAGAAATTCGCGTTGCTTGACCTTCATGATACCAGCTGGAATATGATACTTGAGAAATTGGTCCTTGAAATTATTCTATGTAATTTCTTCTTCCGCAGGCCACAGAGCTTTAGCATTATCCCACCATATGTCAGCGGCTCCTTTGAGATAGTGGGTAGCGAACAGAACCTTTCAGCTTCATCAGTACAAGCAATCTCAAGTTTCTTCTCAATAGTTCATAACCAATCATCTACTTCCAAAGGGTCAACCACTTGACTGAAACTGGGAGGCTTAGTCCTTTGAAAATCTGATAGCTTAGAGTGATGGCCATTTGGATTTCCATTCTATCCAACCATAGCTTGCACACTTTTTAATAGCTCAATCAGATCATTATTCCTTCTTTCCTCAAACATACGCATAATTTGCTCAGTGGAGGGTGGATTTGGTGGTGGAGGTGGTGGTTGTGGATACGGCTCGGGGGAGTGTCCTGCCTGTCTTGCTGAATGACGAACAGGAACATCCTCACAAGCATGCGTGCTGCTGCCTCCCCGCGTAATCCTACTGTTTATTTTTCCCAATAAGAGCAACCGAGATGAGAAACATCCAATCATGGAAAGAAAAGCCAACGATAAACCCGGAAAAGCGAACGAACTGAAAAACACAGTGATTGAATAAAAAGTTCCAACATAATTATACATAGACTTATACATGAAAGGTAAACATCATGACGGGTGCGACTACTCGCATACATGCATCATAGCTCATACAACTACATCCGTACATCACATGACCACTGCTGATACTCAAACGCTCTAAGACTCTGTGGGTGCTGTTGGATCCTCTCCTGAGTCAGACCCAGATCCTGAACTGAGGACTCCGACCGAAACCTCCGGGTTAAAGGTAATACGATGACCTGCCACGAGGGCTCTCCCTCATGGGTAGGTGCGGAACAAGATGGGATCATGGGAGCTGCGGGGGTAGTAAGAAGAGACGCCCACTTAGTAGGAGCACTGTGTGGGTTCACCGTCGAGGTGCCCGAGCTACTCGCGGGAGTAAGCGGAGAAACAGGCAAGCTATAATTGGGCACAATATAATGAGTAAATCCCACAGAAGGTGGATTAGGGTAGGATCTAGTGGCGGCTAAAGCAGAACCAACACGATCAGCTCTCGAGCTAACTCGTGAATCAATAGATAACTAGCAGTGATATATCGAGAAAGGTGGCTAGTGTCACTATCAGACACTGGATCAACGGAATGAAAGCGAACACGACCATCATCGTGCAGGGATGGGTAGAAACGAAAACCTGGGTGGTTCTGCATCCGAGCCTCAGTATAGCGTAACTCAACAAGAATCTCAAATGCAGCATAATGGACGGCCTGAGCGGTGGTGGATGCATAACCTCTCCAAGAGGTACGAGTGTAAGAACCCGCTGACGAACTTGTGCACATAGTAACCATGACATGATACTCATACACGGAGTCGTCTAGATGCTCCCGGTACACCCGATATGCTGGGTCGTCACCATGAGGTTACAGTCGACGCCACATGCTACGGAGGAGATGCGGAGAAGTGTAGGACATCAGCTGCAACTGATATGGATACAACACCGGATCCATCTACACTCAGAACCATTAACAGGTTAGAAATAACAATAAGTCTAATGCATGCAATGCAGTGCAGCATCCAGATGCAAATACTAACGACACTCAATTAGCAACTAACTAATGTTTACTTCGCGTGTCAGGGTCTAGCGTGTTCTATAGTCAGTGCGACTCTGATACAAAGCGTTGTGGCACCCCGGCTCAGAGCGACCAATTTACCTTGCATTGCCAACCCAGAGATCATGTCTTCTGGCAACACACAACATCTTGGTACAAAAATCACCAATTTATTGAAACTAGCGGAAGCATAGTGTTACATTACATCAAGTAGCGAGGCAAAGCGGCACACTCGATGCGGCTGAACAATATGTACATTATTTAGTGAACATAAAGGGGCCTTGAGCACAACATCTACACGGCAGCGGTCAACAACGTAGAGGGACTCCATAGCATAGGGACACCGATGTGGACACGGCATCACCCCAATCCAGTTTGACTTTCCTAAAATCTGGCATAACATGCCAGGTCAGTACACTAAATTTACTTGCAAGCTCACAACAAATAGAACCATAACGACAAACAATATCATGACATTTAAACAAGTTCAATGCAAATATCAACATGCTACTCATGTAGTGACAAAACTTGTGCATTGAGTCACTCAGAATCTCTTACCAACAGGTTGCCTCGCAACCGAACAATGATCACAAGGGATCACGAACAGAACCATACTTGGCTCCACATGTTACCTCGTAACCAAACAGCAATCACTTCCGGATCACAAGTAATACCACAACAGTCAGTCTCACTGACATAATCATAACTCAACCAGTGCAATGCAAATAACTTAGTATGCAAGATTATTTATGAGAGTTGATCCATGGTGTGACTTACTTACGAACTGGGCCCTTATCCGCGGGCGTGGCTATCGATAGATTAATACACTCTGCAGAGATAGCACACTTTACGCACACCACGGAACCCATGGCCTCGCCCTCCCATTCGGGTGGACCAACGGCATTCCGACAGAACCCTCCCATTGCCATGACACTCTTAAGGCCATTCCGACCAACTCCCCTCTAGGATCAGTCTTGGGTGACCGAGCCTACCAAAGGCAAAACAACCACCGTCATGGCAAATAAATAGTTCCAAACAGGGACAGGGTACCATAACAACAATAGGTCCACAAGGTTATGTCTTCTCATCGGGCCAGGGTAATGCACGCCCATAACCTTCCCTAGTTGGAGGCACCGACAAGAGGCATAACAACGGAACGACTACGGCCTGCCCATACTAAGGGAAATGTGGTTGCACTTGGCAGCCCGATTCAGTGGCACCATGACCCGACCAACTTTAAGTTCAAGTTCAATTATTATCAGGTTTAACATGAAAATAAAATGCTTGAGTCACAATATGCCATGCTCATGCAACCATGTATGATGCATCATATATCAATAACAGATCAACCTCATTCAAAGTTCTACTTGCACAAACTTAACTTTCAACATTTCTGGTCTTTTCTTACTGGTTATTTCTACTCATCACTTTAGATGGCATTTATCAAATAAAACTCATTTTTTATATAATAAAAGTAATACTCATGATCATATTATCACAGTCATGGCAAAATTTACTTAGATCAACTACTCAAGCTATATCTCACTAGTTCAAGCATTCATTTCTGTTAACTAAGCATTTTGATCATGACTAACTAACTAACACAAGCATTTATTTATTTTAAAAATATATGCAATGAATATCATATAAATTCAAGTAGAAAATCATGGATATTGCAAATACACCATGATCATGTTGATGTGGCTTGCCTTACTTCAGAGGAGCTTCACACTCCTCCTGTATACCTTCAAGACAAGCTTCACCATCTGAAACTAAATCAAATGACAAAAAGAAAATATCAAGAACACTTCTGAAAATTACCAGAAATTCTAGGTAGCAAGGAAAAATCCCATCCTGGGTGTGCTGCTAGGATTTTCTAGTAAGAACAGAATGCAAAAAGAATCAACTCATTTGGACTTGTAGAATAAAAGTTACAGCTACTCAAAGTTCTGGTCAAATTTAAACTAAATTTGAATTAAAAAGAAAAATCAAGGGGGTTGATGTCGAAGACGTAGAACGCTAGGGCGCCACCACTCATATTGCTTCGGGCGCAGCCTGAGAGGCAGACAGCAGGCCCCAACTGTCAGGTCGAAGGGGGGGAGAGAAACAGAGGCGGGCGGCGCAGCGACGATGCTTTCTCCGGTGAGGAGTGCCCGACGACGACATCTAGAGGGATAGGATTGAAGAGGAGATCTAGGCGCACTTGCCCGTACCCGTAGAGTGGCTAGGGTGGCCGAACTGGGTCAAAATAGAGCTCTCCAACGGTGGTAGCGGGCGGAGATCGTCGGAGATGGTGATTCCAGTGATGCAGTGTCAGTCCAGCAGCTCCAACAGCACTAGCGCACACCAGTGTATCACCACGAACACACTAGAGTGGTCAGCTGAGCTCGAGCGGCTCTAGAGCGGATGGGGGCAGAGGAGGGGGATCGTCGACGAGCTCGGGGCGGGGACGGTAGCCAGAGGCCTGCTCGGCCGGGTTGCGGCGTTTTATGGGTGTGTGGAGACGTGCTGAGTGTGTGTGAGGAGAGGAACGAGGTCGGGGGAGCTCTATTTATAGCTATGGCCGAGGCGGGGATTGAGAGCTCACTGGAGTTCTCTAGAGCCTCGCTTGGTGACGAATGGTGTCAGTGAGAGAGTGGGAAGACACCGAAGGTCACGCGGGAGCTGTACGCGAGCTGCGACGAGCACATGAGCGCGGTACGTGACGAGCATAGGGGCACGGGCGCACTATTGCGTTGGCCGCGCCGTGCCCGTGCGTGCTGCGGCGAGCTCCGGCATCGGCGAGTGCCAGGGTGCAGTTAAGGGGTTCAAACAAATATGGTGGTGTGGTTTGGCAAGGTGTTGCAGCATGGGCAGCGAGCACACGCAAAACAGAGACGTTGGTGCAACACAGAGCATGTTGGACGCATGCCAACCCCCTTGGACGAACATGGTCACCACGTGAACTATGGCATTAGGCTGAGCTAAGCCCAAACAACATGTATCGCAGCTAGTCCTTAGTGTTTTTAGTTGTTTTGCACACTTTGCTGGATCACAGGTGCACTATGGGAGTGGCTATCTTCCTTGCAAGTTTCTAGACAGAAACTTGTGACCTTAACTCAGAAAAATCTAGTGGGAGTTAAGGGCTGTGCTTTGTGGTTTAGTGACCTATTAGGAAGGTAATCAAGCTCAAAAAAGATCAGCCCCAAAAGATCAAGCAAAAATATACTTGCTGTGCAAAGTGATCATTCTGTCCAGAACAGAAATGATTTTCTGTAGCAAAAATATTACAGAAAGTTATGCAATATTTTTGCTCAGGACGGTGCCCTAGGGTTCAAAGAATATTTGTGAATTTATTCAGGATTTTTGGAGCAAGAAATCTAGGGGTTGCTTTGGAGCATAGTTCTCTGAAGTGATTTTCAGGGAGGAAAATGAATATTATTCTTTTAGCAAAGATATCCATTGGGATTTTGTTGGAGGTTTTCAGGGAAGGAAAGGTGAGTGAGAGGTGAATGAGTCACTTGGGTGAAAATCAAGGATAGGCCCAAGTGTTCAAGTCCATTTGAATTTATTCAAAACTCCAAATCCAAAGCAAAGGAAACTGAAAGTCTGGAAAAAGAGAGAAGGCAAAAACTAGGCTGTCACATGACGGTAGGAGATCAGGGCCGGTCCTGAGATTTCGGGGGCCCGGGGCTAAACTACAACCCAGGGCCCTTAGTATATTACATACAAAAATAATAATCAACATATTACATACCAGCGCAAAGCTACAAAGCCACAACACACTAGAACAACTTAATATAACAATCTTACTGATTATCATGGCATACTCACAAATCAATATTTTTCTAGTATTCTCTATCTCTAAATAATGTACGATCATTTGATTATCACTTGTCATATTGTAACAAAAAACTAAAAGTGTGTCTGAAAATTGATGACAACAAATATTGGGAAAAGAAAACCTATGATTGAAGGGGTCACACAAGAAAAGGTAAATGATGCTGAAGAAACATTATGAATATTTGGCCATATGTTACCCTGGACATGCATACAATTCAAATGTTCTTATGCGAAATCTGAATCAACCATGACAGGTTACTACTGCTAGTACAACGTTCACTTCCGTTGGTTAATAGAAAATGGCAAACAATAGACCCCGTATATAATAATACCGCTAGATATTTGAAGAGAAAAGAGATCATTTAAAAAAATGCTATTTGTAGAGAAATTATAGTATTACCTTCCATCAGTCCTTATTTTGTCTTGATTGGCAACCATGAATAGAAGCACACAGCGGTAGCAGCGACTCCTAGTAGAAGGTTTTGCTTGATCGGCAATGTAACTCTTCATATGACAACATCAAAACCATGACAATTTCACAATCCTGTTGCCAGACTGACCCCCGACGGATGGAAAGCGGCACGAGGAAAGCAAGAACAAGAGCGGAGCAAAAACCTATGTGCGGCGGCGGCCATCATGGCTAGTCAAATTGGAAGGAGGAGTCGAGGGGAGAATAGACCCTGATTATTCGCGATCTAATTTTCAGCTCGGCCTCTGACAACAAGGGTCATTAATACTTCGGGCCAAGCCCTTTTTTACATCACTTCGTGCCAAGCCTAGTACAGACTACAGAGTACATCCTGGGGGGCCCCTCAGCCTCGGGGGCCCGGGGCGGCCGCCCCCCTGCCCCTCCCCCTCAAGGCCGGGCCTCTAGGAGATATTGCTCAAAACCATGTAGAGGGTGTTGTGGGCGAGTGTGGGAGTTCCGGACTAGGGGGTGTCCGGATAGCCGAACTATCATGATCGGCTGGACTCCAAGACTATGAAGATACAAGATTGAAGACTTCGTCTCGTGTCCGGATGGGACTTTCCTTGGCGTGGAAGGCAAGCTTGGCGATACGGATATGTAGATCTCCTACCATTGTAACCGACTTTGTGTAACCCTAGCCCTCTCTGGTGTCTATATAAACCGGATGCCTTTAGTCCATAGGACGAACAACAATCATACCATAGGCTAGCTTCTAGGGTTTAGCCTCCTTGATCTCGTGGTAGATCTACTCTTGTAACACACATCATCAATATTAATCAAGCAGGACGTAGGGTTTTACCTCTATCAAGAGGGCCCGAACCTGGGTAAAACATCGTGTCCCTTGTCTCCTGTTACCATCCGCCTAGACGCACAGTTCGGGACCCCCTACCCGAGATCTGCCGGTTTTGACACCGACATTGGTGCTTTCATTGAGAGTTCCTCTGTGCCGTCACCATCAGGAAGGATGCCTTTTCCCATCTTTAAAGACTGCACCGTCGTTAAGGGAGCTTTGGCCGCCGGCCAGACTATCCGGCTAGGCGGTTTTCTTACGACCGCCTGTTTGGCCACCGCTCCGACAATGACCTCTCAGGTCATTGAAAGCGATGTTCACGTCAGCTCGGAATTCGCCGAGCAGCTGGATCCGATTGAGCTCTCCTCCGTAAACGAGCTCTTGGATCGCATCGCCGCCCTGGGAGTCGCTACCGACTATGATCAGATTGGGCTTAAAACCGATTTGAGAGAAATTAACTCTCCCTAGGTTACCCACCACGTTGTTGTGGTAGAGGAACAATGCGGCGACTCTTCTTCTATGTTAAAAACCAACTACGTCTGGATTCCCGATCCCTCCATGACGGATTCCCGCGGAGGGTCGGACGCTAATCAAATACTGAACCTAAAGTCAGGCATCGGACCAGATTTGTTGGAAAGCGTCCAGCAGACCAAGCCTCCGAATCCCGAAGCTTCTTGGCCTTTGAGCCTCAGATCGGGCGGGGTTCCGAACTTAATTCCACCCGCCCACCCAAACATAAGCGATCTATCTCAAATATGGCAAGAGCCCAATGAAACAGTACATCATTACTGGGCCAGATTCCTCCTGGTTATGAACAGGATAAAGGACTGCCGTGAAGAAAGCGCGATTTCAATCTTCTGCAACAATTGCACGAACAAGGGAATCATAAACGCCATCAGTCGTCGCAAAGTTACACGCTTCGCCGACCTAGCGACCATTGTACAAAAACATTGCGCGATGGAGAGTGCCTGGAAAACTGAAACTAGGTTTTGGGACAATCCGGCCCTGAATGTAACCCCAGTCCGAAATAAAATGGTGCGTCATACTCAAGCACCTGGGTTAAAAACAAAAAAGCAAAAACCCCCTAAAGGGTACGGAACCGTACTGGAGGGATGGCTCAATGGACCCTACAAAATCCACAGTATGGAGGGTGCCACTCCAACACATAGCCTTCGAGAATTTTGGATATTACGGCAGGTGGCCAAAAGTGGCGAAGGCTTTTTAGCCCCGGGCAACCAGCCCAGCAGTACCAGTACGGTATTAACAGTCTTCGAGACTTTCGCATCAAATAACATGCGGAAACGAACAATCCGCAGCCTTGCCGAAGTCTACCAAGTAGCAACAACAAATCCATGGAGCGACACGACTATCACCTTCAATGCCAGCGACGAACCTAAATTCCGAACAGCTAGAGCACCAGCCGCATTGGTCCTCAGTCCGATAGTGGACGGCTTTCGTATTACCAAGGTACTCATGGATGGCTGCAGCGGATTAAACCTCATCTATGAGGAAACCCTTCAAAAAATGGAAATTGACTAGAGCCGCATTGAGCGAAGCAGCACAACCTTCAGAGGAATAATCCCTAGTCGAGAAGTATGCTGCACAGGAAAAATCACACTAGATGTAGTGTTCGGCTCGCCGGACAATTATAGGTCCGAAGAGGTCACGTTCCAAGTGGCCCCATTCGGGAGCGGAAATCACGCTTTGTTAGGGCGAGAGGCATTCACAATCTTCCAAGCTATACCCTATTACGGGTACAAGAAGTTCAAAATGCCCGGACCCAATGGAATAATCACTCCAGCCAGTGATCCAGATATAGCACTCCGCGCTGAAAATAAAACAGCCGCACTAGCCCTAGAGGCATTATCCGAAGCCCTAGCGGCAGAGGAACTAACTGCGCTGCGCTCCACGGTGGATAGGGACAATGTGATACTCGATAAGAGATCCAAGTCCACCTCTTTTAAACCAGCCGACGAAATAGTCAAATTTCAGGTCCATCCAACGGACCCCACAAAGACGTCATCCATTGGGGCACAATTAAATCTTGATCTAGAAGCCGCACTACGAGAATTCCTTCGGGAAAATTGGGACATTTTTGCCTGGCACCCTTCAGACATGCCAGGAATCCCACGCAGGCTGGCAGAGCACAGCCTAAATATCCTAAAAGGATTCAAGCCAGTCAAACAAGCTCTTCGGCGATTTTCCGAACCCAAAAGACAGGCAATGGGAGAGGAGCTAGCCAAACTCTTAGAAGCTGGATTTATCAGAGATATAAAACATCCGGACTAGCTAGCCAACCTAGTAATGGTACCAAAAAAGGACAAATCCTGGCGCCTTTGCGTCGATTTCAAAGACCTTAACAAGGCCTGTCCAAAGGACCCCTTCCCTCTCCCTCGCATCGACCAAATCATCGATGCTACCGCATGGCAGATTCATTGTGCTTCCTCGACGCATACTCCGGATACCATCAAATCAAGATGGAAGAAAAAGACCAGGCCGCAACGGCATTCATTACTCCATATGGGCCATTCTGCTTCAACACAATGCCCTTCGGACTCAAAAACGCCGACGCAACATATCAGTGCATGATTCAGACATGTCTGGCTACCCAGATAGGCAAAACAGTAGAGGCATACATAGACGATGTGGTCGTCAAGACCAAACACGTCGAAACTCTAGTAGACGACTTGAGGGTGACATTTGACAACCTCCGAGCATATGACATTAAGCTCAATCCGGAGAAATGTGTCTTCGAAGTACCAGCCGGAAAGCTTTTGGTCTTCATTGTATCCGGTAGAGGAATTGAAGCAAACCCAGCCAAGATCCGAGCTCTGTCACAATTGGATATCCCAAAAGACCTCAAGCAAATACAAAAACTAACTGGGTGCGTAGCGGCTCTAAGCCGCTTCATCTCCCGTTTGGGAGTAAAGGCTCTGCCCCTCTATCGCCTCCTTCAGCGCACCGAACATTTCGAATGGACGGATGCTGCCACGGCCGGACTCGAAGAAATCAAGGCCATACTGGCAACAAATCCGGTCCTAGCCGCGCCCAACCTGGGCGAACCTATGTTATTATATATCGCAGCAACACATCAAGTTGTCAGCGTGGTACTCGTCGTCGAACGAGAAATAGAAGGGCACAGATTCCCTCTTCAAAAACCAGTGTACTACGTATCCACTGTCTTAACTCCATGCAAGTCCCGGTACCCACATTATCAAAAGATAGCATATGCAGTGTTCATGGCAACCCGGAAGCTGCGACACTACTTTCAAGAGTGTTCCATAACGGTGGCTTCCGAAGTACCTCTCAATGATATTATAAACAATCGTGACGCAACGGGCAGGATTGCAAAATGGGCCATTGAGCTCTTACCATTTGACATAACCTACAAACCACGGCGACCTATAAAGTCGCAAGTTCTGGCTGACTTCGTCGCCGAATGGACCGAAGCCGAACTCCCTAAAGAGTACGGCGCGTACTCCAATTGGATCATGCATTTCGACGGATCCAAAATGTTGGCTGGCTTGGGGGCTGGCATCGTCTTGACGTCCCCAACTGGAGACACAGTCCAATACGTACTTCAAATAATGTACATGGACTCCAACAACGCAGCCGAATATGAGGCCCTTCTACACGGCCTCTGGATGGCAATCTCCATGGGCATTCAATGCCTAGAGGTGCGCGGGGATTCAAACCTCGCAATATCCCAAGTAAATGGGGACTTTGACACCGAAGATCCAAAAAAGGCAGCTTACCGCAACGCCGTCCTAAAAATGTCAGCTCGGTTCGAAGGACTCGAATTCCACCATGTAGCCTGGGATAATAACCAGGCAGCAGACGTGTTGGCACGCATCAGCGCAAAACGCGACGCCGTTCGTCCAAACATCTTCCTAGAATGGCTCTTTAAGCCATCCGTATTATGGGAAGAGGAGTCTGGAAATAACAATCCGGAGCTAGCTGCATCACCTAACTCAGACCACCCTGACACAATCGGCGGCTCAACCAATGAAATAACACCTTCAGCCCACGAAATAAAGGCAGTAATTGCCCCGTGGATGGAACCATTCCTAGCCTACTTAATCAGGCAAGAACTTCCCGAAGACCAAAATGAGGCCCGCTGCATAGTTCGGCGATCGAAAGCCTACAAGGTCCACGAGGGAGAACTTTATAAAAAAAGCACAACCGGAGTCCTTCAAAGGTGCATCTCCGAAGGGGAAGGGCGAAATCTCCTGGCTGAAATTCACGCCGGACTCGGCGGGCACCATCCTGCAGCCCGGGCCCTTGTAGGCAAGGCCTTCCATACAGGATTTTATTGGCCGACGGCCCGGGCAGATGCTCAGGACTTAGTCCAACGATGCGTTGGTTGCCAGCTCTTTGCTAATCAGAGCCACATGCCACCCACCGCCCTCAAAACTATACCCATCACCCATCCGTTCGCGGTCTGGGGGCTTGACATGGTTGGACCCCTTAAAGGGGGAACCCACAAGCACAAATACTTATTGGTCATAGTGGACAAATTCACCAAATGGATTGAGGCCAAGCCGGTTAAAACGGTAGAATCCGGACCTGTGATAGACTTCATATCCGGGGTAGTACACTGTTTTGGCGTCCCCCATCACTGATAACGGCACGAATTTCACGGCCGACGAGGTTAAACTCTTGTGCAAAAACATGGGCATCCAGCTCGACTACGCTTCAGTCTATCACCCCCAAACCAACGGTCAAGTCGAACGATCAAATGGTCCAATCATGAGCGGCATCAAACCCAGACTAGTGCGGTCCCTCAAGGAATCTAACACGCACTGGGTAGAGGAGCTCGACTCCGTACTCTGGGGGCTGCGGACCATGCCAAACCGAACTACCGGATTCACACCATTTTTTATGGTGTACGGCGCAGAGGCAGTTCTGCCCTGCGATATAATTCATGACTCACCGCGCGTGCGCATGTATGAAGAAAGAGAAGCTGAGTTAGATCGGCAGGACAGTTTGGACGCCTTAGAAGAGGAGCGGGACGTGGAAAAGGTTCATTCCGCATTGTGTCAGTAGCAGGCTCGAAGGTATCAAAGCAAAGAAGTACGGGCCAAAACTTACAATGTTGGCGAACTTGTTCTACGCCTGCCGGACAAGAAAAAGGACAAACTTAAGCCCAAGTGGGAAGGTCCCTTCATCATCGAGCAAGTCCTGACCGGCGGAGCATACTGTCTATGTAACGCATCTGACAATCGACTCGAGCCGAACCCATGGAACGCAGCCCGTCTCCGAAGATTCTACGCCTAACGCCGGACTCAGAGTCCGTCTCAGTCCTCCGTCCACCTTTTTGCATTTTCACTGTCTCCTGTCCTCCTCCTTCTTCCCACTTTTTTTAATACCTTTTATAGGCTGATTTGCGCATTGATTCGCACACACTTGATGTGCCCCTAGCAATCATTATACCTGGGGGCTTCTTTAATAGAAGCTTATTTATACGGGCTTCATGCCCAACACATGTGTTATACTTCCGCATGTACCTTTTATTCACCATTATATGCATCGATATGACTTAAGTTTTCGCCAAGCTGGGTTGCCTGGCTTTTGTGCTTACCCCTACGTTCCCAATTGTTCGGCTAGGAGGTAAAGGGAGCACCTCTGCGATTGTTACTGCCGGGTCAGCCGGATGTGTACCTCAGACTGGGTAAAGCCGAAAGCTAGCGTTCTTAAGAGAATATTCAGTCAGTGACTTGAAAGATGATTTATTACTTACTTACTTATCTGCCCCCAGATGCTTTTTTTGCTATTTTCGCAGCCCGGAAATGCACTTTATGGCATGCCTCCCAGGGAAAGGAACCCTTAACGGAACTATTCTCCCTGGAAGATGTTTCTTACTAACCATGTAATATAACATAGCTAGTTGGGCACTTGTCTGATAAAGCAATCATGACCCTGACGCCTTGTCTCCATGCATGCCCCGGTTCTTTTATAACCGTAAGGGTATTCGGACACACTCCGGACTGTTGGGTCCCGAGGTTGAACCGAAAAGGTCCGCAAAGACAAACGATCTACAATCCGGCTAGAAGGCATTTTACATGTCATTTTAAATTACATCGTCAAACTGACTGATTGCACTCCTCTTCAATCCCATCTAACAGGATGTCTAATTTAGAGTCCTGTTGGGAATATTTCACGGCCAGCTCTACCTGGCCGTACATCAAGCTCACAGGGATCTCCTTCCCATTAGGCCCCACAGGTCCGACCTCGGCCATGTGGTTTGGGTCAGCCTTCGAGTACCGCATCTTCACCATGGCGCATGCCTCCCTGGCGCCTTGACGGCAGGCCGATATCTTCCACAGACGGAGGCGTCTCCGTACTCCCTGAAGCTTCTCAGCAAGCCCTCCAAGGCCCTCAGGTAGGGAGACGGAAGGCCATAAGGCCTGAACACCGCCACTCATCGCCTGCCGAACACGTTCGAGCAGTTGCACCAGCTCGGGAAGTTGGTCACCCGTTGAACCGGGCATTTCCTCCGTAGGGCGACCTGTGAGCACACCTAAAGACACATTTCTGTCAATCGACTTCCTCGCCGAATTCCTCTCTTCAAAGGAATTTGCTCAAGCACATACTATAAATGCCGCGACGAAGCCGCTGATTCTCCTTCACGGAGCCAGACAACTCGGCCCGTACACCTTTCAACACTTCTCCTAGCTGGGTGTGGGCATCCTGGAGCTTGTTCCTCTCCTGCTGCACCTTCATAAGCACCCTCTCACCGGCCTTTAGCTAACGCGGTAGCTGTTGCTTGTCCGGATCTAGTCCGGCGCCCTCTACAATATTATTGTCAGATTTACGCACACACCGCATTTTGTTAACTACTTATCTTTTCGAAGCACGTATTACCAGTGGGGGTCTCTGTGGCTCCCCCTGTGGCGGCTAGTGCGGCCTCAAGTTGGGCCTTGCACTCTTGAAGCTCCTGAGACAGGTGGGTATTCTTCTCCGTACGATCCTGCATAATAAATGATCCTTAAATCAGTTATTTTAACTATTTTATGTCTCGGGGGTTACTGGCATATATAACTATTAAAATAATTACCCGTATGTCCTTCACATACTGCTGTGTGGCTCTGGTTAAACCATCTTGAGCGGCACGGAGGTGCGCGTCTCCCGCATTAAAGGCATTTAACGCCTCAGGGGAGAAACACGCGTCACGAAGAACTGTCCGACGACGCCTATGATTCATGGCGCTCTCCACCTCAGACCTGGTGGCGGACAACCTGTCGGCATCCTCCGTCGGAGGAGCGTCCGGCTCGCGCCTTGCGCTCGCCTCCCCTTCCGGACCAGGCGTTGGAGCCTGGCTGGCGGAGGCCTGGTGGGCACCCTCTCCGGACTCTGTCCGGCGAGCTCTTTTTCTCCTGGAAGAATCATGAGCATTAGTATGCCTCCCAGGGGTCTTTCCCTTAACGGACAATGGTGCACCGTACCTTTGTGGCGACGTTTCGATTCGCGCCGCACTCCTCTTCCGCCTGCTGCGCCGAACTAACTTCGTTTGGTCAGTCGCCGCGGGCTCGGCTTCCTGCCGTGAAGGCACCCCCTGCCGAGCACCATTGGTGCACGGTGGTCAGAAATAAGCATTAAAGAAGTAACGGTGTCAGGACTTCAGTCGTACTCACCTGGGAAGCCGGACACAAACCGGGGTAGTCAGCCGTAATGGCGACTAAAGCATTGTCTATGCTGAGCTGGTGGAACACCCCGTCAATTAAATCCACCTTAATGTCCGGATCCTCTTCGGAGGCCGGATCAAGGGATCTTCCCGGATCCTCGGGTTGTGGAGTCGGATTGTGTATGCCCTCCACATCCCGACGCAGTTCCTACGTCAAAGTCATAAAATAAGGCATTTAACTTCGAAAGCACGGGTTGGATGAATAAACGTTCACTTACCCAGCTCCGAGGGTTATTCATGGAAAACCCATTCAAGGGGCTCGTCTGAAGAAAATCCTCCTTCTCCCCCTTGTACAAGCCGGGCAGGATCTTCACCAGATCCGCGGCCGATCCTGGCCCCTTGTGGCCATGACGGGTGGCATCGTTCTCCCCGTTGAAGTCCCATATGGGGTGGCCCCTATATTGGAGAGGCTGCACCCCCCGCATAATGCACGCGGCCATGATTCCAATTAGGGTCAATCCGGAGTGGGCTAGTAACCTAATCTGGCCCATCAGATAATGGACGCTCCCATCATCCTCCAGTTGAGGGCTCCGCGGGCGCCAACTCAAGTGTTTCTTCAAGGGAGCATTGTTGAACTCCGGGAGGCCATCCGAACTAGATCCAGCAGAGGGGCGTCCTCCATATAGAACCATTCTTAAGGCCTATCTTCGGACGCCTTCTTCGGGGTATCAGATGGATATCCAGTCCCGGCGATGTGCCATATTTCGGCTCCGCCCACTTGATATATCGACCCCTCGTGAGAACGGGGTACGAGGCAAAACAATCTCTTCCACAGTGCGAGAAATGGGGCTCGATGCCCAAGAACAGCTCGCAAAGAGCTACAAAGCCCGCGATGTGCAAAATGGAGGCAGGTGTAAGGTGGTGGAGCTGGAGTCCGTAGAACTCCAGGAGCCCCCGGAGAAACGGATGTATGGGAAATCCGAGTCCCCTTATTAAATAAGGGACAAAGCATACCCGCTCTCCTTTGGAGGGGTTGGGAACGCTCTCCGCCTGCTTTCCACCCCGGAAGGTGGCTAGTCCGGCTCGAACCGGAACCATGAAGGCTGGGGGAAGATATCCCTCGGTTTGGAGCGCCACTAGCTCGCTGTGTGGGACTGAGCATCTCCCCCAATCTCCAGGCTTAGGGCTGGGAGCGCGAGAGGAAGAGCCGCGTCGACTATCCATGGTAGAATGGATTTTTGTCAGAAGCGCTTCGATGAGTACTAGCGGAAGGAGGATGGTGTGAGTTGGATCTAGATCCTCGCCTCTCTTATAGGCGGCTCGTTCGCACAGCTAAGGGGAAGAATGTAAAAATACCCTAGCTTTTTGCATTCATACGACATGTGGAAGAAGGCCATTATTGGGCGTAGAAGCCAAGGAGCGCAACATTTATAAGGAAGCCAGACACTATTCGACAGGAACATGAAGTTTGAGGGAGAACCCGCCTTGCAACGCCGAAGACAACATGCGCGTCGGACTCGTCGTCATTGAAGCCTGGTTCGGGGGCTACTGAGGGAGTTCCGGACTAGGGGGTGTCCGGATAGCCTAACTATCATGATCGGACGGACTCCAAGACTATGAAGATACAAGATTGAAGACTTCGTCCCGTGTCCGGATGGGACTTTCCTTGGCATGGAAGGCAAGCTTGGCGATACGGATATGTAGATCTCCTACCATTGTAACCGACTTTGTGTAACCCTAGCCCTCTTCGGTGTCTATATAAACCGGATGGCTTTAGTCCATAGGACGAACAACAATCATACCATAGGCTAGCTTCTAGGGTTTAGCCTCCTTGATCTCGTGGTAGATCTACTCCTGTAACACACATCATCAATATTAATCAAGCAGGACGTAGGGTTTTTCCTCCATCAAGAGGGCCCGAACCTGGGTAAAACATCGTGTCCCTTGTCTCCTGTTACCATCCGCCTAGACGCACAGTTCGGGACCCCCTACCCGAGATCCGCCGGTCTTGACACCGACAGCGAGCTTCAGGGATTCACTCACGAAGCAACCGGTTCTTCCCTCCTCATGCACCTTCAGATTTTCGATCAGCTCATTGAAGACGATCCCTAACTTGATGCTGGGCACCTCGTGCTTGCTAGCCGAGAAGACCGGCCCTTCCATGCCCATTGCTACAGTTTGGGCAGTGAGACGCTCAGTGAGGGAGTTCCGGACTAGGGGGTGTCCGGATAGCCGAACTATCATCATCGGCCGAACTCCAAGACTATGAAGATAGAAGATTGAAGACTTTGTCCCGTGTCCAGATGGAACTTTCCTTGGCGTGGAAGGCAAGCTTGGCGATACAGATATGTAGATCTCCTACCATTGTAACCGACTCTGTGTAACCCTAGCCCTCTCCGATGTCTATATAAACCGGATGGCTTTAGTCCATAGGACGAACAACAATCATACCATAGGCTAGCTTCTAGGGTTTAGCCTCCTTGATCTCGTGGTAGATCCACTCTTGTAACACACACATCATCAATATTAATCAAGCAGGACGTAGGGTTTTACCTCCATCAAGAGGGCCCGAACCTGGGTAAAACATCGTGTCCCTTGTCTCCTATTACCATCCGCCTAGACGCACAGTTCGGGACCCCCTACCCGAGATCCGCCGGTTTTGACACCGACATTGGTGCTTTCATTGAGAGTTCCTCTGTGTCGTCATTGATAGGCTCGATGGCTTCTTCGATCATCATCAACGACGCAGTCCAGGGTGAGACTTTTCTCCCCGGACATATCTTCGTATTCGGCGGCTTTGCACTACGGGCCAATTCGCTTGGCCATCTGGAGCAGATCGAAAGCTACGCCCCTGGCCGTCAGGTTAGATTTGGAAGTTTAAACTTCACGGCGGACATCCGCGGGGACTTGATCTTCAAGGGATTGGAGCCACAGCCGAGCGTGCCGCACTGTCACGGCGAGCATGATTTAGCTCTGCAGCCGGACAGTACCCTAGAGGCCGCACTCGAACCCGCTCCGATCTTCAATTCGGGGCCGGCTGCGCAGGCCGAGGATGGATGGCTAGACACTGCCTCGGGAACCGCAACCTCTACGGTGATAGAGCCGAACAATGACCTTGTCCCTCATGAAGTTTCTGACTCCGAGGTGCCGGACTCCTTGCCGGACTCCGAACCTCCCGCGCCCCCTCCGGTCGAATCCGATTGGGCGCCGATCATGGAGTTCACCGTAGCGGACATCTTTCAACACTCACCTTTTGGCGACATCTTGAGTTCGCTAAAGTATCTCTCGTTATCGGGAGAGCCCTGGCCGCACTGCGGTCAGGACAGTTGGGATGCGGACGACGAAGAAATTCAAAGCCCACCCACCACCCACCTCGTAGCCGCTGTCGACGATCTAACCGACAAGCTACACTACGACTCCGAAGACATCGACGGTATGGATGAAGATGTCAGAGACGACCAAGAACCAGCGCCTACTGGGCACTAGAAAGCCACCCCTACTCATGACATATACATGGTGGATACACCAAAAGGAAGCGACAACGAGGAAAAACGGGACGTGGCAAAGGACAACTCCCCAAACAAACAACCAAAACAGCGACGCAAGCGCCGCCCGAAGACCGGCCTTGATAAAAACGGCACCCATACGGACAAGGCCCTAGAGCAGGGCGAAACAGTGGACGACGCACATGTCACCAAGCAGCCAGCCGGACATGAACTGGACAAGCAACCCATCCACGGTGAAGATGATCTCACATCATCAGAGCACACGAATCTTCATAAAAGGCTCATCGCCATGGCAAGAAGTTTGAAGAAGCAAAAGCAGAAGCTCAAAACAGCGGAGGACGCACTCAGAATGAGATGGAGCAAAGTACTCAACAGCGCAGATAAACATGGCGCTAGTCACCAGACAAAGAGCTATCAGAAGCGCAAGCTATTGCCCGAATTTGACGAGGAGGCCTTAGAGCCCCCGCAGTCAAAAAAGAAAGAAGCCGCCTGGCCGGATAGACGACCAGATGACAGGCCAAGAGCAACAAGGGGCGCCGCACACAAGCCGACACACGATCAGCATAAAGATCCTCGGAAAAAAGACTACCCAGTCAGATCTATTTATGGACCAAAAAAGAAGACTCCAGGAAGCAACATAACCCGCCGAACATTTGAAGACAACGACACACCCAAATATAGGGGCGCCGCACACCCACTATGTTTCACCGACGAGGTGCTGGATCATGGATTTCCAGCGGGATTCAAACCCGTAAACATAGAGGCATATGACGGAACAACAGACCCCGGAGTCTGGATTGAGGATTATATCCTACACATACATGTGGCCAGAGGAGACGATCTCCATGCCATTAAATACCTACCCCTCAAGCTCAAAGGGCCAGCTCGGCATTGGCTTAAAAGCCTCCCAGAAAATACCATCGGAAGTAGGGAAGAGCTTGAGGATGCGTTTCGAGCAAATTTTCAGGGGACTTATGTCCGGCCTCCGGATGCAGACGATTTAAGTCACATAACTCAACAGCCCGGAGAGTCAGCACGCAAATTCTGGAATAGGTTCCTCACTAAAAAGAACCAGATACTCGACTGTCCGGACGCTGAAGCCTTAGCAGCCTTTCAACACAACGTCCGAGATGAATGGCTCTCCAGACACCTAGACCAAGAAAAACCAAGAACAATGGCCGCACTAACAAGCCTCATGACTCGCTTTTGTGCAGGGGAGGACAGCTGGCTGGCTAGATGTAGCACCAGCGACCCGAGTACATCCGAAGTCAGGGATGGAAATGGGAAATCACGACGCAGAAAAGATAAGTGCCGGAACTAGGAAAATGGCCCAAATAGTACGGCGGTCAACGCCGGATTCAAAAGCTCTCCGCCGAATAACAAAACACTGCCCCTCAAGGACAACAGTGACGAGCTATCGAACCTAAATAAGATTCTGGACAGGCTATGTCAAATACACGGTACCTCCAAAAAGCCTGCAAACCACACCAACAGAGATTGTTGGGTCTTCAAGCAGTCCGGCCGACTTAATGCCGAACACAAGGGGCTCGACACTCCAAGTGGAAGTGACGAACCCCAAAAGCAGCACTCCGGACAACAGAAGACTTTCCCACTAGAAGTCAAAACAGTGAACTCGCTTCATGTGATAACACGAAAACAGAGTGTGGCACCTGCCATACCAGGAGACTGTCCGCAGAATGGGGATAGACCATACCAACATTCGACATAACAGCACTTCCTTTAAAGGAGTGATGCCAGGCCTTTAAGCCAATCATACGGGGTCTGTACCACCAGAGGTCGTGTTCGGTTCATCTAACAACCTCCGTTGCGAAAGGCCCATTCTTCGCAGCACCCCATTTCACAGTGGCCATCAAGCACTACTGGGGCACAAAGCTTTCGCCCGCTTTAACGCCATACCACACTACACGCCTCTTATTCTTACAATGCCCGGTCCACGCGACATAATCTCATTTAAGAGCAACTACGAGTGTCCCTTGACAACAAAGAGCATGGGGCTGCCTTGACAGCCAATCCGACCTTGCAGGTCAAGGCCCCTAACCACAGGTCATTTAGACCCCGGACACGGCTAGGCGAGTCCGGCTTAACTAAACAAGGGGCTTCCAGCCGCATATCCCCTTTACAAGGGGCTGCGCGTATAAATGATGAGAGCCAATAAAGCTCAACTTTCTTCATCTTCCAAATTATACTTTATTTCATACAATTTTTTGCACGATATTTCTTGGAAACTAAGTCCTTCTCTTTTACAGATGGAGCACGTGCTACACCCGTCCAGGATACAGCACAACAGAGACACAGGCGCAGACGTGCAGCAGGGACCCGTTGAAAGGATTCTTTTCAGATTAAGACCTTGCGTAAACCTTTCTTACTGTCTCTTGTTGATACACATCCCCCGGTTTCCCACCATAGCCGAGGAGGAGGCTGGAGTTTTGGCATCGACCGCGCCAGAAGTTCCCGCCCGTACCTGGACACTAGGGGCTTAGGGCATTGTTCTGCCCAATATCATAAAGACCGAACACCTCAGGGAGTGTTAGGCGTCTCGAGTTAGGCCTTATATGCATCAGCTCCAAATCATGTCTTTGGTCAAATGTTGGGTTTGCCCGGCTCCTGCATTTTGCTGCCTTACGTTCCGTATCATCGGCTAACGCGGCACCAGGAGAACTACTGCGATTGTGCCCCGGTTCGGCCGGGCGAGCACCTTAGTAGAGAAAGCCGAAAACTGACTGTCATGATATAGCGAGAGACTGGTCAACCACTCGATCAACCATTGGAATGTTTAGAATTCCTCCACTTTGACGAAGGGCCGCTTCCCGGTCAGGCACATACGCGCCCCGAAGTTCGGAGAGGAGCGGTGCCGCTAGGGGCTATATAGTAGCCCCACATTCGAGCTCCTATGGCTAAGCGAAAGTGATAAAGCATTACAGTCCGGTTGCCTAGTTTGCTACGCTATCACCTCCCTAAAAGGACCAAGACGTTGGATTAAGTGTGAAAAAGCGCTTTTCTTTTTGCAAACACCCCGCACAATGTGCGTGGGGGTTGAAGCCAAAGACTGCCATCTTTCAGATTATACATACACATACGGCCGCACAGGAGATAGTTCAATACTTGAGCGCACAAGTATAAAAGCTATTGCATTATAAACATGATCTTAGAAATCATACATGTCATTCAAACATAACATCTTTCGAGCACTGCGACTCTATTAAACAAGCGCCATGCAGGACTTCCTCAAAATAGTGCTCGGTGGGGAATCGACCTTTGTCCGAACCCCGGGCTGCAACAGTGGTGGCATCCATCTCCGCCCAGTATGTCTTACCACGGGCGAGAGCCATCCGTGCACCTTCTATGCATGCCGACCGCTTCATCGCCCCAATACGCGGCACCGCCCCAAGGAATTGCTGCAACAAGCCAAAATAACTCTTCGGCTTGGGCCTTTTCGGCCAAAGATGAGCGACCACATCCGCCATGGCAAGTCCGGACAATCTATTTAGCTCAGCCCACTCAACCAGCTGATCACTCAACGGAAGTGGACGCTCCGGACTATGGAATTGAGAACAGAAAAGCTCTTCCATTTCATGATCCTCCTGGCTTCGAAAGTGCACGACTACGTCTGCCGCACTCGCCGCCAAGTCCAGATAAGGATCATCCACACCGTACAATCGGCCCAGCTGAGCATACTTCGGATCCGTGAACTTCCTACGCAGCATAAAGGGCTTTCCAGCCACAATGTCTCCAATCTGACGAAGTTCCTCCTTCATAGCCCGCATCGCACTACGGGCATCCTTGGCTTCGGCGTCGGCCTTCTTCAGGTCCTCTTGCTCTGCTCGGCGTTCTCCTTCAAGAACCTCCAGGCGGTCGATAGCAACTTTGAATTTCGTGTCCATTCTAGCCATCTCCTCACTGCTTCGGCAGTGAGCAGCCTTCTCGGCTTCTAGCTCTTCCGCTGCCTTTGAGGCAGCCGCCTCGCTTTTTCTGGCTTGCACCTTGGCCCGAGCAACTTCTTCTCGAAGGCCTTCCACAGCGGCAACACTATCTGCATCAGGCATACAAATTGTAAGGGATGGGCGTCAGCTCCCTTACTAGGTGACCATAGAGCAACCACACACCTTTTGACTCATCGAGTCATTTATTGACCAGCGAGATGTCCGCATCCGCAACGTCGAGTTGCCTCTTAAGCTCGGCAACTCCATCAGTCCGGCTAGCCACCGAATGTTTCGCCACCTGCATAGGAAAGGCGACATTATATAACTGAGATTATGATCCTCGGCACGCTGCAACTTTCGACATCATACCAAGTCTCAGGGGCTACTATCTATACAGGCCGCACTTCATGTGCAAAAACTGTCAAAAGGTATATCATTTTTTGTGTACCCCAAATCCCTTCAGCAAACTTCCGACGGCCTTACACAACCAGCTTTCGGTGGACGAGATCCTCTCAATCACCATACTCATTAATGTGCGGTGATCTTCTGAGATGGATGCCCTCTTAAGAAAATCCTGCAGCTCCACCGGCCGTACTCCAATGGGTGCCGAACTCTTTGGCCCCGCCGGACTCGGGGAGACCCTCCGTGACGACACCTCAGGGTCGTCCGCCCCGCACAATGGGGCGGCGGATGGAGGCGTTTCGCTCTCCATCAAATCCGGACGAAGGTCTCCCGAAGATGAGCTATGCTGAGATGGGCTGAGATCTGAACTACAAGGTGAAAACTTCGGTTACCCTTAGAAATTAAACAGGGATGTTCACTATTACAAAATTCTCCTTTTTTTACTTACGGCTCGCTAGAGGGCTGATTCCGTCGAGGAGACAGTTCGGCCGGGGCTCTTCCCGGCACGGGACCTTCCGGTACAGATTTCTTCCCCCGCTTTGAGGCCTTGACCTCCGGGTCTTCGGAAGCGGTGCTCTTCTCTCCTTGGAAGGAGGGACTCTCGATTCCTCCCTTACTGAAAGCCTCCGTGGCTGAGCTGGTATATCCCTTGTGTCCTCCTTCGCCCTCCTCCGAAGGTACAACCTCTAACATTTTGATTAACACGGGATCTTGCGTGGTCTCAGGGAGGGGGGCCGGACACCGTATCAGTTTTGCTTGCGCTATCCACTCCTGTCCAAGGGATAGCTGGTTAAAAGGCAAACCCACAGTAAATAAATGGACGATGCGTCCGGACACAGGGCTACTTACTTGAGTATCCGGGCGATTGCAGCTTAGGACAGCATCCTCGGTCAATTCCGGACGCATTTCTTGTGATCCGAAGAACTGTTTGTACATCTCCACGGGTGTCGAGCCCATGAAGTGTTGGAGAGCTTGTGGCCCCTCCGGATTAAATTCCCACAGACGGAGGGGGCGACGTTTGCAAGGCAGTAAGCGCCGAATCAACATAACCTGGACCACTACGGCCAGATTGATCTCCCTTTCTTGGAGACCTCGAATCCGGTCCTGCAACAGGGGAACATCCTTGGATGGCCCCCAGTCACGCCCCTTGTTGACCCATGACGTCAGCCGCTGTGGGGGGCCCGAGCGGAAGACGGGCGGCAGCCTCTGCCTGCTGCCCCTGGGAGCGGTGATATAGAACCACTCCTGTTGCCACAAGCCGAGCTCCTCCTGAAAAGAGCCTTCGGGCCATGGAGCATCGGCCCTCTTACTTATAACCGCCCCTCCGCACTCTACCTGACGCCCCTCAATCACCTTCGGCTCCACGTGGAAGGTTTTGAGTCACAAACCAACTGAGGGGTAGTGCGGAGGAAGGCTTCGCAGACGACAATGAATGATGAGATGTGGAGGATAGACTCCGGAGCCAAGTCATGGAATTCCAGCCCATAGTAAAACATGAGCCCCCTCACGAAGGGATCCGTCGGGAAGCCTAAACCCCGAGACACAAACACGACGCTCTCGTCGCGCTCGGGAGTAGGAATAACTTGCCCTCGGGCAGGCAGCCTATGCGAAATCTCGTAGGTTAAGTACCTGCCGTCTCTTAGCTTTAGCACGTCCTCCTCCGTCATCCACCGGCCTCGTAGGTCGGGGCCGGACATTGTCGAAGATCGAAGATACCCGAATATGGAGCCTTGGGTGTTGGAACTCGGGGCGAGGGGCGGATTCGATAGAGGATTGAAGAAGAAGAACGGGCCTTGGTCTCATTATAAAGAGGAAGAATACCAAGAGCCATCCCCATGACCGTTTGGAACTCGCCTTCGATGGAGGGGGCGTGGCAACGGGCGCGGTTGGGTTACCCACGTCCGTATTGATGGGAATCCCGAAATAAGGGGAACACGATCTCTGCTTCTACAAGACGTGCCAAGGAAACCACCTCGTTAAACGCGCTGAGGTGGAACAATAAAAACAATTTGAAGGCTTGGTAGTGGTGTGATGTTACGCCACAAAACACGTCAGCAAATTGAACTTGTGTAATATTATTCTCTCTACGGGGGTACGTGGAATTTATTTTTGCAGAGCCGGACACTATCCTGGTGTTCACAATCTTCTATAAATTATTTGGAGGAAGAACCCGCCTTGCAATGCCGAAGACAACATGCGCGCCGGACTCATCGTCATTGAAGCCTGGTTCAGGGGCTACTGAGGGAGTTCCGGACTAGGGGGTGTCCGGATAGCTGAACTATCATCATCGGCCGGACTCCAAGACTATGAAGATAGAAGATTGAAGACTTCGTCCCATGTCCGGATGGGACTTTCCTTGGCGTGGAAGGCAAGCTTGGCGATATGGATACGTAGATCTCCTACCATTGTAACCGACTCTGTGTAACCCTAGCCCTCTCCGGTGTCTATATAAATCGGATGGCTTTAGTCCATAGGATGAACACCAATCATACCATAGGCTAGCTTCTAGGGTTTAGCCTCCTTGATCTCGTGGTAGATCCACTCTTGTAACACACACATCATCAATATTAATCAAGCAGGACGTAGGGTTTTACCTCCATCAAGAGGGCCCGAACCTGGGTAAAACATTGTGTCCCTTGTCTCCTGTTACCATCCGCCTAGACGCACAGTTCGGGACCCCTACCCGAGATCCGCCGGTTTTGACACCGACACTCAGCAATGTCGATCAAACTCTTGATCCGGAGGTCGACCTGCTCAGAATGATTCGCTAGCTTGTCCTCGGCATCTTTTCGAAGGCGCCTTGCAGTGTCCAGGTCCTTTGTCAGCTGCTGCTCACGAGCCCCACTGCATTCTTCTGAGCTCTCCAAGGTGCCCACCCTGGCCTTCAGGTCTTTAATAGTGCTATCAGTGGACTCAAGGCCTTTGCTCTTGGCGGAAAGCTGCGACTGTATATCCTTCAGAAGGGTCTCTGCTTTCTCCGCCTCCTCCTTGAGGGTCGTGACATCCTTGGCGCTCTCGGCAAGCACTTCAGACAGCTTGGCCACCTATTGTTAGAGATCAGTCTTGGCAGTGGATGCAGCGGTAAGGTCATCAAAAAGCTTCTTTAGTTGGGTAGCAAAATCAACGGCGAGAGCATCTAGAGCAACCTTGTGTTTGTCTTCAAGCTCCTTGGTGTGCTGCTGCACAAGGGCTTCTAGATCTTCATCCTTGGCATGGAGGGTGGCCTCAAGTTTCTCCTCCCGAGAAGAGATCCCCTGCTCTCTGGCATTCAGAAGCGCCTTGCGCTCTGCCATGCGGGCCTCCTGAGAAATACCATCCTCCCTCGCCATCGAGATGGTCTCCTGCTATTTCATCAGGACCTGGAACTGTTTACCATCCCAGTCGCGCAACTTGTTACCTTTGTCCCTTAGTTGCTGGTCCACCTTGTAGGCGGACTTGCGCTGCTCCTTGAGCACCTACCACTTCTGGTTGTGCCGCCCCTGCATCTCCTTAATACCTGCCACCATGGATTACATGAAGGACAAGTCCATCGCAACAGCGATAGAATCGCCAGCCTCATCGACCCCTTGGTACAGGGATGCCAGAATGCGCTGAAGCTCTCCATCAAGCTCTGCGCCTGTCGCCCCTGATGAGTCGGGGGCTCCAAGCCCAGGCTGCCCCAGCACCAACACTAACTGGCCCGAAGTTGGTGGAGAGTCCTCCGTCATGGTTCCAAATGAGGGGAGGGGGCCCATGGTTTGGAGAAGGACTTTGTCCTCGATAATCGCCCCCGCCCCTGGTGCGCCGTCAAGAGTCTGCTTCATTTCCGTTAGGGGCTCATGGACGCTCCCGGCAGCATGTCCCTGCCCCTCCGCGGTAGCAATCTTGGCGGCTTCATCCACGACATCTCTCCTTATGTTGGCCACTTCTTCCAGTAGTTCAGGCTCTTCGGTCTGATGGACTGCAAGGAAAGACAACGAGTAATAATAAAAGAAGCATGACTTCTGGAGAGCCAGAAGCACGGGGCGAGATGATAAAAGAAAGAAGCAAGGAGAAGGAGCAAATCAGTTACCCGGGGAGGTCTGCCAGGCCGAAGCTTCGATCTCCCCGGCAACCTCAGTTGCTGGGCCACGATCTACGTCCCCATCGGGCTCGACCAAGATGTCGTCCTGGGCAAGTCCTCCTATAGGAACCATAATCAGGGGCTCCTCGACTTGACCGGCGGGTGGGGTAAGCCTCTCTTGGAGAGGCTCGCCCCAAGTCATCTCTCTCCCTCCTCCAGCCGAGGAGGCCTAAGGCCTCCTGCATCACTCTCCACGGGAGGGACCAAGCCTGTGCTCTTGTGCCGGGAGCTGGACTAGGGGTTTGGCGATGGGGCGTTCGTGCTACTCCCCACCAAGCCCGTGTCCTCCGTAGACTTCGCCGGATCCGCACGCTTGAGCTATTTGGACTGGTGGATGAGGGTCTCAGTCTCCTCCTCCTCCTCCCTGATGACGATAACCCACCGATGCAAGATCAGTAAACAAGAGGAAACAAGCATACTAAAACTACTATAAGGAAGGAGGAATGGTCTTCCTCACTCTTCGTCAATGAGCATGGAGCTCAGCTCAAATACCACGAGCGGTGAGCGTGCCCTGCCTCTCTTCTGCGGCTGGGGGCGGAGCTTTCTGGCAGCTTTGAACCTTGCTGGGGCGCGGGAGGCTCGAACGAGGATGAGCTCTAATAACCCACAAGTATAGGGGATCGCAACAGTTTTTGAGGGTAGAGTATTCAACCCAAATTTATAGATGCGACACAAGGGGAGCCAAAGAATATTTGAAGGTATTAGCAGCTGAGTTGTTAATTCAACCACACCTAGAAATTAATTATCTACAGTAAAGTGATTAGTAGCACAATAGTATGATAGTTTTGATGATAGCAGTAGTAGTAACGGTAACGGTAACAGTGATAGCACTGATATTGTAGCAGTAATGATAGCGGTAGCAATAGTAGTAACTTAGAAAGAACAACATAAGATAAATTCGTAGGCATTGTATCGTTGACTTGTTGGATGATATTCATCATGAGACAGTTATAACCTAGGGCGATACGGCACTAGCTCCAGTTCATAAATATAATGTAGGCGTGTATTTCGTAAATAGTCATATGTGCTTACGGAAAGAACTTGCATGACATCTTTTGTCCTACCCTCCCGTGGTAGTGGGGTCCTATTGGAAACTAAGGGATATTAAGGCCTCCTTTTAATAGAGAGTCGGAAAAAATCATTAGCACATGATGAATACATTAACTCCTCAAACTACGGTCATCACCGGGAGTGGTCCTGATTTCTATCACTCCGGGGTTGTCGGATCATAACACGTAGTAGGTGACTATAACTTGCAAGATCGGATCTTGAACATGGATATAATGGTGATAACATAAATGGTTCAGATCTGAAATCATGGCACCCGAGCCCAAAGTGACAAGCATTAAGCATGGCAAAGTCATAGAAACATCAACCCCAGAACACAGTGGATACTAGGGATCAAGCCCTAACAAAACTAACTCTATTACATGATGAATCTCATCCAACTCCTCACCGACCAGCCAGCCTACGAAGGAATTACTCACTCCCGGTGGGGAGCATCATGGAATTGGCGATGGAGATGGGTTGGTCATGAGGAAGAACGAACAACCCCCTCTTCGGAGCCCCAAACGGACTCCAGGTCTGCCCTCCCGAGGAAGAACAAGGCTTGGCGGCGGCTCTGTCTCGTGGATCGCGATAATTCTTTCTCCCTCATTTTTTCTGGAAATATGTGAGTTTATAGTGTCAAGGGGGTTGCCTGTGGGGCCACCAGGTGGGTACAGCCCACCTGGGCACGCCAGGAGAGGGGGGCGCGCCCTGGTGGGTTGTGCCCACCCAGGTGCCCCTCTCCTGCAGGTCTTGGCTCTAGAAATTCTTATTATTAATATAAAAAATCCTCTCAAATTTTCGTTCCATTCCGAGAACTTTTATTTCTGTACAAAAACAAGACCATGGTAGTTCCGCTGAAAACAGCGTCAGTCAGGGGTTAGTTTCATTCAAATCATGCAAATTAGAGTCCAAAACAAGAGGAAAAGAGTGAGAAAAAGTAGATATGATGTTGACGTATCAACTTCCCCAAGCTTAAACCTTTGCTTGTCCTCAAGCAATTCAGTTGATAAACTGAAAGTGAGAAAGAAAACCTTTTATGAACTCTTTTGCTCTTGATTGTATAAATAAGCTTAAACATCACCCAGGTATTCAGCCAACATTATAGCTAACCATATCAACAATAACATTTAAAGATTATAATGACTCGTATCAATGACATAATCAGCTAGCGAGCAATAATAATATATGTCAAACAACAACACGTTGTTAAAACAAGCATGATATAATATGACAATAGTGGTATCTTGCTAGCCCTTTCTGAGACCGCAAAACATAAATGCAGAGCACCTCCAAAGTTCAAGCAGTGACTAAACATTGTAATTCATGGTAGAAAAGATCTAGTCATGATGCACCCAACATTAGCTACACATAATGCATAAATCATGAGAGATGTGCTTGACTCAATTTCTGGCGCTTGTTTTAGAAGGTGGTGACACAACATAAAAGTAAATAGATAGTCCCTTCGCAGAGGGAAGCAATGACTTGCATAGGTGCCAGAGCTCAATTTTTAAAACAGAGATAAATGATATTTGAGACACACACCCTTCTTATTCACTTCACGACCATAATTTATCAATACCTTCCATGCTAAGCACGCTAGTGGAGGTTCCCAAGCGATAAACGTAAAGGTTTTGACTCCATTGGGAATTTTTGTTTGATTATTTTAGAGATGAACTATTTTTCATGTTTGCAGTTCGGGACTGGGCATCCCTATTACCGCCCATTTTCTTGTGCGATGGCGAGTGAATAAACACTTGACCTGAGAATAACCCGCTTAGCATGGAAGATACCGACCACCTACTATCGTTCCACAAACGATCCAGGCACACAAAAAGGATAATTTTTAGAAGTTTTTAGAGGTGGCACGTGCTAATTTACTTAGGACGGTAGGGTAATACCGCAAATAGGTAGGTATGGTGGACTCATCTAGAATAACTTTGGGTTCAAGGTTTTTGATGTACAAGAAGAATTCCCACTTGGTACAGGCGAAGGCTACCTATTTAGATTGAGAAGCGGCCAGCTAAAGAGCAATAACGATCATAACCATGCATTATTCATAAGTAACATTGGACACAAGCATGAGTAGGATATGGACACCATGAACATAAATATCATAGAGGCTATATTGGCTTTGATTCAACTACATGCCTGAACATGTGCCAAGTCAAGCCACTCGAACATTCATAGGAGGATACCATATCTTCATACTACATCACAATCATTTTAACTCTATGTTGATATCCAAGATAAATCATTATCAATTCCCATCTACTTATGCATGGCATGAGAAACTATAATCTCTAATTGTCATTGCAAACATGTTTAATCATAATGGGCTGAATCATGGATACTAGGTTAAACATATTTACAAAAGCAGAACAAGCCGAGTTCATAACCGTTTCTCCCTGCCATGGCCAGTTCATCGGATTGTCATCATTATTGCCTTTCACTTGCATGACAGAACGATATGAAAATAATGATAGTGCAAGAATGTCGTGGACTAAGCTGGAATCTGCAAACATTTTATTCAACAGGAGAAGACAGGGTAAAATGTGCTCTTTATTAGTTCAACAATTATTCATATGAGAGTCACTCAACATTTTCATCGTGGTCTTGTCCATGGTAAGACTCGAATGAAAAGAAAAGAAGTTCAGAGAAACACACTGAAATATTTTTGGAGTTTTTGATTTTCTAGAACGGGAAAAATGGAAAAGCAAAATGAGAAAAACTATTTACACGGGAAAGCTCCCAACAAGCAAAAGAAGAACAAGGAAATATTTTTGGATTTTCTTTTTAATACTACTACTAAGCATGCATAGAAAGTAAATTACTACAACTAATTTTTTGGTTTTTCTAAAGTTTTTCAAACACACAAGAAGAAAGCAAGAAAATAAATCTAAGCATTGATGATACAATGAAAAAGTGTGAACACCGACAAATAGAATGATATGCATGAACATGAACATAACGTCCGTGAGAAACAAGTACTCCCCCAAGCTTAGGCTTTTGGCCTAAGTTGGTAGTCGATCAGTAGCCTCGAGGGTAGTAGTCTGTGTGGTAGCTCACAGAGGCTCTCGGTGCGGATTCCTCGGCATGCCGTGCTGCCACCACTGCTGCGTTATGAGTTCGGGCCTCGTGTCAGTGTCAAAACTGGCGGATCTCGGGTAGGGGGTCCCGAACTGTGCGTCTAAGGCTAATGGTAATAGGAGGCTGGGGACACGATGTTTACCCAGGTTCGGGCCCTCTCGATGGAGGTAATACCCTACTTCCTGCTTGATTGATCTTGATGATATGAGTATTACAAGAGTTGATCTACCACGAGATCGTAGAGGCTAAACCCTAGAAACTAGCCTATGAATATGATTGTTGTTGTCCTACGGACTATACCCTCGTGTTTATATAGACACCTGAGGGGGCTAGTGTCGGTGTCAAAACCGGCGGATCTCGGGTAGGGGGTCCCGAACTGTGCGTCTAGGTGGATGGTAACAGGAGACAAGGGACACAATGTTTTACCCAGGTTCGGGCCCTCTTGATGGAGGTAAAACCCTACCTCCTGCTTGATTAATATTGATGAGTGTGTTACAAGAGTAGATCTACCACAAGATCAAGGAGTCTAAACCCTAAAAGCTAGCCTATGGTATGATTGTTGTTCGTCCTATGGACTAAAGCCATCCCGTTTATATAGACACGGAGAGGGCTAGGGTTACACAAAGTCGGTTACAATGGTAGGAGATCTACATATCCGTATCGCCAATCTTGCCTTCCACGCCAAGGAAAGTCCCATCCAGACACGGGACGAAGTCTTCAATCTTGTATCTTCATAGTCTTGGAGTCCGGCCGATCATGATAGTTCGGCTATCCGGACACCCCCTAGTCCGGGACTCCCTCAGTAGCCCCCGAACCGGGCTTCAGCGACGACGAGTCCGGCGCGTATATTGTCTTCGGCGTTGCAAGGCGGGTTCTCCTTCAAACTTCATGTTCCTGTCGAATAGTGTCCGACTTCCTTATAAATGTTGTGCTCCTTGGCTTCTACACCCAATAATGGCCTTCTTCCACATGTCGTATGGATGCGAAAAGCTAGGGTATTTTTACATTTTACCCCATAGCCGTGCGAACGAGCCGCCTATGAGAGAGGCGAGGATCAAGATCCAGCTCACACCATCCTCCACCCGCAAGTTCTCATCGAAGGCCCTCTGACAAAAATCCATTCCATCATGGATAGTCGACGCGGCTCCTCCTCTCGCTCTCCCAGCCCTAAGCCAGGAGATTGGGGGAGATGCTCAGTTCCACACAGCGAGCTAGTGGCGCTCCAAACCGAGGGATATCTTCCCCCAGCTTTCATGGTTCCGGTTCGAGCCGGACTGTCCACCTTCAGGGGTGGAAAGCAGGCGGAGAGCGTCCCCAACCCTTCCAAAGGAGAGCGGGTATGCTTCGTCCCTTATCTAATAAGGGCACTCGGATTTCCCATACATCCATTTCTCTGGGGGCTCCTGGAGTTCTATGGACTCCAGCTTCACCACCTCACACCTGCCTCTATTTTGCACATCGGGGGCTTTGTAGCTCTTTGCGAGCTGTTCTTGGGCATCGACCCCATTTTGCGCTGTGGAAGAGATTGTTTTGCCTCGTACCCCATTCTTATGAGGGGTCGATATATCAAGTGGGCGGAGCCGAAATATGGCGCATCGCCGGGACCGGATATCTATCCGGCACCCCGAAGAAGGCGTCCGAAGACTGGCCTTCGGAATGGTTCTACATGGAGGACGCCCCTCTGCCGGATCCAGTTCGGATCGGCCTCCCGGAGTTCAGCAATGCTCCCTTGAAGAAACGCGTGAGTTAGCGCCCGCGGAGCCCTCAACGGGAGGATGATGGGAGCGTCCATTATCTGATGGGCCGGATTAGGTTACTGGCCCACTCCGGATTGACCATGATTGGAATCATGGCCACGTGCATTATGCGAGGGGTGCAACCACTCCAATATAGGGGCCACCCTATGTGGGCTTTCAACGGGGAAGACAACGCCACCCGTCATGGCCGCAGAGGGCCGGGCTCGGCAGCCAATCTGGCGAAGATCCTGTCCGGCTTGTACAAGGGGGAGGAGGAGGACTTTCTCCGTACGAATCCATTGAACGGATTCTCCATGAATAACCCTCGGAGCTAGGTAAGCAGACGTTTATCTACCCGATCCATACTTCCAAAGTCAAGTATCTTACTTTGTGATTTCGACGCAGGAGCTGCGCCGGGACGTGGAGGGCATACCAAGCCTAACCCCACAGCCCGAGGATCCGGAACGATCCCTTGATCCGACCTCCGAAGAGGATCCGGACATAAAGGTGGAGCTGATTGACGGGGTGTTCCACCAACTTAGCATGGACAATGCCCTAGTTGCCATTACGGCTGACTACCCCGGTTTGTTTCCGGCCTCCTAGGTGACTACGACCGAGGCCTTGACACCATCATTTGATCCATGCTCAACACTGACCATCCTATACTGATGGTGCATCGCAGGAGGTGCCTTTGAGGTTGGAAGCCGAACCTGCGGCGGCTGAACAGCAAGGGTCATTTCGGCCCAGCAGGCGGAAGAGGAATGCGACGCAAATCGAAACGTCGCCGTAACGGTATGGCGCACTGTTGTTTTTAAGGGAAGGATCCCTAGGAGGTATATTAATGCTCATAACTTTTCCAGGAGAAAGAGCGCTCGCCAGAGAGTGTCCGGAGAGGTTGCCAATCAAGCCTCCGCCAGCCATGCTCCATCGCGTGGTTCGGAAGGGAAGGCGAACACAAGGCATGAGCCGGATGTTCCTCCGACGGAGGATGCCGACAGGCTGTCGCCGGATAGTTCTTCGTGACGCGTGTTTCTCCCCGGAGGCGTTGAATGCCTTTGAAGTGGGAGACGCGCACCTCCATGCCGCTCAAGATGGTTTAACCAGAGCCACGGAGTAGTATGTGAAGGACATACGGGTAATTAATTTTAATAGTTATATATGCCAGTAGCCCCCGAGACTTAAAATAGATAAAATAACTGATTTAAGGATCATTTATTATGTAGGATCTTACGGAGAAGAATACCCACCTGTCCCAGGAGCTTCAAGAGTGCAAGGCCCAACTTGAGGCCGCACTGGCCGCCACAGGGGGAGCCACAGAGACCCCCGCTGGTAATACATACTTTGAAAAGATAAGTAGTTAACAAAGTGCGGCATGTGCGTAAATCTGACAATAATATTGCAGAGGGCGCCGGACTAGATCCGGACAAGCAACAGCTACTGCGTCAGCTAAAGGCCAGCGAGAGGGTGCTTATGAAGGTGCAGTAGGAGAGAAACAAGCTCCAAGATGCCCACACCCAGCTAGGAGAAGAGTTGAAAGGTGTTCGGGCCCAGCTGTCTGGCTCCATGAAGGAGAATCAGCGGCTTCGTCGCGGCATTTATAGTAAGTGCTTGAGCAAATTCCTTTGAAAAGAAGAATTCGGTGAGGAAGTCAATTGACAGAAATGTGTCTTTAGGTGTGCTCACTGGTCGTCCTGTGGAGGAAATGCCCGGTTCAACGGGTGACCAACTTCCCGAGCTGGTGCAACTGCTCGAACGTGTTCGGCAGGCGATGAGTGGCGTCGTTCAGGCCTTATGGCCTTCCGTCTCCCTACCTGAGGGCCTTGGAGGGCTTGCTGAGAAGCTTCAGGGAGTACGGCGACGCCTTCGTCTGTGGAAGATATCGGCCTGCCGTCAAGGCGCCAGGGAGGCCTGGGCCATGGTGAAGACGCGGTACCCGAAGGCTGACCCAAAGCACATGGCCGAGGTCGGACCTGTGGGGCCTGATGGGAAGGAGATCCCTGTGAGCTTGATGTATGGCCAGGTAGAGCTGGGCGCGAAATATTCCCAACAGGACTGTAAATTAGACAGCCTGTTAGATGGGATTGAAGAGGAGTACAATCAGTCAGTTTGACGATGTAATTTAAAATGACATGTAAAATGCCTTCTAGCCGGATTGTAGATCGTTTGTCTTTGCGGACCTTTTTGCTTCAACCTCGGGACCCAACAATCCGGAGTGTGTCCGAATACCCTTACGGTTATAAAAGAACCGGGGCATGCATGGAGACAAGGCGTCGGGGTCATAATTGCTTTATCAGACAAGTGCCCAACTAGCTATGTTATATTACATGGTTAGTAAGAAACATCTTCCAGGGAGAATAGTTCCGTTAAGGGTTCCTTTCCCTGGGAGGCATGCCCTAAAGTGCATGTCCGGACTGCGAAAATAGCAAAAAAAGCATCTGGGGCAAATAAATAAGTAAGTAATAAATCATCTTTCAAGTCACCGACCGAATATTCTCTTAAGAACGCTAGCTTTCGGCTTCACCCAGTCTGAGGTACACATCCGGCTGATCCGGCAGTAACAATCGCAGAGGTGCTCCCTTTACCTCCTAGCCGAACAATCGGGAACGTAGGGGTAAGCACAGGAGCCAGGCAACCTAGCTTGGCCAAAACTTAAGTCATATCGATGCATATAATGGTGAATAAAAGGTACATGCGGAAGTATGACACATGTGTTGGGCATGAAGCCCGTATAAATAAGCTTCTAGTGAAGAAGCCCCCAGGTATAATGAGTGCTAGGAGCACATCAAGTGTGTGCGAACAATGCGCAAATCAGCCTATCAAGGGTATTGAAAAAAAAGTAGGAAGAAGGAGGGGGACAAGAGACAGTGAAAATGTAAAAAGGTGGACGGAGGTGTGAGACGAACTCTGAGTCCAGTGTTAGGCGTAGAATCTTCGGAGACGGGCTGCGTTCCATGGGTTCGGCTCGAGTCAGTTGTCAGATGCGTTACGTAGACGGTATGCTCCGCCGGTCAGGACTTGGTCGATGATGAAGGGACCTTCCCACTTCGGCTTAAGTTTGTCCTTTTTCTTGTCCAGCAGGCATAGAACAAGTTCGCCAACATTGTAAGCTTTGGCCCGTACTTCTCTGCTTTGATATCTTCGAGCCTGCTGTTGATAAAATGCGGAATGAGCTTTTGCCACGTCCCGCTCCTCCTCTAAGGCATCCAAACTGTCCTGCCGATCCAGCTCGGCTGCTCTTTCTTCGTACATGCGCACGCGAGGTGAGTCATGAATTATATCGCAGGGCAGAACTGCCTCTGCGTCGTACACCATAAAAAATGGTGTGAATCCGGTACTTCAGTTTGGCGTGGTCCGCAGCCCCCAGAGTATAGAGTCGAGCTCCTCTACCCAGTGCGTGTTAGATTCCTTGAGGGACCGCACTAGTCTGGTTTTGATGCCGCTCATGATTAGACCATTTGCTCGCTCGACTTGACCGTTAGTTTGGGGGTGATAGACTGAAGCGTAGTCGAGCTTGATGCCCATGTTTTTGCACCAGAGTTTAACCTCGTCGGCCATGAAATTCGTGCCGTTATCAGTGATGATGCTGTGGGGGACGCCAAAACGGTGTACTACCCCGGATATGAAATCTATCACAGGTCCGGATTCTGCCATTTTAACTGGCTTGGCTTCAATCCATTTGGTGAATTTGTCCACCATGACCAATACGTATTTGTGCTTGTGGGTTCCCCCTTTAAGGGGTCCAACCATGTCAAGCCCCCAGACCGCGAACGGCCAGCTGATGGGTATAGTTTTGAGGGTGGTGGGTGGCATGTGGCTCTGATTAGCAAAGACCTGGCAGCCGATGCATCGTTGGACTAAGTCCTGAGCATCTGCCCGGGCCGTCGGCCAATAAAATCCTGTACGGAAGGCCTTGCCTACAAGGGCCTGGGCTGCAGCGTGGTACCCGCCAAGTCCGGCGTGAATTTCAACCAGGAGATTTCGCCCTTCCTCTTCGGAGATACACCTTTGAAGGACTCCGGTTGTGCTTTTCTTATAAAGTTCTCCCTCATGGACCTTGTAGGCTTTAGATCGCCGAACTATGCAGCGGGCCTCATTTTGGTCTTATAAAGTTCCTGCCTGATTAAGTAGGCTAGGAATGGTTCCGTCCACGGGGCAATTACTGCCATTATTTCTTGGGCTGAAGGTGTTATTTCATTGGCTGAACCGCCGATTGTGTCAGAATTGTCTGAGTTAGGTGCTGCAGCTGGCTCCGGGTTGTTATTTCTGGACTCCTCTTCCCATAATATGAATGGCTTAAAGAGCCGTTCCAGGAAGATGTTTGGAGGGACGGCGTCGTGTTTTGCGCCGATGCGTGCTAACAGGTCTGCTGCCTGGTTATTATCCTGGGCTACATGGTGGAATTCGAGTCCTTCCAACCGAGCTGACATTTTTAGGACGGCATTGCGGTAAGCTGCCATTTTCGGATCTTTGGTGTCAAAGTCTCCATTTACTTGGGATATTGCAAGGTTTGAATCCCTGCGCACCTCTAGGCGTTGAATGCCCATGGAGATTGCGATCCGGAGGCCGTGTAGGAGGGCCTCGTATTCGGCTGCGTTGTTGGAGTCCATGTACATTACTTGAAGTACGTATTGGACTGTGTCTCCAGTTGGGGACGTCAAGACAACGCTAGCCCCCAAGCCAGCCAACATTTTGGATCCGTCGAAATGCATGATCCAATTGGAGTACGCGCCGTACTCTTTAGGAAGTTCGGCTTCGGTCCATTCGGCGACGAAGTCAGCCAGGACTTGCGACTTTATAGCTCGCCGTGGTTTGTAGGTTATGTCAAATGGTAAGAGCTCAATGGACCATTTTGCAATCCTGCCCGTTGCGTCGTGATTGTTTATAATATCGTTGAGAGGTACTTCGGAGGCCACCGTTATGGAACACTCTTGAAAGTAGTGTCGCAGCTTCCGGGATGCCATGAACACCGCATACGCTATATTTCGATAATGTGGGTACCGGGACTTGCATGGAGTTAAGACAGTGGATACGTAGTACACTGGTTTTTGAAGAGGGAATTTGTGCCCTTCTGTTTCTCGTTCGATGACGAGTACCACGCTGACAACTTGATGTGTTGCTGCGATATATAATAACATGGGTTCGCCCAGGTTGGGCGAGGCTAGGACCGGATTTGTTGCCAGTATGGCCTTGATTTCTTCGAGTCCGGCCGTGGCAACATCCGTCCATTCGAAATGTTCGGTGCGCCGAAGGAGGCGATAGAGGGGCAGAGCCTTTTCTCCCAAACGGGAGATGAGCGTCTTAGAACCGCTACGCACCCAGTTAGTTTTGGTATTTTCTTGAGGTCTTTTGGGATATCCAATTGTGACAGAGCTCGGATCTTAGCTGGGTTTGCTTCAATTCCTCTACTGGATACAATGAAGCCCAAAAGCTTTCCGGCTGGTACTTTGAAGACGCATTTTTCCGGATTGAGCTTAATGTCATATGCTCGGAGGTTATCAAATGTCAACCTCAAGTCGTCTACTAGAGTTTCGACGTGTTTGTTCTTGACGACCACATCGTCTACGTATGCCTCTACTGTTTTGCCTATCTGGGTAGCCAGACATGTCTGAATCATGCGCTGATATGTTGCGCCGGCGTTTTTGTGTCCGAAGGGCATTGTGTTGAAGCAGAATGGCCCATATGGAGTAATGAATGCCGTTGCGGCCTGGTCTTTTTCTGCGATCTTGATTTGATGGTATCCGGAGTATGCGTCAAGGAAGCACAATGACCCGTGCCCTGCGGTAGCATCGATGATTTGGTCGATGCGAGGGAGAGGGAAGGGGTCCTTTGGACAGGCCTTGTTAAGGTCTTTGAAATCGACACAAAGGCGCCAGGATTTGTCCTTTTTTGGTACCATTACTAGGTTGGCTAGCCAGTCCAGATGTTTTATATCTCTGATGAATCCGGCTTCTAAGAGTTTGGCTAGCTCCTCTCCCATTGCCTGTCTTTTGGGTTCGGAATATCGCCGAAGAGCTTGTTTGACTGGCTTGAATCCTTTTAGGATATTTAGGCTGTGCTCTGCCAGCCTGTGTGGGATTCCTGGCATGTCTGTAGGGTGCCAGGCAAAAATGTCCCAATTTTCCCGAAGGAATTCTCATAGTGCAGCTTCTACATCAGGATTTAATTGTGCCCCAATGGATGCCGTCTTTGTGGGGTCCGTTGGATGGACCTGAAATTTGACTATTTCGTCTGCTGGTTTAAAAGAGGTGGACTTGGATCTCTTATCGAGTATCACATCGTCCCTATCCACCGTGGAGCGCAGCGTAGTTAGTTCCTCTGCTGTCAGGGCTTCGGATAATGCCTCTAGGGCTAGTGCGGCTGTCTTATTTTCAGCGCGGAGTGATGTATCTGGGTCACTGGCGAGAGTGATTATTCCATTGGGTCCGGGCATTTTGAGCTTCATGTACCCGTAATGGGGTATAGCTTGGAAGATTGTGAATGCCTCCCGCCCTAACAAAGCGTGATATCCGCTGCCGAATGGGGCCACTTGGAACGTGACCTCTTCGGACCAATAATTGTCTGGCGAGCCGAACACTACATCTATTGTGATTTTTCCTGTGTAGCGTACTTCTCGAGTAGGGATTATTCCCCTAGTTTCGGTTTTCCAGGCACTCTCCATCGCGCAGTATTTCCGTGCAATGGTCGCTAGGTCGGCGAAGCGTGTAACTTTGCAACGACCGATGGCGTTTATGATTCCCTTGTCCGTGCAATTGTTGCAGAAGATTGAAATCGCGCTTTCTAGTCGGCAGTCCTTTATCCTGTTCATAACCAGGAGGGATCTGGCCCAGCAATGATGTACTGTTTCATCGGGCTCTTGCCGTATTTGAGATAGATCGCTTATGTTTGGGTGGGCGGGTGGAATTAAGTTCGGAACCCTGCCCGATCTGGGGCTCAAAGGCCAAGAAGCTTCCGGATTAGGAAGCTTGGTTTGCTGGACGCTTTCCAACAAATCTGGTCCGATGCCTGACTTTAGGTTCAATATTTGATTAGCGTCCGACCCTTCGCGGGAATCCGGCATGGAGGGATCGGGAATCCGGACATGGTTGGTTCTTAACATAGAAGAAAAGTGGCCGCATTGTTCCTCTACAAAAACAACGTGGTGGGTAACCTGGGGAGAGTTAATTTCTCTCAGATCGGTTTTAAGCCCAATCTTATCGTAGTCGGTAGCGACTCCCAGGGCGGCGATGCGATCCAAGAGCTCGTTTACGGAGGAGAGCTCAATCGGATCCAGCTGCTCGGCGAATTCCGAGCTGACGTGAAGATCGCTTTCAATGACCTGAGAGGTCATTGTCGGAGCGGTGGCCGAACAAGCGGTCATAAGAAAACCGCCTAGCCGGATAGTCTGGCCGGCGGCCAAAGCTCCCTTGACGACGGTGCCGTGTTTAAAGACGGGAAAAGGCATCCTTCCTGATGGTGACGGCACAGAGGAAATCTCAATGAAAGCACCAATGTCGGTGTCAAAACCGGCGGATCTCGGGTAGGGGGTCCCGAACTGTGCGTCTAGGCAGATGGTAACAGGAGACAAGGGACATGATGTTTTACCCAGGTTCGGGCCCTCTTGATGGAGGTAAAACCCTACGTCCTGCTTGATTAATATTGATGATGTGTGTTACAAGAGTAGATCTACCATGAGATCAAGGAGGCTAAACCCTAGAAGCTAGCCTATGGTATGATTGTTGTTCGTCCTATGGACTAAAGCCATCCGGTTTATATAGACACCGGAGAGGGCTAGGGTTACACAAAGTCGGTTACAATGGTAGGAGATCTACATATCTGTATCGCCAAGCTTGCCTTCCACGCCAAGGAAAGTCCCATCCAGACACGGGATGAAGTCTTCAATCTTGTATCTTCATAGTCTTGGAGTCCGGCCGATCATGATAGTTCGGCTATCCGGACACCCACTAGTCCGGGACTCCCTCAGCTAGGGTTACACAGAGTCGGTTACAGAGAAGGAGATCTATACATCCAAACCGCCAAGCTTGCCTTCCACGCAAAGGAGAGTCCCATCCGGACACGGGACGAAGTCTTCAATCTTGTATCTTCATAGTCCAACAGTCCGGCCAAAGGATATAGTCCGGCTGTCCGGGTACACCCTAATCCAGGACTCCCTCAGTAGCCCCTGAACGAGGCTTCAATGACGATGAGTCCAGCGCGCAGATTGTCTTCGGCATTGCAAGGCGGGTTCCATCTCCGAGTACTCCAAGATAAACTTCGAACACATGAATCGTGTCTGACTCTGCAAAACAAATTTCACATACCATCGTAGAGAGAACAATATTCCACAAATCTAATCTGCTAACAACTTTTCGTGGCGTTACATCAGGCAACGGCCCGGTCATTATTTGAACCGTTTTTCACAACCAGCTACTGCACATATTGCGAGGGTGTTTCCTTGGCACGTCTTGTAGAAGCAGAGATCGTGTCCCCTTATTGCGGGATTCTCATTGATATGGGTATGGCTAACCCAACTGCACCATCAATCATGGCGCTTGGAAAATAAGCAATTTAGACAGGCAAGTGGGGAGGTGTATAGTTTCTACTGCCTTTATAAAGAGATAGGGATCTCCCATTTTCACCCACGCCTTCTTCCCCCTTTACTCATCCATTCTCGCACCCTTGAGCTCCAGCGTCCAAGTTCTCACCTTCTCCGTAAAGCCATTCACGACATGTCCGAAGTGGGAAGCAAGTGGATGGCCTCCTCCATTACGGAGGAGGACATTATGAAGCTTCGGGAGGCCGGATACCTGGCCGCAAACATCGCGCACAGGCTTCTAGTGGAGGGACAGATCACCCCCACTCTGAAATCTCGGGAAAGAGTAGTATTCCTCTCTCATTTTGTCTGCGGACTAGGATTTACACTTCACCCATTTGTCCGCGGGCTCATGTTTTACTATGGGCTAGATTTTCATGATCTGGCCCCAAATTTCGTCCTCAACATCTCGGCGTTTATCGTCGTGTGTGAGGCCTTTCTCCGCATCAAACCCCATTTTGACCTGTGGCTGAAGATCTTCAATGTGAAGCCGAAGATAGTGAGTGGCCAGCAAGCGGAGTGCGGAGGCGGCAAGATGCCCAACGTTACCTACCTTGAAGGCTCCTTTGTGGAGACCGTAAAGGGGTGGCAATCGGGGTGGTTCTACATCACCGAGCTGCGCAACGCCAACTGGGCGGCGGCCCCCATATTTTCATCTAGTATCCCCATGAGGCTCACCTCCTGGGAAAAGAAGGGCTCGGCCTGGGGTGTACCTGCAGAGCTGACCGGACTCCAAAACTGCATCAAAAATATGATAGACAAGAAGATCAAGCTTCTCAACGTGGTCCAGGTCATGCTCTTCCACCGGATCCTCCCGTGCCAAAGACGGGCGTTCAACATGTGGGAGTTTGATCCGGCCGAACACTAGACGCTGCGAGAGCTCTTCAACACGATGCATAAAGACGTCTGGAAGGTGTTGTCCAAAGCCACCGAAGTACCTCCTCCCACTTCCAAGGACCGCGAACTCAGCGCAAAGCGCCCCGCCAATCCGGTAAACTCTCTAAATATCACAAGATGTGCCTTTCCCAGTATATTTGTGGGACGACTTTAAGCCACCACGCTAATCAAATAGGACTACATGGTGACGGTGGAGCGGATCGACTGTCCAGCTCCGTAACCTGAAGATCCAGCAACTGCACTCCTGATGGAGATGCTGGTTCCGTCGCCTTATGAGGTGCTGGAGAAGAAGGCCAAGAAGGAGGCCACGGGGACCAAGAAAGGTCTCCGGCGCCGGGTCATAATAGGCTCATCGTCTGAGGACGCCGAGGCAAATTCCTCCCACGAAGGCAGGGAGGAAGAAGAAATCCCCCTCCCCACACCGAGGAGGAGAAGAAGAGAAAAGCCACCCCACAGGGGGAGGCTAGGACGCCAAAGAAGGGAAAGAAATCCCTTCCGGACAACTCCACCACGGCCGCCAACAGCGACGAGGAGTGGTTGCCCAGGGCCAAGCCCCTGGCGAAATCGTAAATATCCATACTCTATAGTACGTTTAATGGGTCTTAGCTTCATTGTTTGTTATAACGCCGAGCTTGCATGTGCAGTCCGGCCAAGTCCCACTTCTTGGTATCCTCTTCGGATGGATCCTTGAGTGAATCGGAGATGAATAGCTATTCACTCCCGATGGCTACCTCCCCACGGTCCGCGGATGACACCGAGGTGTTGTCCCATAGGTTAACAAAATAGGGGGCGATGGTTCTGGAGACGCCAAAAGGCGAAATCCTAGACGCCGGGCACATGTGGGGTAAGATCCCCATGGATTATGCTGACGGGAGCCGCAACAAGTCCGGCTCCCAGCCGGATACTACGCCGGAACCTCCAATGGTTCCAGATTCAAGTAGGCAGCCCCTCGCTAAGAAGGGCGAGCCGTCAGTGCCGATGACCTCTATCCAATCAGAGGCATCAGATAACTTGCTGGAAGTGCTTCGCGGAGCTTCCATCGACGAAGAGCACCGTACTCTTATGAGTACGGTGATTGAGAAGGTTTGGGCGCCAAGAGCGGATTGACCGAAGCCTGCGCCAGCCTCCTAGCAGGCTTTGAGGTAAGTAACAAAAGTGTAAGAAAATATCACCTTATAGACAGTAGCCCCTGATGCTCTGTTTGGTGTTCAGGAAGAAAAGCCAAACGGAGGGTCAATTTTTATCCGCAGAAGTCTAACAGAAAATTTCTATGTGAATAAGCAAGCATTGCTGCTGGCCGCTGCTGCCCACACTGCAGAGGTCAACGGACTGAAAATGGGACCTAGGGCAGGCCGAAGAAGAGCTTGGCCTCGTGAAGAGGCAGCTCCAGGAGAACAAAGGTAAGTGATACCCCGTCCATATGTAATATAAAGGAAAAAATCATGGATGCTAAAAGAAGCATCATGAATTTTAATAGGGGCCACGACCAAAGTGGCGGCCTTGAAGAAAGCCTTGTACCAGGCCGAAGACAAGGCGGCCAAGGAGTGCACCCAGCGTGAGAAACAGGAGGCTCGGGTTAGTGAGGTACAGCAAGAGCTCCAGGACTTCGGCAAAAAATTTGAGTCCCTGGAGCATGACTTCAAGATGCAAGAGTCCGAGCTTGCGAAGGCCCTCCAGAGTGTGCAAGACGCCAAGGCCGAGGCCCAAAAGGCCCTCCAGGAAATTCAGGCGGCCAAGAAGATAGCGGCGGGTAAGGCATTCATTATGCAAAGCAAGCATGTGGAGGAGACATTTCTTTTGCTTACCCGAATTCGGAGCTCTCCAAGGGCATTTGCAGATCTGCCACGTAGCATATCGGATGCCACGGAGTTCTATCGTGCCGAAGAGGGGAGCTCGACGGAGAAGTTGTTCTGGTCCCAGTATGCCGGGGCCGAACATCCGATGCCCTTGAGTGACCAACTGAAGTAATTGGTCGAACTCCACAAGGCGGCCGAACTAGCAATGAAGGACTTCATAGTCCGGCTGTGGCCTGGCGAGCCCCTGCCTGACAGCTACTTTAGCCTTATAAAGCGGATGGTAAATGCCTGTCCGTGGCTTGAAGTTATTAAGCGATCCGTTTGTATTGAGGGTGCCCGCCGAGCTTTTTCCCGTGTGAAAGTGCACTGGGCCAAAATGGATGCAGAGAAGCTGGTGAAGGACGGACCGCCGAAGGGCAAGGCGCATCGCCACCCCGAGAAGTATTATGACGGTGTTATGTAAGGCACCCGCCTTGCAGCTGATGAATGTGCCAAGGATGTAATTTTTCACTGAATGTACTCATGCCACCCTGTAATATGAAAACGAGTTCGTGTGTGTTATATAACGCTTTTTGATTTAAAATATTATCTTCTGCGCAGCCGTGTATAAAATTCTGAAAGTTGGCCAGTCGTCGGCTTCCGCCCCCATGTAACTAGTACTAGGGTGTTCGTGGTAAATCAAAACACTCTTTATCCAAATTTCTGGTCCTTGAAAGAGGTGTTTAGCGCAGCGAATAAGGAAATCGGACTATTCGGCTTTATCACTATCACTTAGCCATAGAAGTCTACAATTTTAAATTTCGGCGAAGCCCCTAGTATTCAGAAGGCCCAACTTGGGGCGCTATACACGCCTAAATCGGACAAGGCCGATTCCTTGCCTGAAGCGAAAAAAAATCTTTAATGATTTGAGACCTCTCGAACAGCGACCAGCTATCGCCGCATCATGACAGTCAGTGTTTAGCTTTCTCTACTGAGGTGCTTGTCCGAAAGAACCGGGACACAATCGCAGTAGTTCTCCCTGTGCTACCTTAGCCGATATAGCGGAACGTAAGGCACCAAAACAAGGGAGCCGGGAAAACCCAACTATTGACCCAAGACATGATTCGGAGTTGATGCATATAATGCTATAAGTTCGGGGTGCCACACTGTTGAAAGTGTTCAGACTTTTCTTGCCTTGTTATGGGGTATAACGAAGCCCCTGGTGAACTGAACGTACTAAAGTGTACGGGTGCAATAAATGCAGTCAAGGGAAAATATAAAGAGAACAATAATAAGCTGATACTGTATATTTTCCCATTGTTATTTAAGTAATACATTAAAGCGTATGTTTACAAGTAATGCAATAAGCAAAAATAGGACTATTTGACATGTCCTATCAAAGGGCAGGCTGCATGTGGTTACGTAAAACAGGTATAACGATCGTTACCAGAGACCACCTGGGTATTCTCTTGTACGCAAAGCCTCTTGCCTCCTTGGTCCTTCCCGTGATGAGTCCGATAATCAGTTTCTCTAAGGGAGCTTCCCGGAAGTAGGGTCCTGAAAAGAAAGAAGATGATAAAGGTATGCGGGTCTCGTGACGGTTGAGTTGCACTGTGGTCCGCATCGCCTTCGTGCCTCCGCCTATGCCCATGGTATTTTTAGTGCGTAATTGTGAATGCGCGGCACAAATTTTGCCGCTTGACTGGGACTGGGATGGAGGCTGAATTGCTAGTAGAGCTCTTGGTGTGCCTGACGATCCTGTTGCGGATTACTTCGGACTCGCTTGACGGTGTCCGTGGTTTTTATCGCCGAGCTGGCGGTCTGCCAAAGAAGGCTGCTTTGTACTTCTACTACGAGGGCCGTAGTATGCTCCTCCATACAGAGAGAATGGTATGTGTTTCCATGGACAGTTATAACCCCGCGAAGTCCTGGCATCTTGAGCTTGAGGTATGCGTAGTGTGGTACCGCATTAAATCGAGCAAATGCGGTGCATCCTAGTAGTGCATGATAGCCACTACGGAAGGGGACGATATCGAAGATTAACTCCTCGCTTCGGAAGTTGTCCGGGGATCCGAAGACCACTTCCAGTGTTATTGAGCCCGTACAACAGGCCTCTACACCTGGGATTACACCTTTAAATGTGGTTTTGGTGGGTTTGTTCCTTGAAGGATCGATGCCCATTTTGCGCACTATGTCCTGATAAAATACGTTCAGGCTGCTGCCACCATCCATATGGACTCGCGTGAGGTGGAATCCGTTAATGATTGGGTCAAGGACTAATGCGGCTGAACCGCCATGACAGATACTTGTAGGATGGTCCCTGCGATCAAAGGTGATCGGGCAAGATCACCATGGGTTGAACTTTTGGGTGACTGGCTCCATCGCATAGACGTCCCTTAGTGTACGCTTCCGTTCCCGCTTGGGAATGTGGGTGGCATAGATCATGTTTACCGTTTTCACTTGGGGAGGAAATTTCTTCTGTCCCCCTGTGTTCGGCTGCCGGGGCTCCTCGTCGTCCTCGCTATGCAGCCCCTTGTCCTTGTTTTCGGCATTCAACTTGCCGGCCTATTTAAACACCCAGCATTTTCTGTTAGTGTGGTTGGCTGGTTTATCAGGGGTGCCGTGACTTTGACATGAGCGGTCGAGTATGTGGTCCAGACTGGACGATCCTAGATTGTTTCTTTTAAATGGCTTTTTCCACTGACCGTACTTTGAGCCGCTGAATCCGGCATTGACTATCGTGTCTTTGGTGTTGTCGCCATTGTTCCGAATCTTATTTCTGTTGCCCATGGCTTGCCGTTGCTGTTGTAGATATCTGAAGTGCCAGAGTTTCTTGGCGTAATGCTACTACAAGCCAGCCAGCTGTCCTCGCCCGTGCAAAAGCGGGTCATGAGTGTCGTGAGGGCTGCCATGGACTTTGGCTTCTCTTGGCCGAGGTGTCGCGGGAGCCACTCGCCGCGAATGTTATGCTTAAAGGATGCTACGGCTTCTACATCTGGACAGTCCACAATTTGGTTCTTTTTGGTTAGGAACCGAGTCTAGAATTTCCTGGCTGACTCTCCGGGCTGTTGGGTTATGTGACTTAAGTCATCAACGTCCGGTGGTCGCACGTAAGTGCCTTGGAAGTTGTCAAGGAACGTATCTTCCAGGTTCTCCCAACTGCCAATGGAGTTTGCCGGCAGGCTATTCATCCAATGTCAAGCAGGTCCTTTGAGCTTAAGGGGAAGATACTTGATGGCGTGTAGATCATCACCACGGGCCATGTGAATATGGAGAAGGAAATCTTCCATCCATACCGCGGGATCTATTGTGCCATCGTATGATTCAATGTTTATGGGTTTAAACCCTTCTGGGAATTCATGATCCATTACTTCATCAGTGAAGCAGACGGGGTGTGCAGCGCCTCTATGCCGGGTTTTGTCATGACGCAGTTCGAATGAGTCTGGTCTGTTGTGTTCGGCCCGACCAGACTTGTTGTTAGTATATCCGGCATGACGGTCCTCCTCACGTGTTGTGGCGCGCCCCCGCGATACGTAGATCGATCTTGACTGTTGTGCTTTGTTTTCCAATATGTCTCGCAGGTCCTGCGTATTGCCCCAGGTCGTAGTGTATTGGCGGCGGGGTGCGGGCTGGTGTTCGGCCTGATACGCCGCTTTGTCTCGGCCACGAGGTGGCCGGTTCGCCTTGTCCTGTGCTGGTATGGTAGGCTCTAGCGCCTCCTCTTTGAGTTGAGGTAGCAACCTACACTTCGAGTAACTTTGGTTGGGCGCTTGAGTCCGTATTCCTTGGCTGCCAGGACCTCGGTCCATCTTTCTGTTAGCAGATCTTAATCAGCTTGGAGCTGCTGCTGTTTTTTCTTCAGGCTTTTTGCAGTGGCTATAAGCCGGCGCTTGAAGCGTTCCAGCTCGACGGGATCCTCAGGCATGAAAAATTCTTCGTCGTCGAGGCTCACTATCGGTGTCAAAACCGGCGGATCTCGGGTAGGGGGTCCCAAGCAGTGCATCTGAGGATCAATGGTAACAGGAGACAAGGGACACGATGTTTACCCAGGTTCGGGCCCTCTTGATGGAGGTAAAACCCTATGTCCTGCTTGATTAATATTGATGATGTGGGTTACAAGAGTAGATCTACCACGAGATAAAGGAGGCTAAACCCTAGAAGCTAGCCTATGGTATGATTGTTGTTGTTTATCTATCGACTAGCCTGGCCCCGGTTTATATAATGCACCAGAGGCCTAGGATAACAAGAGTCCTAGCCGAATACGCCGGTGGGGGAGGAGTCCTTGTCTTGATCGCCAAGTCTTGTTGATTCTTCCTTGTATGCGGCATCTGTCCGGACTGGCCCATGAGTATACGGCCGTGGGGGTCCTCGGCCCAATCCAACTGATCGGGAGACGACGCGTTGAGTACCCCCTAGTCCAGGACACCGTCAGTAGCCCCCTGAACCGGTCTTCAAGTTAGGGACGCTCCTCGATTCTTCCGAACTGTTCTTCATCTTCGGTTGCCGGTCTTGAAAACTGGTTCAACAAATCTTCTCATCTTCGATCTTGAGGATCGCCGAAATGCATTCGACTAGTTTACACGTCGGGTATCCGAGGAGCCCCTTTAAGTTTCCGGCCTTTATCAATGCCTTGTTATTTTTATGCCATGCCTCGGGTTTGAAGATATTCCCAGAAGGCAGTGTCCTCTTGCGTCCGAGCTCCAACGTCGGACTGCATTCAAGGTATCTTTTGCAGCCGAGCACCAATGCCGGACTGCTTCCCAGCTCTAACGCCGGACTAAGTATCCGAGCTCCAACGTCGGACTGTATCCGAGCTCCAACGCCGGACTGTATCCGAGCTCCAACGCCGGACTATGTATCCGAGCTCCAACGCCAGACTGTATCCAAGGTGTCGTAAATCACCTTGGTTCAAAGAAGTTTGAAGGAGTTTAACCAAGCTTAATGTCGGACATGCCCTCTAAGGAGCCAGCCACTTGCATCCGAGCTATATGTCGAACTGCTTCCGAGGTGGTTAAGCACCTCGGTCATGGGCTGATTTTTGGTCAATGTTTTTTATTGATGTAATTTATTCTCTGACGAGATATATAGCCAGTAGCCCTCAAGGTATGTATCGGTCTAAAACCCGAGATGCACCTGAAGGATGACATAAGACCGCTGATCCCGTAGCCGCTGAGAGTCAGGTTGATTTGCAAAATCGGTCTGAGGATCAAGTCCTTGCTCGGCAGAGTACTTCGGGACACAAAAAGCGGCGTGCTCAGTCCTCGAGACTTAGGTTGGGTGCGCCGACCAACCTGAGGATCAAAATCTTCTCGGAAATTGTATTGTACTTAAGATTTTCTGCATAGAACAAGCAATGCAGTAGCCCCCGACACACTGGTCGGGTGGCAACACCATATCAGGGGATCAATGTGCCCCTTTAATATTTATAAATAATAAGCCCGAAGCCCAGTAGCCCCCGAGCCTTAATGCGGGCACGGGTGGCTGAATTAAGGATCAATATCCATAGTAAAATCACAAATTATGTGTAATGACTCAATGTATCCAAGTACTTTATGTCATTAATTCTTGGATCCGCATTGTAAAAACCTTTTTTGACCGACCATCGGCTTCCACCTCCTCGGCCAATAGTCGAGGAGTGTTTGTCCTACTTTATAAAGCCTTTATGAGGGCAAAGATTTACAACAAACAAGGTAATCTGGCCATACGGTTTTATAAACAAAGGTACGCGGAGAGACATGTTATATTACTATTTAACAGAAGAAATGTCTTCCAAAGAAAATAGTCCCGCTATCGGTTCCTTTCTTTGGGTTGTCATGCTAAGCATGATCATGAAACCTCAGCTCCAATGTAAGAGCAAAATATTGAGGATTTCGTTTAGGAGGACAGTTACTAGCCCCCGGTAGTGTTCGGTGACAGTCGAGGTCAAGCCGGAAACACTTCGGCCAATTTTACGAATGGCTCGTCATTTAATATAGTCATCGGATCGCTGACCAGTTTACACCTATTGTGACAGTCAGTTTTTGGCTTTCTCCACTGAGGTCCTTGACCATGCGATCTAGAAGCACAATCGCAGTGGTTCTCCCTTTGCACACCTAGCCGAACAAAGCGGAACATAGGAGGCAAGCGCAGGAGCCGGGCAACCCAACTATTGACCGAAGACACAATTCGAAACCGATGCATATATAGCAATATCCGAGAATGTTTTTGCCGAATCTCTAAAGATGTCCGGCGTTGCACTGCGATACTTGTGCTGAAAACACACAAATAGTTTAAAAGTGCCAAAAGCTTGGAAAACCAAAAAACATCAGTAAAAACATGACGTCCGAACAAGATCAAATGTTCGGTGCCAATCCGAAAATTGGAATTTAGAAAAAAAGTGCTTCTGGCGTGCTTTAACTTTGCAACGACTAAGAAGAAAAACACTTAGTATGAAACGGCTCAAATAAACATGAGAGCCCCCAAGCGACTTGGGTAAAAGTTGACTACAAAATGTAAGGTGACATGTAAAATGCCTTCTAGCCGGATTGTAGATCATTTGTCGTAGCGGACCTTTTCGCTTCAACCTCTGGACCCAATAGTCCGGAGTGTGTCTGAATACCCTCGCGGTTATAAAAACCGGGGCATGCGTGGAGACCAGGCGTAGGGGTCATTAGTGCTTTATCAGACAAGTGCCCAACTAGTTATGTTATATTACATGGTTAGTAAGAAACATCTTCCAGGGAGAATAGTTTCGTTAGGGGTTCCTTTCCCTGGGAGGCATGCCCTAAAGTGCATGTCCGGACTGCGAAAAGAGCAGAAAAACATCTGGTGGCAGGTAAATAAATAGGTAATAAATCATCTTTTAGTTCACCGACCGAGTATTCTCTTAAGAACGCTAGCTTTCGGCTTCACCCAGTCTGAGGTACACATCCGGCTGACCCGGCAGTAACAATCGCAGAGGTGCTCCCTTTACCACCTAGCCGAACAATCGGGAACGTAGGGGTAAGCACAGGAGCCAGGCAACCCAGCTTGGCCAAAACTTAAGTGATATCGATGCATATAATGGTGAATAAAAGGTACATGCGGAAGTGTGACACATGTGTTGGGCATAAAGCCCGTATTAATAAGCTTCTGTTAAAGAAGCCCCCAGGTATAATGAGCGCGGGTAGCGCGTCAAGTGTGTGCGAACAAAGTTTCGACAAGGAAAATTTTTACAAGCAACTTTTTTACAAAAAAGTATAATTCTTGGTCGAACCGAACACAAGTTAGAAATTTAAAACTTTGAGCATGAAGGCAACTTAGCTGGTTAATGTGTTTGGTATTGATGACGCGGTCCGAGCTTGATGCGGGACAAGGTTCCATCCCCCAAGCCGGTCCCGAGGTGGCGGAGCAAGGAGCTCGGCACTCCGAAGTGGTGAAATAGCACGGTCAATGCAGGACGGCAGAGTGATACCGAAGTCCCCGGCATGGGGTAATGAAGTGTCGACGAAGCCCCCCGTCCAGCCGAGGTGACGTCAAAGCATATAGTCCGGCTGGATCATTTTCATGTGCACAAAAAATAGTGCAGACCGGGGATAATAGTAATAATAGGAATTAAAAAAAATGTTGCATAATAAATAATTTATGCAAAGTGAGTAGTAAAAGAAATATGGCCTGGCGCCGAAGTCGATGTCGATGCAGGTCGTCAGCGTAATGCAATAAAGGCGTGGCAAAGCCTGGATTCACAGGTCGGTCCGAGTTCCGGATGCGGCGTTCGCCGAACTGTGTACGGAAACTAACCGAACCATCATGCGACCGTTGATAATGCGGCCACCATTTGATAGACCTGTGTACATATGCTGGACTAACTAGAGTAATAATTCCTTGGGAAAAATTTAACCCAAACAAGCAAAAAGAAATACTAGGATTAATAGCACCTGGTTTATTTGTTGTAGCAATCCGAAGGAAGGTGATTCCCAAAATTGGGACTCGATCCGCGCACCCATGCCTGGTCGGCTAGTGACGCCGAAGTGTCCGGAGTAGGTTGATGAAGAGATGGCGAAGCCCCCGGTCCAGCCGAGATGTCGAAGTAGGTCGGCGTGATGGACACCAGCTTGAGGAAGCAATAGTGCGGCCCTGCCGATGCAGGTCATGACGTGGTCGATGCCGGCTTGATGAAGCGACCGTGCGGCAATGCCGGTATGCCCGCTCCGTGTAATCCGTGGGGCGGCGATGTTGGTGATGATTTATCCTTCGTAATGCCGAACTCTTGTTCGGCTTGCCGAGATGATGATCCGAAGAAGTTGAGCTTGGCTCAACAAACTGACGACGTGTCTAGCGCAGGTCGGCAGCCGTGGAGTAATATTGCCGGACTGGTTTGACACCAGCATGATGTTGAAGATCATGTTCAAAAGATCTTAGAGTTAGTGGGATGTGTTCGGGAACAAAACACAATACCCCATACAAAACTTCCTTCAAAAAGGATGTCCGAAATCCCATTCATAAAAAAGACGAACTCGGGTCGGATTCATTTTCGCGCAGAAAACAGATCCGAAAAGTGATGCACTAATCGGAAGGTTCCCGGAGTTTGGACGGTCGGATCGAGCTGAAATTTTGAGGGGTGGTAGATATAGGAATTCCGCAGCCGATCAATGGTTGGATCTTCCAAAGGAAGTCCGAGCTAGAAGCTGGACACCACGCCCTAAACTCGTCCGGATTCTCGTCTAGATTCAATGCGGCTCCGGTATATCGGAGATTGCCAGAGATTCCTCCATTGGAACTCGACGAAATTTTCCAGGGTTGTTGTAGACTCAATTCCGCACAATTCCATTGAAGTAATCGTCAAAGCGACGCTCGAGGAGGCGGTGACGGCGGATGCAAGTTTGCTGTCCAGAAAAAAAACAGCACGGTTGCCCGAGGGCAATGTTGACGTTGAGCCCCCGGGCTCCCTGGATAATTCCTCCATGATCTTGATAGAGATCGGAGTTGATGTTGATGAAGGCCCTCATCCGAACATGACGATCGGAGGTAGGATGCTGTCCTTGGTCGAACCAAGGTGACCAGTCAAGCTGGTGACGAAGAAGCCGACGTCGCAGTTGACCTGCAGTCGAGCCATTGATCCTTTCGCCGATCACACAGTGGAACTCTCAATGAAAGCACCAATGTCGGTGTCAAAACCGGCGAATCTCGGGTAGGGGGTCCCAAGCAGTGCGTCTTAGGATCAATGGTAACAGGAGACAAGGGACACGATGTTTACCCAGGTTCGGGCCCTCTTGATGGAGGTAAAACCCTATGTCCTGCTTGATTAATATTGATGATGTGGGTTACAAGAGTAGATCTACCACGAGATCAAGGAGGCTAAACCCTAGAAGCTAGCCTATGGTATGATTGTTGTTGTCTATCTATCGACTAGCCTGGCCCCGGTTTATATAATGCACTAGAGTCCTAGGATAACAAGAGTCCTAGCCGAATACGCCGGTGGGGGAGGAGTCCTTGTCTTGATCGCCAAGTCTTGTTGATTCTGCCTTGTATGCGGCAGCTGTCCGGACTGGCCCATGAGTATATGGCCATGGGGGTCCTCGGCCCAATCCAACTGATCGGGAGATGACACGTTGAGTACCCCCTAGTCCAGGACACCGTCACTCACCTTGTCTTCGGATAGAGGCATATGATAGTCGTCCTCCAAGTCTCCGTCTGTTGCCTATTCATCTGGGCTAACTTGCCCATCCTCCTGTTCGTCCTGCTCGAAGTTAGGCTGGTCGGGGTTGTATTTGTTGTCGGCACCATCCGGATTGCTATCGTCTCCTGTGCCGGCATTGCTGTGGCGGGGCTTAGAGCAGCGTCGATGATGCCCACACTTTGACTGCTTCCCTGAGGGATCATCCTCTGTTGCCCCTTCGCCATTGTTTTCTTTGGGG